>NC_137917.1:21349598-21457098 GCF_963457725.1 Sprattus sprattus | reverse complement strand
TTACACGCACACGCACACGCACACGCACACGCACACGCACACGCACACGCACACGCACACGCACACGCACACACACACACACACACACACACACACAAATACACACGCTTTTGAGCTGGAAGTCCCCTCACCTGTGTGGCTTTGTCTCTGGTCCAGGACGGGTCAGGAGTGTGGAGGTCGCGAGGCCACTGGCCCGTGAGGTAGGGCCCGGTGACGGTGATGGTGACGGTATCCAGGGAGGATGTGCGGCGGATGGCAGTAGAGCCGCGGACCGGCTGTGGCACGGGCCTCTCAGCTGTGGGGAGAGTGGAGATCGGTGTGAGGTCACTCGTCCAAAATGCACAGGGACAGACATCGGTGTGAGGTCACTCGTCCAAAATGCACAGGGACCGAGATCGGTGTGAGGTCACTCGGTCCAAATGCACAGGGACAGAGATCGGTGTGAGGTCACTCAGCCAAGATGCACAGGGACACTGATCCGTGTGAGGTCACTAGGCCAAAATGCAACAATTTTAAGATTTCAAATATAACTCATGTAACCAAAAACAGCAAGTGCAATCAACTTGTATATCAAACTTATATATCCATAACCCATGTACACATCTCTAAAATGAAAGATTGCATATGCTGAAAACCGTTCTGTACAGCATGAACTGTAGTCAGGTCAAGTAGTCAGGAGGCAAAGGGCAAACCAGCCCTACATGAATGCTGTTGCCTTTGAGTGATGTTGATAAAACAGGAAGCATCTCTAAGGCAACAATGGAGAGAAAGAAAGAGAGAGAGATAGAGAGAGAAAGAGAGAGAGAGGGACTGAGCACAGAGGGGGAAGGAGCAATGGAGAGATTGAGAGATAGAATCAGTCAAACATGGAGAACACCCTTGTCAAACAGTCCCTGTAGTGTTGACTGGTGGATCCCTGGCTCCAGAGTCTGTCTGTCTGCACAACATGATCTGGTGGGTCACCACAGGCCCAGGAATATGCCCTGGGTGCGATGTGTCATGTGACAGGGCCAGCACACAGACATGCATTTGTCCATTTGGGAAACACTCTCAGGGAAAGGGCCCTCAAAGTAATGCTAGCCTTTATTGATGTTTTTGTTGACCTGTTTGTGTTTTGTGTGTGTGTGTGGGGGGGGGGGGGGGCTTGTGTTTGTGTGTTTTATCTTTTCAAACTGAATCTTCACACATACACTCTTGTGTAATGGGTGATATGATGCAACTGCGGTCACACAGAACTGTGCAGATCTAGATTGAGAAATTCTCAGTCTTTGAATGTTTTTTTTTAATAAACACTTCTTAATATTCCCATCAAGCCTATCGTGCTTCCATCCACTTTCCTCTACAGAAAACAAGGGAGAGCCAATGCAATGACTACTGGTCTAACACCCTAACCAAACATGTACCTACCTCTGTTAAGGTAAATATGTGCTCTGTAAGTGAACACTGAAGTTGACCTCAAGTGATCGAGGGGTTTCTGAACAACAACATACAGACAAGAGAGAGAGAGGATGTAAGAGCGTGTGTGCACTGAAGCATATTTATAATTCATGTGGGTCGCCTGAGTTGGGGTGGGTGAGTTGAGGTAGGGTGCTCAAGCACTGCTCAAGATGTGGTTGAGGAAACGAAACACAAAGAAACTGCCATGTCGACACATGATGTCAACACACACCCAGGCGCAAACACACATCAACCACCAACCATCAGTCGCATACATTTACAGGACACCACAAAGAGCAGCAGTGCAATAGTGCAGAATCAACCGACGCGGATATAAAACACCCTCAGGTTTAACGGCGTGGGAAATTTGTAGCCTGACATTGGTGCTACTGAGGCTTAGTGAGTGAGGAGGACTTGCACTGATGATCACAGTGTTATGCATGAAAAGCATATACATACCATAAACATATACAATACAACACGCACACACACACACACACACACACACACACACACACACAGACACAAACACAGACGCACAGACACACACAGACACACACACGCACAGACACACACACACACACACACACACACACACACACACACACACACACACACACACACACACACTCCAGCCACACACAAGAGACTGCCTGTCCTGTATACACACATCTCTGAATAGGCCCTTCTTAAGAGCAGCATTCACTTGCAGATTGCCATGCAGGCAGCTGCAGAGGGGCCTTTTGTGGGGAACTGGACTGTTTCAAATGCAAATACACACCAGCAGCATCTGACGTTCAGCTGCCTGTGCGTATGTGTGTGTGTGTGTGCGAGAGAAGGAGGCAGGAAGATGGCCGCCAGACATCCGCCAGGTGAGGGGAGATTACCATCACACAGGGGCTCCACGCAAGACCAATCACTTGCCTGTGATAGTAGCTTTTAGTCAGTCCCTCCAGGATCTTGCAAGGGTTTGTTGGTTGTTGCAGCCAAAAGTAACTGAGTTGTTTTTTTAAATCTATCCTTAACTTTGCGTGAATTTGTGAAAACGCAAACTCATAAAATCCTGGAGGAACTGTCTAGTCTCTCAAAAATCCTTCTGTGCACAGCTTGGTCTCTGTGAGAATATTTGTGTAAACCTTGGCCTGATCATCTGTCTTATTTATGTTTCTATTAAAACTTGGATATGATAAGGATATGACCACAACGACATGATGACAAGAGTACATAGATAAGCAAACAGATAAGCAGGATGAGACAGGATTACTGGTGATGGCAATACACACACACACACCTGTGAAAACTTGTCCATTCCAACCGTTGCTCAAACTGTACATAACTCCACCAATGAGACACATGGATTGCCCTTTTTGAAGAAAAAAAAAAAAGAAAAAACATTCCCACACTCCAAAGTCAATCCAACATCTGCCTCGCAGGCAGAATCAACATGCACTTGACATCTGTCAGATTTTCTGTCAAACTAAACTGCAGACATAACCATGCCAACTCAGGTTGCTGCTCCAAACTCCTAAATAACAGGTCGCTGATTGATACGATTTAATTTTTAATGTAGCGCCACAATGTAATGTACAGTAACATGCAAGGGGGTAGTGGGCTTCGGTTCTGTGTGTGTGTGTGTGTGTGTGTGTGTGTGTAGTGGCTCCATAATGCTGAGTGTACATGCCTGTGAGAATGTTACTGTTTATTTCTGTGTCTAGCGTTCCATCTTAGAATGTACTTGAGTTTTCTAGATTGTGTTAATGTTAGTGTGTATATCTATTAACCTCTTTGAGTCTGTGTGATATGTGTAATTGAGTGGGTGCAATACCCATCTGTAAGGGTATTTGGCAACTGGAAGCCGCTACCGCTCTGGGAGCTGGGAATGTCCCTGCAACCGACCCAGACCAGGCAGTCCAGAGCGCTAGCAACGGATGGAGGAAGCCACCGCGCGAGGAGCTCCAGGACCAGCCCCCGCCCCAGCTGCCGGCCAGCTGAGGACAACTGCCACGACGATGGAGGTGCCACGCATTGCCATGGTCACAGGGGAGTTGGCGCAGATGAGAGGACAGTTGAGGCTGCAAGCAGTGGTGTAGTCCAGGGTATGCGCAGGTATACGGAGTATACCCACTTATTTTTCAGTCAGCATTGCGTATACCCACTTCTCAAAACAGGGCGTTTATCCTGTGCTGTATAGGCTGCTTAAAAAATTAAGAGTATACCCACTTCTCCAGGGACCACTACACCACTGGCTACAAGTGAAGGTGACCGGTCAAGCGGTGCACCATCCGACTAATGTGCTTCTGCTAATGTTGTGTGTACAAAAGTTCGCCCCATAATGCTGAGCGTTCATGCCTGTGAGAATGTGACTGTTTCATTTGGCGTCTAGTGTTCCATTTTAGAATGTACTTGTGTTTTCTAGATTGTGTTAGTATGAGCATGTATATCTATTATCCTTTTGAGTCAATGTGATATGTGTAATTGACTGTGTGCAATTTCCTGTATGGTAGGATGCTTGGCCACCCATACCTAATGTGTCATGTGAAGACTAGACCTCTCTAGTGATTCTACCCTAAATGAGAAGACATCAAAGAGAAGCCTGTCTCCGGCTCCATTCGCTACAGTACATTATAATTTAATATATCATTTACAATATCCTTTAAACATAGTGCATAGATAATTTAGGTTAGAGGCAGACCACATGGCTTTCACACAGGCTTAGTGGAAAAGCTATTATGTGTTATTAGCATATTTATGTCTGCATGTGGCTTGAACAAATGGTCCATAACACAGTTACTCTAAGTCAATCTTCTGACGAGGCCAAGCCATAATAGGATGTGATACACATCGTGCAGAGGAATTTGACCTATCAGGCTCTCAGTATGTCCTTATTAAACATTAAGCTCGGTAGGACAACAGTTCGTGGGAAAAGGAGTGGGAAAATGTAAACAAATCGGTTGGTTTACTGAATGACCTGGAGGGGAAACTTTAAAACAACAGAAAATGTTCCATCTGGATCTTTGGCAAAGTGAAACTCCCTGTCCCGCTGATGTCATCACAAATGGCCCTTAAGGCCAGAATCAATCGGTTTGGAACCCTTAGAATGCCAAGGAAGTTCGTTTCAAAACACAAGATGGACTATGTTAACATTGGTCTATTTAGACCTTGTTTCACTATGTGTAAAAACATCTCTTTGAGTTGATCATTTACTTTTTAACAAAAAAATCCCCCAATAGCGTCCGCCTCCTCGTCTCTTCAGAAGTCCAAGGCTCCTCAGGCCCTCTTGAGTTTGTTTGGGTTTAACCAGAAGAAGCTATCAGGAGAGCACTCAGAGAGACTCATGCTAGTTTCATGGTCATGGCTTCTGAGTAACCCCAAAATGAATGCCACACTGTGGTCAGCTTTCCATTTCCCCTAAAACTTCAGTCTCCACAATGTGGAGTGACGAATGACAACCCTGCATGGCCACCATTTTGAAAGGCAAGGATGGATTCCATTTAGGTTCACTGATGTTCAAGACTATTTTCACTGGAGGCATGTGATCATATAACTCAGATAGCTATCTTCCTTCCGACTAAGGAACCTGACAACAATACAATGTGATTTCTGCAGGCAAAAATAATGTTATCACACACCTGACTTTGGAGCAGGTTTCAACATTGTGTGGTCAGGTACTAAGGCCATATGTTTAAGCACCAAATTCATGTTAGGCAGTTTAGTGGGATTAGTCATGTGCAGCACATAAAACACAACACTTTTTATTTCACATCATTGAACGTAGCCTAGTTTACTCTTATCTACACTAGAGATTATATAAATATCTTTAAAGTACAGTGTACACCTTTGGTGTATCACATTAACAGATATGCTGCACATAGTGATTGGTACATAAAGATAAATTGGTAAATAAACCCCAGATAATAGAAGTAGGCCTATACCTGTAATACCTAGATGTCTGATCTGATAAAAGTATAATAATCATAGTAGGCCTGAGAAAGTGGAAAAATACTATAACCTAAAATTACAAACATGAGAACCTCAAGCAAAGGCTTGACCTCAATATAAAGACTCTTCGGTTACCTCTGTGGGTAGAGTTTAAAGGTCTTTCAGGCGAGTTCCTGCTTTCCGGAGAAAGTCTCTGCATCCCAGCCAGCCTGTGATCCACCGCGGCGATTCCTCCATGACCTGAAAGCAGCTGTATCTGACACGGTGGGCTCGAGCTGAGGCACAGTGTTGCCCCGGCGTGGTTACCGCTCCCGGCGCACACAGAGGAAGACCGCGGCGGACTTTGCTGACCACCGCGCAAAAGCTGATAGGGAACGATGGCACGAATGGGCTGGAGCCGGCTGCCGCTATTGTTGGGTAAACTGGGGGAACCAGCGCTCCCCAGCCTCAGTCTTTGTTGTTGAAAGTGACAGTTGGTGTCCGATGCCGCTGACATAATAACGTATAAGTATTAACTTTTCTCTTGAGTATGGCCGTCTAATCCGTGAGAAAGTAACTGTTAATGGTTAATTTCGAAGCTTGTTTCCTTTCATTTTGTTACGCAGCTAGGTTATAGGCTAATTGCAAAGCAAGTATAAGTAAAATGTAGAACTTCACAGATTAACAGTAGATAACATCCGATTGATCAAAACTGTAAGTGTTCTAGTGGATTAAGATCTATACCCGACCTACAGTAGAAAACAATAACAGAATTTCCTCGGATAGTAGGCTGTGTCCATACCTCACTAGATGACAGATGGTAGCCTACGACTGAAACTGTTTAAAGCACATGGGCGGGTTGCAGGCAGCTGAATGTTAAACCTGCGCGTGATTGGCAAGTGCAATTGTACAGTATAACTTTTCATTGGTTTGTGTGAATGTCACTACCACGTGCTTCGCCAGTAACAACGTTAGATTTTTTTTTCCGGAGGTTGGGTTTGCATCTTACTCCTAACTCTGTTGGCTGGGCTGCAAAAGAAAGATAGGAAATACATGCTGCTGTAGTGAACACTGTGTAGTGAAACAACGTGTTCAGGAAGCTTTAACATAGTTAGGAAACCAAGCAGTATTAAGACGTATTAAGATATTTTTGGTTACATGGGTCACAGAGATATTCTGAAGGAGCAAAATTAAATAGTAGTACTTTGTTCTTAGGCAATATTTATTGGTTTAAGATGACAAGATATGGGTTTTTGGTTGGTTTTTCACAAAAACTCCAACATTACAAGCTTTCGATAAACCCATGTGGTTATCACAATACACTTGTACCTCACAATGGAGTCCTTTAAAAGAGACACCCCGAGTGCCACACACTAGCACCTTGTCCTACCACTCCATGACTAAGTGATTAATAAAGTAGCTCAGGGCCTGGCCTCTCCCTCACAATGCCTTTATGAGGCTAGGCAGGGTGGGGTAGATAAAAGAAGGTGGGGAGCGAGGAGACGAGTGAGAAACAGGGAAAAGAACAGACTCACAATGCATATGCCACACTGCCACCTCACCGGGAAGAACGAACTCCCCCTGGGACTGAAGCGTGGTATGCATATGCAGAATCAGTGCTTGAATTGGGCTGGGGCGGGAAACAGAGAGCCGTATCCCTCCCTGCCCCCTCTTTAGTCAATAGGGTTCCGGCAGCTGAAATTCTTTATCCGGGGAGAACAATCTGGAGGGTCTGCCTGGAGTGGAGAGCAGCTGCCGTTTTCAGACATTCTTTCAGGGCCTGTGTGGCCAGCATTAGATAAAACCCAGACACAAAACTCAGTTCTTTTTCACTCTATTACAGTAAATATGACATGTTATCCACATGCAGGCTCACAACTAAAAACACTGTACACCAAGACAAAATGAACTGAAGTCAGCTGAGATTGTGTTTATTTTACATGTAGAGACCTTGAACGTTCCTGTGGCATGATGGTACATTTGCTTTTTTTTTTTTTTTTACTTTTTATTCAGTTATTTATATGTCAACAATGTGTTTCTGTTTGTGACAGTATCCTTTAGAATTGCTTTATTCATCCGTTCATTGTCTCGTCATTGTCACTGTCACTGTCACTGTCAAGATAAAGCCCACTTGCCTCAATTGTCTTCTCAGTATTCTCAGTAACTGGTGAGAAGTGCCATCTACACACCACTCACTGCTGAGGGAGATGATCAGGCCATGATAAACATATGCCCCCTAGTGCTTAAGGTTGGAGCTACATTCATAAAAACTGCACTCATGCTCCTATGAGTGTTATATGAGCAGTATACTGATACAGAATAATGTTAATGTGGAAGTGGATGCCAAATGTGGTTTATGTATTTTGATGCAATGGATATATATATATATTTATTTATATATATACACACCTATATGTATAGACATAGAGAAGAGGTAGAGCTTGCCTGATTGTTTCCATTTCAGTTGGAAGATATGCTTCATTTTGTTGAACTGAACTTTCAGCACTCACAGAGCCTTTTTCATCGCTCTAAAGTATGCTAACACAAACCCTTCTGTCAGCAAAGCTATAACTGACCATCACACTGAATTATTTTCAAAAACACATTATTACCGTCAGCACCCTTATCAGTGATTTTTATCAACTTACTTGACATGGTGTCTAACAAACATTTCTCAGAAATTCACAAACATGTCAGGAGAAATAGAACTGAATAGCACTCAAAGTCAGAGGCAAGTTTACAATTTACAAACCAAGGCAGAGATTCAAGCTTTGATTAGGCGGCAGCTTCTTAAGCAGCTAATAACCACCTCATAACAGGCTTAAAAGTGCTTTCCATCTCTTTTTTTCTGCAGACAGAAATGGTAACTCTTTTTGTGGCATCTGTGTATTTGTGTGTGTGTGTGTGTGTGTGTGTGTGTGTGTGTGTGTGTGTGTGTGTGTGTGTCTCCAAACAGCACATTTTTCTAGGAGCTATCTGAAGGCACTAGGTTCCCGGTGGTGTCCAGCTGCATACATTTACAGGTACAGGCCGAGACTGGGCATTCACTGTGGTCTCTGCAGGTAGAATGGGGTGGGGAGGCACACACAATTATGATAAATTAACCTAAAAGACATCCTAGATAAAGAGATCTGGTGTAAAGAGAAAAAAAACAGTTTTCTTCAGATTAACCCAGTTTTCAAAGTGGTTCCTCCAGATTAACCCAGCACTCTCTCAAATACAGGCTTAATGTGGAGGAGCCACTTTGTAAACATTTGTAAATTTCAGTCCAGTATGGTGAATATTGGCTCATATACACTTTTATTATTTAAGTATGTCCATGTTTGTGACTCAAATTAAAATTAAATGAGCGTTAAATCTGAACTCACCTGAACCAACTCAGCATATGACCTGCATGGCCTCCATGACGGCAGTTATGGCACCAGGTGAACCAGTTATGAAACTGGGCCAGCTTCTTATCCCTGGTGAGGTCCACTTTCTCGTCCATCTTCCCAGAACCTTTCAGATCAATAAAACCCAAAACCATACTTAGACTCTGATACACACGCATTGCTTTAGTACCAACTACATATGTGATGTGAACGTGCACGCTGTCTGTGCCTGGAAGCTGACTGTGCATGTGTTTGAGTGAGTGTGTGTGTGTGCGAGTATTCAAGTACATGCTTTTACAATTACTTTTACAAAAAGCATTACTTTTGACCCATTTTTACTGACTAAATGCTGTCAGCTATGGTTTATGTTTACAACTGCACTGCACATTTATCAGCCATAAATCTACATAAATCAATCCAAGTGTATTGGTTTGCCATGTGTGTCATACACTATGAGTGTGTATAAATGCATGAATGAGTGCGAATCAGTGTCATATCTATATATCTGTGTTTCTACACGTGTGTGTGTGTGTGTGTAAGAGACAGTAAGTACTGTGCATGTCAGTGTGTGTATGGTGTCAGTGTGTGTGTGTCAGTGTGTGTGTGTGTGTGTGTAAGAGACAAAATAAGTACTGTGCATGTTAGTGTGTGTATGGTGTCAGTGTGTGTGTGTGTGTGTGTGTGTGTGTGTGCGCCCTGGGGCAGTACCGGGGCAGCTGGATACGGGTGTGCCCATGTTCATGAGGCAGAGGGCACAGCGGGGCAAGGGCTTGCGGCAGCCGGGGCAGCTGGTGACCTTTGACTTGGTAGGGGAGCCGCTGACGCCGTACTGGCTGAAGCCACGGCCCTGGTGAGGGATGGCCGAGCAGCTGTACGAGATGGACTTCCCACAGAAGTTACAGCTCACAAACACCTGCAGGAAGAGGCATCCACATATTCATCATTAGATAGATAGATGGATAGATAGATAGATAGATAGATAGATAGATAGATAGATAGATAGATAGATAGATAGATAGATAGATAGATAGATAGATAGATAGATAGATAGACACAGACAGACAGACAGACAGACAGACAGACAGACAGACAGACAGACAGACAGACAGACAGACAGACAGACAGACAGACAGATAGATAGATAGATAGATAGATAGATAGATAGATAGATAGATAGATAGATAGACAGACAGATACTTTATTAATCCTGAGGGAAATTTAGGTCATCCAGTAGCTTATACACTTATGCACTTGTGCAACTCACAGACATACAGTACATACATAAATACAGATTTATGGTACAGATATGGAGAACATGTACACAAGTAGTGGGGTGTTTACAGATACAGGAATGGATCTGACCCTGTGGTACAGTATGCATAGATTGTGATTGATTACTCACATTTACATTACATTTACAATATTGACACTGCTGTACAGTATTATATTGTATATACCCTACTTCAAGCAATCCAAGCTTACTTTTACTCTATTCTACTACACTTTGTTGTACTCTTTTTTTTTAGTATACTGTATTGTTATATGTTGTCCCTCCTAGCAGCGCATCACATTTTGTTGTATGCAAATACAATGACGATAAAGGCTTTCAATTGGCGCAGATGACTCGTTAAAACATTAAAACAGTATTTTAAATTAAGATTTAGTAACAGAAGGCAAGCTCTACCAAATGGTTGAGCAGACTGTTAAAAGATTAACAGACACTGAGATGAATACTTAACAATGATGTTCCATACCATATGCTTGCCACATAGCCACAAACATAATATTAGCTTACCTGCGTTTTATACATAGTAGATGCTTAATGTAAAATAGGAGTAAAGAAAATAATCTACTGCATTTCCCCAAAAATGGAATACTGCCATACCAAGAGAATTAATCTTAAACATGAAGCAGCGATAGGGGAGAATGCTCATGAAGATTATAGGGGTGACCAAGCCACTTGCCTGAGCGAGAGGCTTTGAACTGGGGTCCAGCTTGCTCCTGTGAATGTCAAACTCGGCCCTCTTGTGCCAAAATCTCCAGGCGTCCAGAAGGTTCCGGTAGTTTTCGATCCAGCACTGGACGCGAGTGTCCTTCAACACCTCACCTGGGGAGCCCTGTGTAAGGGGAAACACACCAAATGGTCACTCATCTTGTGATTGAACACATGAAACCCACCGTTCAAATGTCATGTAACTCATGTAATGGAAGCAGCTCAAGGCGACACTGGGAGAACATATTCACAAACAAACAAACAAACAAACAATTTCATTGCCACCGCCATGAGCTGTAATTCCAGAATACCATTTTTTTATTTATTTTTTTGCTCTGTTTAGTAGTAGATTTAGGCCCAATCCCATTTCTCATCTCTACCCCTACCCTTACCCCTACCCCTTCGCCTTCGCTTTTTCAAACGGAGCGGTAGCGGAAGGGGTTGAAACGCTAGCCCTTCGAATTGGGATAGCACTTCAACAATTACGTACGTCATCAGTACGAAGCGTCAGCTGTTATGTTACCGGAGAGCGACAGCTGTCACTCACCAGATATAAACAAACATGGCGCCTGCAGCTGTTATTTACACAATGCAACATTTCATCAAACAAGTTTTAAAATCATGAATTACAAAGAAAATACTTTCATTTGTGTGATGCTTTCCCTGCTGTTTCCGACATTTTTAAATGGACTCGCGCGATGTTTGTTCTTTAATGATCACGGGTTCGCAATGCATTGAGGGAAATCAGTCTACCCCTCCGTTTGAAGTGTGCCCTCGGAAAATCTTCGTTTGGAGCGGTAGAAAGCGCTTCCCCTTCCCCTACCCCTCTGTCTTAACGTGAATTGGGACAGCCCTACCCCTCCACATGAACGCGCAAAACGGAGGGGAAGGGGAAAGACGAAGGGGTAGCGGGAGAAATGGGATTCAGCCTTAGTTTATTGTATTGTTGTGTTGTTATATGTTGTCCCTCACATATTTAATTCATTTTCACAAACAAACAAACAAACAATAACACAGATTTGATTAAATAAACACAACAGTCGCACCATGAGCAGGCAGAAGCTGGCCGTCTGCACGTCTCCGGTGTGATCCACGTAGCTCTCCATCAGATCCACGCCATCTTTGGTCAGGCCCGTCAGCAGGATGCCCTCCAGGTTCCCCGCCTCCTTCATCTCATTGGTCAGTTTATCTATGTATCGAGGTAACTGGCAGGGAGAATGACATTTGGAAATATGAAGAGCCAGTTACTCCTTTTATACACATTACAACAGACAGAATCACACATCAGGTATACCTATACATATACGGCAACAGTGGTTTGCCAAAATGTCCACCAGAGACGTGGTATTTGAGTATTGATGATATTGTGCTGGTTTGCTAGTTACCTGAGTGTCATTGAGAAACATACAGGCGAACGCCACCCTGTCTCGGACTGCAACACTGCTCTCATGCTGCGGAGGAGTCAAAGAGGACAGATGGATTAGACCCCCTTGCAGACTTTCAAGGCCTCTATGTGTTTGTACACACACACCCTCTCTTCACATACCAGTACACCATCGTAGGCCCCTGGCTCGCTGGTCAGGAAGGCGAACATCACACACAGATAGGGCTTCTTCAGCTGCAGCCTCAGCGTGCTGCACATCTCCCTCCAAAGGGAGTTCTTCTCGTCCGTGTAGCCAGACAGGGCCATGGCCACCACGTTCAGGTTCAGGTCCCCTAATCCAAACACAGACATTAACATTTACATTTTATCCAAAGCGACTTACAAATTACTTACAATGTATACACATTTTACACGGATGGCACACTGCACTTCTGTAAGGGATCGCAGTAGATCACATGTGGTCACTATTATCTTCCAAACGGTCATCACTGTTCACAAAGGGGAGGTCCACACCCAGGCATCGCTCAGACACCTGGGGTCAGGACACAAACTGAGGGGTGAGCAACACCCACCGATTGTAGTTTGGGAATGGGGTAGGCCACTGAGAACTCTCTCAGGCAAAGGGGCAGAGGAACTTAATTATC
Source organism: Sprattus sprattus (assembly GCF_963457725.1). Lineage (NCBI taxonomy): Eukaryota > Metazoa > Chordata > Actinopteri > Clupeiformes > Clupeidae > Sprattus > Sprattus sprattus. Next base: position 21,444,351 of record NC_137917.1, on the reverse strand, counting down.
ATACAAAACAACAAGATGGCCAGGTCTGTTTGGATTAGAAACCTATTTAATTGACATTTAGAGCCTAGGTGAACTCTTACACAGTATATTTGGCTTTGAGAGCTTGAGATGCTTGTGGCTCAGACCAATACCACTAAATCCAGAGTAAGTTATGTGTGCTTCATTACAGCTCTTTACTGGAAAGGACAGATTGCTGCTTCAACCACTACTTCACTGAGACATTTCTTTTCACACTAAAAATATATGCAATTGTAGTAAGATAATTAGTGAAAGTGAATATTATGGGCTGCCTCTGTCTGACTTGTGTGCTAAAAGGCTGCATGGGATACATCAAGAAAAGGACAAGGCCTACCTTGTGGGCCAGGTGTGAACTAGCAACTTGGTTTACACAAAGCATCTAATTGCGTTTGTGTCTGCTGCCTCGCTCATGTTCATTAGAGCACACTGCTCAAGTATTCAGCACATTGAAAGGCCTCAGTGTGCATAAACAATTCATTTTCCATCTTCAGCTTGGATAAAGCAACATATTTAATAATACTCTATTTCAATCCTCCTAGGAGATGAATACACTGAACATTTTATTTAAAGTATACTTCTGGAAAAAAATAGATTAAGACATTAAAGACTAAAGAATGACCTTTCCTTGAACTACCACAATTGAATTACAGTTAAAAGAGTTTCCAGGAATGGAAATGTTAAGAGGTATTCCAAATGTAACCTGATCAAAACCTTTTCTTCTTGAACACAGAAAACACAACTATTGCTTTATCAGTTGAACCAGTGATGATTCGCTTAACAGAACCCTCAAAAACTCGTCGTCCATACCCTTTTCAGAGGAGACAGTCTTTTTCCTGGCAAAACAAACTCATTGGGCTCTTCTTTCAAGAGGTTTTCCACTCATTCTGAGGGGCATCTACCCAGCTACTAGCGAAAACTAGCGACGTCATACCCTTCTCGGAGGAGGCCCCTCTGTTGAGGATCTGGATGGCGCGGCGGATGTCCAGGTTGAAGAGGGCCACAGCAGCGGCACGCTCCCACTCGCCCTCCTGCTCCAGGGACTTGAGGAAGGGCTCCACGTCCACCTCCGGGCCCCGGCCGATCCAACCGCACAGCTGCAGCGCTAGGCTGCGCTCCTCACTGTTGTACCGCGCCACGTCCGTCTGCCGGTCAGAGCCCCGCCAACAGCGGCGGTTTTCGGTAGTGCCTTCAGGAAGAAAAGAAAAAAAGAGAAGAAGTAACAGCAAGCTCCATTATCAATGCAGATTTAAATAACTATGTTCAGAATGGCATATGGCTTCAGTAAGGTGACTGCTACCAGGTATCACATGGTGTACAAGCTCCTAATATCCGTTATGTATGCATAAACAAGCCTATGAACAGTCTTGGGCTAAAGGGCCTCTTAAAACACATTTTGTAGTGCTTCTGCAAAATGTTTGTAGTTCCGAGATTCATAGCATTCCATATTCCACACTACATTTGCTACGTTTCCCTCAACATTCTTTTTTCTCTGTGTGGAAATGTTCTAGGCAAACCATGCAAAGGTCAATCCAGGGAACTAACCTGAACTGGACTTGACGATGTTCTTGATGCCTGAATATATCAGGGACTGTTTGCTCCCCTGTTGCTTTTGCTCCAGGTCTTCGGTGTATTGCTTCATAAGTGAATATTACATAGGAAAACGGACACGATGAAACTTTATACAGTGGTGTTGAAGGAAACATGGAGTCATGTGGTCTAGCAGTTTCTGCATAATATGGTAAACAAATAATAATATATAATATAATAATGTATGGCATCTGTGCAAGACAACAGAGCGAGGCACTGGGCTCCAGCAGTAAAGGATATAGTACAGGGTGAACCACAGGGACTTGAGCTGGGGGTCATCCCCTCCGGCCAGCACGTGGTTTCTCCACACCTGCACGGTGTCGTGGCCGTAGCCGTTCTGCGCTCGCTGCCTCATCTTGGTGGCGATGTCCCGGTCCCTCTCCGCTGCGCCCTCGGTGCACTCGTAAAGGTGGCGCCCGCAGGCCCACATCAGGGAGGTGGTGGAGCCCCATGCCAGCGAGATGCGCTCGAAGACGGTGAAGTCGGTCATGGCGCGGTTGGGCGACACCACCACCATGCGGTTCTGGGCGGACGGGTGCCAGGCAAAGCTGCTGATGACGCTGTTGTCGCTGCAGGGCTGCACGCTGCGCTCGATGATGGTGGGCTCCGTCTCGTCACCGATGGGCGTGGGCGCGTGCTGCATGTCATACAGCCGGATGACGTTGCTGTCACGCGTCAGCGTGGCAAGCAGGCCCGTGCGCGTCGGGCACCACGCCACCTTGGTGAGCGGCTTGGGCTGCTCGGTGAGCGTCAGCACGGGCTTCTCGAACTTTCGCAAGTCCCAGATGGCCACCTGGCCCTCGTAGAAGGAGGCCACGCGCTCGGGGAAGTGCGGGTCCACCGTCACGCCCTGGATGGCCTTGGTGTTGACGAAGGTCTTCTGGCTGGTGTTGCGCAGGTCAAAGATGGCCAGGTTGCGGTGCATGCCTGCCAGCAGCAGCTTCTGGTCCCGAGGAAGCCAGCAGAGGGAGAGGCAGGCGTCGTTCTGACCCAGTTCATATAGAGGCTTGGTCACCACCAAGCCCGAGTCGGTGTCTCCTGATGAGAGACGGATCTTCTCCATGGGCACCGAAACATCCGGTGCGTATTTGCTACTGATGTCCCAAATAAGGACGGAGAAGTCAGCGCGGTGTTTGTCCAGGCCGGCGGCCAGCCAGTTGCTGTCCCAGGGGTTCCATGCCAGTGTGTTGCACTGCCGCGCATGCTTGGGCACAAACTCCTTACCCATCAGCTCCTTACACTTGGAGTTGGGGCTCTGACCCAGGCTGGTCAGTACTACTCTCCCATTGGCTTGACCAACGGCCAGAAGACACTCAGGTTCATGCTTGGGGAACCAGGCGACACATTTCATGTAAGGGGTGTCCGAGTTGATGGCTAAGAGCGTGGCCGCTGTTTCTTCGGACAGTGGCAACGTTCCTGCCTTCCTCTCAGCACTCCCAATAGATCCGATCCGGTACAAACTCAGTTCGGAGTCACAGATCACATATCGATCCACATCATGTGGAGACCACAGAATGTCCGGCTTGGAACCACTCATGTTTACAGTTAAAGCGTCACCACTCAGGAAGACAGCTGGTTAAGAATACCATCTCCAGGGCTAGCGGGTAAAAAGGACATCATGTTATGACAAACAACATAGCTTTCATGTACAGTTACAGATATCAAGTTCAAATTCATGTCTGAAGAAAGACTATGCAAATCAACAAAACTGCACAGAGCTGAAAACCAAGATAACTGTTTATCCAGCTTTAGTAATCAATGTTTACACAGAACATTACTGACAACAGAAATGAACGGACAACGATGTAACCTTATTTGGCGGAAAACTAGACCAAAATAATAAACTAATCGATCCATACATTAGACAAAAGGACTGAAAAGTGTATGTCCATGGTAAAACCATTAATAACCTTAACACGATACACATTGGACACCTTTAGCGTTTGACACTGGCTAGCTTTTGCTTCTGGAGAACCCAAATAATTTCTAACTGGGAACTGAAGAAACCAAGCTTTAAACCGGTTATTCTATATACATTCGGGAAAATATTACAAAAAATAGTCAGTCGAGGCATTGCTGCATAATTCCTTCAGTAGGCATGTGTGCCATAACACTAGTGACTTACCAAATGGTAGAAAACAGAATACTATCCAGCTAGCTGGCTAGCTAACGTTAAGTTAGCCGATGTTAACTTGCAACTTCTTCAGAGTTAGCTTATTAACATTATTGCTAATTGACAATAGCAGCCAAGTATTCGGAAGATGTAAACAAAACAAGACACTACTTACAATTCACTTCGTGCATGGCTATATCAAATCTGGCTTTTGTGCAGGATTCGGTTCATCTAGGGGAGTTGGGAAAGACATTGCCGTACCTCTAGTAGAGAGTGCCAAGCTCCGCCGCGTGACAACAGCAACAACAAGGTTAGAGTTTTACTACCGGGTTGAATGGATGACTTTTGAATGATTTTAGTTTTTTAAAGCGATTTAGACTTTTAAAAAAATCAGTACGTGCTATTAACAAACCTGGGTACATCTACACAGAGTAAGTATAAAGCCTCCTAAGAGTCCCTATGGTCTATTTTCCCTGGCAAAACCAACCCATTTGGGGTATAAAGAGGTTTACCTCTTATTCTGAGGGAATCCACCCAGGGTTTCCACTAAATCATGCACTTGGTATAACCACCAGTGTACCCACACCCTGTCTGGTTAGCAATCTGGTTTTACAAAGACGGTTGCATGGATTTTAATAGACTATGACAGTCCATATGTAGATAGATGTGACAGGTGCAAAACAGTCTTTCCCTGACCGGGAATCGAACCCGGGCCGCGGCGGTGAGAGCGCCGAATCCTAACCACTAGACTACCAGGGAGGGATACGACCGTAGAGTCTGAAACAGTTTTTTTTTTTTTTACATCCTTAACACATCTGAACCGTATCAGTCCCTAAAAAAGTGAAACGTGTTCTTTAAAAAGAACTTAACATTAAACACAATATTCCCAATATTAATACAATTGGGCCACAGACATGCTGTCCTGTGAATGAGTGCTCTTACGGATCCCGGGTAGAGTATGCAACGTGGGTTGGGGTGTCACCAGCCAATTGTGCACAGCTTTTGTATGCTACCCTAACTATGCTTGTATAACTAAAATCCCCATGCACCAAGTCAGCCAACAGACAGCACACGTTGTACTGTGAAAGAGTTGTGTATCTTGCCACTCTTGATATCTTTCTACAACTAGAATGCGTTTCGTGAACGAACTGCAAGAGTGTGCTTGCTCTGTTGCGGCCATGACCGAGAGAACAAGTGCCTTGGAATTGGGGCAGGTGTCAGCTCTCCAGCTCTCCCTGCTGGATGAGCATGCACAAATGAGTATGCACAAATGAGTATGCATGAGTGAGTATGCATGAGTGAGTATGCATGAGTGAGTAAACATGAGTGAGTATGCACGAGTGAGTATGCATGAGTGAGTATGCATGAGTGAGTATGCATGAGTGAGTATGCATGAGTGCGTATGCATGAGTGAGTATGCATGAGTGAGTATGCATGAGTGAGTAAACATGAGTGAGTATGCACGAGTGAGTAAACATGAGTGAGTATGCATGAGTGAGTATGCATGAGTGAGTAAACATGAGTGAGTATGCATGAGTGAGTACGCATGAGTGAGTAAACATGAGTGAGTAAACATGAGTGAGTATGCATGAGTAAGTATGCATGAGTGAGTATGCACGAGTGAGTATGCATGAGTGAGTAAACATGTGTGAGTATGCATGAGTGAGTAGAGCCCTGGTATGGAAGGTGTCTCTTAATATTCCTAGTTATACAGTTGAATGGAGAGGGACAGAGAGAGAAGAGGAACCGTGCGCAGGTGTCAGTGAGAGTTGTCAGTGAATCACAGGTGCAAGCCAGTTTAATGAGCCTATTATGATGTCATAATGCCTCAAAGTTCTGCCATGCAAGTCTATGGAGAAAAAAGGTGATGGAAAAAGAGGAATAAAAAAGGAGTGGCAAGGAGTACCGCCACGAAAAGTCATAGCAGCTTGCACCGGATCGGGCCGGACGTTTTGGTGTTTGAACGGCGTCTCTATCTCAATCGGGCGAGGAGTAGTTAGCTGCAAGAAAAACTACTAGAATAAAAAAAATAGTAAAAAACGAAGAACAATAGTGTGCTTCCCTTCGGGCAAGCACACTAACTAGAATTATTCCCATACACCAGGTCGAAGAAACAGCCAGCATACAGTTTTGGCTTCGGCCAATCATGCTCGCGAATATCTAAACAATTCGGCCAATCGCAAATCGTCGATATAGTGAGTATTTTTAAGTACTGAAGTAATTTCACCTTTTGTGTTTAGCTAGCTTTCTACCTTACAAACGTTCTCTGATATCTGAATAGAATTTCGCTAGCTCTCGTTGCATTTGCGTATGCCAAGTTGGACACATCACAGTTGAGTTACGAATCGCCAACTGTGGAAATTCTTAGTTTCGTTAAGTTTATATATAATATTGAAAAATCAAAGGTTTCCTATCTGTGCTCAGGCAGCTAAAAAATGCATTTGCAACAAATAGATATGGATGCAAACAGCCCCCTTGATGATTACTAACCAAATGTTGTCTCTCTTACAGCGTGACCTTTGAACTCTGCTCGCAAGTGTCTGTGGCAACATTGTTCCTCAACACCATATACATGTCTGTCACATGTCATGTACTGTAAACCTCCCTTCCTCTGTTTACACACTTATATACGCTTATATTTTCTACACAAAATGAATGACACGCCAAAACAACCACCAACAGCAAATATGTTTGTTTATTTATTATTTATTTAAAGTCAAACTCATTTTCCATCAGGTAATTCTTTTTTTGCGCAGACAGCAACCAGTACAAAGCAAATATGCCTTTAATACATTAACTGTTAGTATGTGTATGTACATGTGCAAGTATGAGGTAATAGATGTATATGTAGCCTGCCATATAACAATATAAATATATTCATATTATTGTTAATATCATAACAAAAATATCCTCCTGGGAACCAAGGAAGAAAAGTGTCATGCAATTTCTCTTTTTTGGTAATTTCCACTACAGAGGACACAAGTCTATGGGTTGGTTCTCAGGAGGATAACAAGAAGACTAAGGGTTTTGCAGAACAAAACAAATTGGCTAATTAAAGTAATTGCACTTCATTTTCACATAGCATTGCATGTTTAAACTGTGATAGCAACTTCGTTAGCATAACGCTTACGTATAAGAAAAAATTCCATAGAGACTGCGCTAGCGAATAGCATATTCATCAAAGTAAACAATTCAAACAAACTTCGGTTCATTACAAGTGGTTTGGTTCATTACGATTGGTTGTATACATCCAGACAGGACGTAGTCAACCGACCAGCAAACCCTTGCCGGCTGTGAGGCTTGTGTTGCATGTGTGAGACCTGGCCAGCCCTGCCCTGGCACTCCACTCCGGCTGGGTCATCTCCGCACAGGCACGCATGGGCATAGCACTCCCTATGAGTGGATTCCCTGTCACCGCCATCCCCATGTTACATCGGCCTTATTTGACCCGCCCTTTTTGAGCTGACCGATCGGGGTAGTAGACCACCTCTCTCGAAAGGCTCAGACATCGCCGGAAAAATGACCGGGTTAAATTTAGGCGTGAGCTACATGAGGCAATTATAAGCGAATGACGAGCTTTTACCGGCTTGGGTGGGTTAAATTGACACATGTATTTGGGCCTAGTGAGTCTCATACATAAACTGATTCCAGAGTTTTTGAACCATTAGCATAAATCATGTTTCCTTGTGGGTGAGACATTTTCCAAAGATGTTCTTTCATTAGTTTCTTCCTGCTGCTCTTCAACACGTTCTTTAAGAAAACCTGGTTAAAAGGAACACTATTTAGTACTTCAGTTCAATATCATTTACCAAACTAAATACAGGTATTCAATGTATAATGTACTGTCAGGAAATTGTGCAATGATGAGAAGAAATGTACTGCTGGAAATACTCACATAGCTTATTGTGAATATGAGAAGAGATACTAAAATCAGAATAATGGCCCCGACCAGCTCTAAAAGTTCTGTAGAATGATAATCCAGTCCTTCATCTTGGCAACCTGCAGAAGAAAACAAACCAGGATTATTCTTTGCCATGCAGACCGTGTATATCTCTCTCTCTCTTTCTGTTTCTCTCTCTCGCACACACTGCACACACACACACACGCACACACACACACACCCCCACACACACACACACACACACACACACACACACTGCACACACTGTGTCACTCACCATCGACCCTAAGAAAGACCTCTCCCTCTTCATTTCGGTGTCCCAGGGGTGCAGCCAGGAAGCAGATATATCTCCCACTGTCCCTCTTCGTCACGTTGGACATGATGAGGTTTGATGAGTTCTCTGAAACAAACTCCACGTGCCGGATCAAACCAGTGTAATACTCAACTGTCTTGTTTTGTGGAGCCAGACGCTTCCTTACAAGACCCCTTAATTTATTTTCTTCGTCAACCTGTAAGTGAAAGAGAGGAGACTGTGTCACGATCCGGTCCAGCACTTCTCGCTCCTAGTCCTGTTTCTTCCCTTTCCCTCATGCCTGAAGCTGTATTTCATGCTGAATTCACCTGTTGCCTGTTTCACCTCATTTAAGGACTGCTTTGTTTTAACCACGTCTCGTCTGACATTCATAGCTGGATTATCATTCTAATTCACTCTAGCCTCAGGTCAAGTTTGTGCGTTGATCAAGTAGACTGTGCTATTTTGGCTGTGTCTCAGACCATTCCTGGAATACGGTCTGCTTAGCACACGTGTGACCTCCCTGGGTAAACATGACTTCAGCTAATGATCCGAACTTACCTTGTACCATCTGATCGACCGGTAATGTACCCCGGGTTCCACCGCGGCCACACATGACAGTTCTGTGACACTTCCACATGTGCAGGATGTCTCAGAGGCAATCCTGCTGCTTGAAGCCAAAGCTGCTAACAAAGTACACAAAAACACAAAACGAATGTTCAGAGTTAAGGTGGCATACTTACAATATCACAAACTGCCTTTCTGAAACTTTTATATTCTTCTAATTTAGCAACGCAAAACACTTCACGGTGACATGAAATAGCATAGCAACTCATGAATGCATATCATCATTTCACATTCAACTAAGGTTATTTTACTGCTCCCATTGTTTGGCTGTTGTAGATGTAAATGAGTGAGTTTAATACCAAGCCATAGCTTGGTTTAAGTATAAAGGTTTTAATGTATTACTATTTTATTTAAATAGTGAAGTAGCATATTCAGACATAGTCTTTAACCAAAACGTTCCAAAGAGCTACCTCATAAAACACAACCTGTTTTCTTCCTGTCTGTTCAGCAGAGCTATCCGTCAGTGATTTACTTGTCAGTTAAATCACAAACTCCTAAAACAGTATCACACTCTCTTACCCAGTGTCAATAGGAGATAGATAGTCCGAGCGCTCATCGTAGCAAATCCTTCAAACCGTGTTTTCACATCGAGACTGGGACTAGGTCTTATATCGAACAAAGTGAAAGCGAAAGAGGAACTATATTCTAAACATGATTTGTTTTCCCCAACAGAACGCGGTCATTGGTCGTTTGGTATTGAGTGAGTGTCCTTTATTGCAGATCTTGTCATTGAATGATGTGGATTGCCAGAGATGGTGTTAGTCCCGTACATTTGAAAATGGCTATTGTGATCGTTTCTGTGCTTGTCTATCGAGGTGAGTAGTAGGAAGTTTTAGTAAAAGTATGTTGTGGTCTGCAGATTACAGTGGTTGTTTGGGCGATTGTAAACCCGGGGTAGGCTCATACGTGCACAAACCTCCATCCAGTCTTTGCTTTGCAGATTTGTAAGGCTAAAATAGCATATAGCATTTTTAACAAAGCTTCAAAATATGGGTTGTCTATGCCACCCAGCTAGTTAGTACACAATAGTTAATTAACCATGAGCTTAAACATGGGAGTTTCCACAATTCCACTGGAAAGTACCGCCTATAGCCTACTAGGGAAGTACCCATGTGTCATTGAGGTAGAGGGATTTCCCGTGCGTCACAGTGATACTATCGATTGAGTATCCACGTGCTCGAGCATTCATTCCAGTCTCTAATATCTTTAAAAGAAACAACGAGCATAACACAACAAGTGATGACGGTTACTCTTATCCAATATACTCTTATAAAAAAAAATATATATAAATATTTTTAATATATCTGTTTTATATATCTGTTTCCATACTGTGTTATATCTGTAGTACTTATGTTATGTGTAGAACTTAGTGTGTGTTCTATGTTCTATGTTTAAAGTTATGTGTAGTACTTACTGTGTGTGTTTGTATGTTTTTTTATGTTTTTATGTTTACTGTATGCACCCATACACCGGAGCAAATTCAGGTAGGCGTACACCTACTTGACAATAAATCTGTTTCTGATTCTGATTCATCTAAATGCTCCTCATTTACTTTCCTGAAATGATATATGGCAATATTGGGTTGTGAATGAATTAATGAAAATTATGAAACATGGATCTGTTACCATTACATCACGACTGTTTACTTTAAAAACAAATTTACTTTAAAATAATCAAATCACTTGACAATTGATCACTCTATTTTCATTTCACCTCCATTTCCAACCCTCTGTTTCAATCTGTTCACATGTATTTTCATCACATGCATTTTCATATTATTTTTTTATCAATACATTTTTGTTAACTTCACCCTTCATAGCCAGAAGGCCAACAGTAGCGTACACAAAAGTAAAATGTGAAGTATCGTTTGACATCATAATCAACCGCGCTAATGAGTACGACCTAATAAATTAATTAATTAATTTCTACCAGGGCACCATTGAGAGCATCCTGTCCAGCTGCATCACTGTGTGGGGCAGCAGCTGCACTGTACACAGCAGAAAAGCACTGCAACGCATAATGAACACAGCTGCTAAGATCATTGGTGCCTCACTCCCTTCCCTGCAGGACACATACACCACCCGGCTCATACGAAAAGCCACCTCAATTGCGAGTGACACCAGCCACCCCGCACACAGCCTGTTTAGCCTACTACCCTCTGGAAGAAGATACAGGACCCTCCGTTGCCGCACCACCAGACTCAGCAACAGCTTCATTCACCAAGCTGTCAGGACACTAAACTCTCTCCCCTCACTCCTCCCAGCCATATCCAAATCCCCCCACCCCCCCCCTAAAATCACTCAGGACTCTGTAACAATCTGCTTCTGCACTTTTATCACTTATGGTAACACCACTCACTGTACCAAATTGCCCTTTTTTTGCACTACATAACCTCACTTTATGTAACCTATACTGCTATATGTTTATCTGTATGTTCTACTTGTATTATGTAATGTCTTGTCTGTATGTTTGTATGTCCTCTCTGTTGTGCCTGTGCACTTATATGTTTCACCGTAGGAGAGTGGGAAACGTTTTTTCGAATACTTTGTATGTCTTGACATTTGAAGTAATTGACAAATAAAGCTACTTTGACTTTGACTTTGACTAAACGGTGAAGTGAGTTATTTGTGTTCGGAGCATGTACATGACATGTTTGTTCTTTCACATCATACGCTGTAATGTCAAGTGATTTTAAACCTACTTCTTGGAGCTCTCAAAAACCTGGCATTTTCCCAGTGAGATGTTCCAATTTCGATTAGCGTTTGGGTGTATTCTCCCTTTCGGAGGTTAAAACTTTCCCACTTCCCAATTTCTCAGGAATGCACCACTATTCCAATGGGAAACAAATATAGTAGCTGTGTCCGAACCATAAATAATTCCATCCAATCAATGCGTTGCCTCCTGAGTCATACAAACCCCTGTTTTGTCTTGTATTATTGGAAATATTAAGTGGGCAAGGATTACCATGCCAGCAGTGGAAAAAGAACCATCCCTTTGGTAAAACGGATCATAGATTCTTGTGTTTGATATGGTTTATTGGGAAGGCAAATTCCTTTGCTTATTCCTTAGGGGCTCCAGTGGTTGCTGTGATCCTCCTTAGTGTGACAACATTGGTCCTCTTGTGGAAAAAGTTGTGGCAAAGCCACAAGCAAAATGTGTGAACTGTCCGAAGTAGCGATATCATATCGCTGATTTGTTTGAAATTAAAAACAAAAGGGCTTAAATGAAGATATTGTTTTACCAATTGTGTCACCTGAATAACTATGTATGTAATGATAAAACTCCATTACTCCAGACAGTCATAAGCAGGATTACTAAAAAACTGAGGGGCCATTTTTGGAAAAGGTAACACAATGTTTATCTTAAACATGTTATCTCAAAACACACAGAACATGTACATAAGATGCTTTACAAAATTATTTACACGTCTTTATTTCGCTGTATCCACAGCATTGTTTCACTGATGACATAATTAAACAGAAATATAAAATCTGAACATTAGGTATTTTGCTGGCTGGTATTTTTCTTTTTTCAAAAAGATACATTTTTCATAGCAGTGTAAAACGATAGTGTGTCACACATACGTGTAAGCTGAGAATCCTTAAGTCTTTGTAACAATAATACGTAGGTCTGCTCCAAAAGTCTTTTGTTTCTGTTTTTTTTTCTCTTGTTGGTGCAAGACTCGCTTCAAGTGAGCTGAACCCCAGAGTAACAGTTTCCATAAACCCTCACGATGTAGCCTTCTGGCTGGTCCCCTGGGGTTCAGGTTCCCAGACCTCTGTCTCCTCCTCCGGGCTGTTACATCTTCACGCTCACGTGGCTCTTCACCAGACCCATTTCTTTGCGCATGACGGGCGCGTGGATGCTGCAGTCCCGTGCCTCACAGAAACCTGGCACACCCGCCACACCAAGCATGCCAGGCTGACCCACTGGCCCAGGGTACCCACGGGGGCCTTGTGGTCCCTCAGCTCCATCCATGGGCATGGCAGGGTGTCCGGGCAACCCTGCAGAGGGGGACGGGAGAGGAAAACAATGTGAGTAAATGCTAGAATGATCCCAAACGATTGAAGGTAAAAATAAAAAAAATAGCTTAGGTGCAGCTCAGTTTTTTTTTTTTTAGACTTAATTATAATACGGTTTGGCATAAATCAGTGTATGTGCATCTATATCCCTCCAAACAGCTGAGTGTTCATTAAGAATGGATACTGCACACAGGATATAGGAAGGAATGAGAATGTTCGGTGTGCCTGTAGTCAAAGTACTCTTGTAGACCTACAACAGTGCGTAATCAGGTTTGTTTTATGGTTAATATTTGGCTAATATTTCTCTCACCGAAAAACATGGATGCTGTCACAAAACAAGTGAAGGAAATCATTGCATTGATTTGTGTTTTCATCATATCTTTAGAGTTAATTGTTACGTATGTAGGTAGAGGCAAATCTATATACAGTGGTGTAGTGGTCCCTGGAGAAGTGGCTATACTCTTAATTTTTGTAAGCAGCCCATACAGCACAGGATAAACGTCCTGTTTTGAGAAGTGGGTATACCCAACGCTGACTGAAAAATAAGTGGGTATACTCCGTATACCTGCGTATACCCTGGACTACACCACTGTCTATATATATCAAAAAAAACACTTCCACTTCCTAGCTCTTTAATGGAGCAGGTTCAGCTAAGCTATGCATTACAGATTGAAATACCCACCTCTGAGCCCTTGGGGTCCATCAGGCCCACGGAGCCCTTTCCCAGTATCGCCTCGGTCTCCTTTACGGCCCTTTGAACCTTTCAGAAAAAAAGATTCACTCATAAGATACAACAGGAATCTCACAAACTTAGATAATTCAGCTAATTCCTCTAGACAATATTATCAGTCTGAGACGGGATGCTGTTTTCCAGGTCTAGCAACAGACAGGTGTCTTCATACAAGAACTGAAAGCTAAACATAACAGACATGGGAAGGTATGGCACCTGAAGCTGAACAATAGATACTTGCTTAAGGCTGAAGTGGTTTTGTATCCACCCCACCCCCTTCTCTTGCCCCCCTTTTATTTCAACCCCAGATGGCACTGACACAAATGTGGTATGTTTAGAATTAACACTGTGAAGTGCACACACACACACACAAACACTCACACACACACACACACACACACACACACACACACACACACACACAGACACACACACACACACACAGCTGATAGGAAGGAGTTCTGTCTACCTTGATCTCCATCCAGACCCGCTGTTCCGTCCACACCGACGTCTCCTCTGATGCCACGGCCTCCCTTGGCTCCAGTCTTGCCAGCTTTACCCTGGAGGTGGGCACAAAAACACACACACACACACATGCACAAATGAGTTAAAAGTGGTACAGGAGGTAGAGAACTTGTTTAGTAATCAGAAGGTTGTTAGTTCGATTCTCTGTCGAAGCGTCCTTGAGCAAGACACTGAACCCCTGATTGCTTCTGATGTGCAGTGAGCCATCAGTGTTAAATATAAAGAAAAGTGTATACATCCTTGTAAGTCGCTTTGGATAAAAGTGTCTGCTAAATGGTTAAATGTAGAAGCAAACACGGTTACAAAAGATCATGTGGTGAGGCACTGATGGCGCTGGAAGGAGACAATGTTTTTGATCAGAAGGAGTAATCAAATGAGACCTGGACAGAGGGACGACCCTAAAGTAGCTACAGCCCTTCAATCCTCTCACTTCAGCGGCCCATACTAGTTCACTTGAACGATTACCTTATCTACCCGTACAGTATGTGTGTGTGTGTGTGTGTGTGTGTGCGTGTGTCACTCACAGGCTTGCCAGAAGATCCTGTGGGCCCTCTGGGACCTGGGGGTCCGATGAGAGTGCGGTTGTTTACTGGGCAACCCTGGGCACACTTGGAGCGTATGGAGGAGGCGTACTGGGAGATCTGAGCGGTGACCACTCCCTGGCACAGCTGCAGGACCTGCGCGTCCGTCAGGCCAGGGCCCTGAGAGGAGACCAGCGGCCATTAGTGTACATGATGGGGAAGTCAACACCTCAAACGTGCTGCAGAGGAGCGTTGAAACTACAGTACAAGCAACTTGTAGTGAATGTTCATCTCCTTCATCGATTGATTGATCACTAAATCTGGCTCTAACTCAGTCAGACTTATATCGCTTCACAACAATCACTTGTACTCTCATCCACACACTCTCTCACTCACTCAATCAAGTTATGTCAAGACCAAAGCGTTAAAAAAAATCCTTTGTTTGATTCTTTTTCACTTGAAAAATGAGAGTTTATTTTGATACGCACAGGTTCACCTGGCACACCCTTTGGTCCAACACGACCTTTGACCCCCGAGTCTCCACCTGGACCGGTATCTCCTCTTTCTCCGGGGATGCCGGGAGGCCCCACGCGGCCGTCCTTTCCCTCGGGCCCTTGGTTACCCCTCTCTCCTTGCTGGCTCAGGTCAAGCGACAAAGAAATTCATTATTCATCTGATATATTTGTTATCATTCATATCATTCATATTTGTTGATGTTAACATAATTTATCTGATTCGTTGCTATGGCGTCATCATTCAGTCACGAGAATAAAGAAGAGTTTGAGGAACAAAAACAGTGCGATCATCATATCTGTAAGTAGCGTACAAACCTGTCCTTTGTCTCCTAGGAAGCCAGTACTTCCCTGTGGGAAAGAGGAAGTGAAAGCATTGTGATGACAGACACCATAGCTGTGCAGTGGAAACTACATAGTATGAAAACTGTGGTCTTTTGAAATGTCAGCTGAGAGCAGATGACGGATCATTTTACCTTTTGGCCTTTCACTCCTTTAATGCCAGACCTTCCAGTTGTACCCTAAAAGGTAAACAGAGAAAAGTTCCCAAAGGTGGGTTAGATAAGAAAGTTAACGATATGACATCTGTGATGTCTGTGAGCATCTCTGTGTGTGTGTGTGTGTGTGTGTGTGTGTGTGTGTGTGTGTGTGTCTGTGTGTGTGTGTGTGTGTGTGTGTGTTTGTGTGTGTGTGTGTGTCTGTGTCTGTGTGTGTGTGTGTGTGTGTGTGTGTGTGTGTGTGTGTGTATGTATATAGTTACCTTCAGCCCATCTGCTCCTGTTTCCCCCTTGGCTCCCTGAGAACAGAGTGACCAATAGTGTTTGCTGGTTATTTGCCATCTTTACTAACTGCTTTTTCACGTCGGCTCAGAGGATATCTTTATTAGAAGGGTCCATTGCAGTAACTTCTATGACATTGCAGCGTGTCCAAAGGGGGCTCCATTTTAACTTGAGCATTAAAGTTGGTAAGGGATGCTTGTTAAAACATATAGTTATTTACTTCACACACTATCTGATCAGCATATGATAACATTGAGATTCTAGGGGCTTGGGGCTCACCACTAGTATTGCTAACATAATGGACATGACACTATGTGAGTCTTGACTCTGAGTATGAAAAGGTTGAGAGATGTACGCACCAGTTGGCCAGATAGGCCCTTGGGGCCGGGCAGTCCTGGAAGGCCAGCATCTCCTGCTTCTCCATTGAGGCCCTGGAATGCAGATACAGCAAAGTACATCCATCAGTGTATTATTCACTTTTATTGATAAATCCATCAGTATATTAATAAGTTTCGTGGTGGGCATGCAGGAGGAATGATGCATAACTGTATGGAATTATGGCCAGTATGTATTGAAGTTGTGCAATCTTCAAATACACAATAAGATAAGGTATTTTTCAATAGTAAGGTCTTTTTCAATGCTAAATCTTTTCAGATGTTAGTTTTTCAGTTGTTCTGTTATTTTTCTTTTTATCTCAGCCACAAATAGATTCTGAAATATCGAGGGACTTTCCCGACACATTAACGCTTCCTCAATCTGAATGTCAGATTGGTTGTTATCAAGTGGCAGTACACCCACACAAGCCCACGTGTTGTTTACAACTCAATCTGGTGCCACGTTAAGGGAATTCTAGGGACAACACCATTTTCTCTTTGGTACTTTTATGTTTGTCAGGGTGACTTTTACTTGTTTCTGACAAGTTTGAATTCCTCATTTTAGAGTCTAGGCCACAAATGAAGAGACATTGTTTGTGTCGTCTGGGCTGAGATCATGGTGGTCCTAAAGCCAACAGACAGCTCCTCACCCCAGCTCCCACTCTTCCTCGTCGCCCCCTTCGTCCACCATCACCTTTCAGCCCCTGAGACAAGACATAGAGACATCATATGAGACCCGAGAGGCAGAGGTACTTCAGTCTACCCATCACATCACATATAACACATCATTATTAACATTTGAATGGAAGGTCATATTGTAGTTTGCTGTGTAATCATAATGGTAAAGTAAGTACAGTATGTGTGTGTCTGTAGCGAATACAGTTTGTAGTTATTTACCGCACCTTAGGTCCAAATGCCCCAGGCACTCCCATGACCCCAGGGACACCAAGAGGACCCTAACACAGGGAGAATCCGAACATTGTGAAACAAATCCATACATGAATAGATAAACTTTTAAAGAAAAATTCCAAAGGCACTTACATCCTCGCCAGGATCCCCATCACTTCCGGGTATACCACCAACACCCTGGCCGCCCTGTAACAACAATGAGCACGTTACTTATCTGTATCTTCTTATGGGGAAAGTGCCTTGCTGAAAACTGCAATATATCACATGACTGATCAAGCCTGAACTAAACTTTTATATAGTGTACTTTACTATATAAATGATCACAGATAACATGTGTCATTAATGCACATATAAAACATTTGGGCCCTTGTGCAAGCTCAATCTTCCATTGTAAAGTACTGTGCTCATGACATGAGGGGCATACCTGGGGGCCAGTCTCTCCTCGGTCACCTGGCACTCCGGGATAACCCTGAAACACAAATGACACGTCAGACATGTGATATGTGACACACGGTAAAGAGTGATGGCGAGTGAGCCTCGAGGTCGCCTCTAAGTCAAGTCAAGTCAAGTCATATTTATTGATATAGCACATTTAAAAACAGCTCACGCTGACCAAAGTGCTTTACAAGTAAAACACAATAAAATAAAATATCAAAACAAATAGAAAAACAGAAACAAAACAATTAGATCACAAAAAAATAAATACAAATAATTTTGTAAAAAAATCAAATAGAAAATATAGCTGCAAGCAGCGATGGCGGTTTCCTCCTCCAGACATTGCGAACCAGGGAAAAATGTATTTTTGTGACAATTTGTCACTGTATAGAAAAATCCATGCTGCAGACTTGCCAATGGGATATGATATTTCAAATGCATTACTTTGAAGATCCTCAAGGGCCATGGCTTCAAGCTAAGAGTGAGAAGGGGTGTGGTCATCCCTAAATTTCCTTAAACGTTGTGTGTGTGTGCTTGCGCGTGTCAAAGGAGCCTGTCCCTGTCCCTGTGTGTGTGTGTGTGTGTGTGTGTGAGAGAGAGAATCTGGAGCACACACGCGCGCAAGACCAGAGGGGCAGGAGCAGAGAGGCAGACTTGAGAAACACCCTAGCAATTAGCCAAGCATGCGTATTTCAAATATTCACCAAAAATCTACTTTTCATCTTACAGTCAACTTTTTTTCAGATTTGTGTTCTAAACACTCTCAAGTGTCTTCACATGAACTTGTGATTGAATCAGAGTATGACTTTTTGACCTGTTGATGTGTAAAGCATTATTTTAGCGTTAACAATGTATCCAATTTGCTTTATATCAGTCATTTTTGAAGATATGAAGTTGCCTTTGCACATGGGAACATGTTGTAGTGTCTTCCAGTGACATATCAAGTTTGGTATTGATTTCACAAAGATTTGCCAAGATATGACTTCACTTCCTGTTTGGCGACTTTTCAGCTGAATTTGAGTGGCTGTACCGGACAAACGGTTGTGAGGATCAAAATTCTTTCCATAACTTTTGTGAGGCTAGGTCTGAAGATTATCTCTGGTGATTTTGAAGAAGATTTGCCAAAAATTGTAGGAGGAGAAGGCTTTCAAAGGTTTTTGATAAAACCGGAAATAGCGGAAAATCTATATAACCGGAAATTGACGCCATAGGGTGTGTTTAATTCGTCTTGATCCAGGGAATCCATTGGTACCTCATTTTTGAAAATCGGTGATACGGTTCAAAAGTTGCGTGTGTTACAAAAGTCCAACTTTGACCTGTTGGTGGCGCTAGAGTGGTGTAATGAGAGCCATGAAACTTGGTGTGAATGAAGAAGGGACTGTCCTTAATGAGTGTGCCAAATTTCACAAAAAGTTACCATATGGTTCTAGGGGCTGCCATTGACTCCCATGGTACTAACATAATAAGAAAGCCTACAATAACAATAGGTTACCTCCTACCGGAGGAAACCTAAAAACAGATAAAGAACAGATATAAAAACGAAACAGATATATATCTTACTGTGTAGCCCTGCTCGCCATGGTCTCCTGAGAATCCAGGGGCTCCAATCTGGCCCTGAAATTACAGAGGAGAAATCTATAATGAATCTCATTACGAACGGTAAAACACTTACAGTTCAGACAAAGATTATTTTATTTATTTGTCTATTTTCAATTTATAAATGATCAGAATTGTGATTGGCCTTGTAGTATAATAATAATAATAATAATAATTCATGGATGCTTAATTTAGGGTAACAGTTTCAGGTCGTGGAATTTGATTTGATTTAATCTGAACAGCACATAAACAATGATGAACTCTGTGCTTACTCAGCAGTCATATGTAGAAGAGCATGGATGGCTCACAACTGTACTACTTTAACACTCATAGTCCCATCCTCTCTGATAGGGGATGCACTGACACATTTAAGTTGCATGCTACTCAATGCTGCATTCACATAAACATGTTTCGAGTGAGAGTCATACAAATGTTCAGCTTAGAGAAAACTCTACACGGAGGTTCTCCTTTTATGATTAGCCTCTATTGAACACCACAATTGCCCACCAACTTACAATAAAGTATGGGGAATACCTATTGCGAGGGGAATATCTATGTATTGCTTGTAATTCCGTTTTCATCATAATAATACAATGCCTTTTGTGTTTACACTGACCCTAAAGGCAGCTCATTCATTTCATTGGCCTGTTTTGTGATGGTGAGGATTTTCTTAGCATTTAGTCACTGTTTTAAAAAGTTCATTATCGCATTTAGTCACTGTGTTCCAAAGCTCATTATCTTACCTTCTCCCCCTCTCTGCCGTCTGGCCCCAGCTTGCCAGTTTTGCCAATGGACCCCTGTTGGCAGAAGAGGTTGTTAATTACCAATTTTCTTTCAAAGACTTCTCGCAACACACCAAATTCTTCATCATATAGAGACCTTTAATATTACTAAAGGTCATCAGATTAGAGACCTATATTATTACTACAGGTCGTCAGCTAGAGGGCACGCACTTTGATGCTTACAATGTCACTGTTTCATCAGGAGGATCAAGGGATAGAACTCATGAAGTTCAACATGGTGTGTGTGTGTGTATATAGAGCGGCATTCGCCACGAAGGGACTCACCCTAACGCCTTTACCTCCTCTTGTGCCTGTGGTTCCAGGTGGACCAATTGGACCCTAAGATCAGAACAGCACAACAAAATGAAATACAGTGCTGAGTGAGATATTAGAAACAACACGAAGAACTATATTGACGTTGTTAAAAAGAGGCAACAACACACTAAGTACTCTGCACTTAATGCAGTAAATGGAGGATATTTTGAATTATGAATTTAATTCATGCTTCTGAAAACAGAGACACACAGTCAGTCAAATGAAAAGTCTATTGTACTTACAACATCTCCTGGAGCACCGACTCCTCCAAGTGGGCCTTCCATACCGATGTCACCCTACAGACGAGAGAAAGAGTGCCCAATAGTTTGAGCACCGGCCATTTTGCTTTTCTTATTTTTTGTTATGTTCTTGCTCAATGCTGAATTTCATGGTCTCTGAACTGGAAAATGTTGATCAAGAAAGTAATTCCATGTTCTCTGAGAGACTTTATCTAAACCTAACTGCGGTAAATGGATGTTGTGGTTTTAGAAATTGAATTCTTTACCTTCAGGCCAAACATACCAGACTCTCCTCTGTCACCTGGAGGACCAGGCAAACCCTACGAAACAATAGTTGACAAAAGAAGTTGAGAAATCAATAAAATAAAGAGAAGTAAGATTACAAATATGGTAGAATATAATCATTTTTGGTTCTCTGGGAAAATCTTGGCTGGTTTGCTCACCATAGCTCCAGAGAATCCAGACCCGCCATCATCTCCGTCAGGCCCAGCTTCACCCTAGGGAAAGGTCAAAAGGTCAGATGGTATAGTCACAAGAGTGCCCGAGTAGATGCAGACTTAGAGGCTGATGTGTCTTGCAACTCAAGGCATATACTGTAACTAAACTTAGTATGGTGTTGTTTATGGTGTGTGACCTACATCAGGGCCATATGGAGATGTTTATGGTGTGTGTGTGTGTGACCTACCACAGGGCAGTATGGTGATGTTTATGTGTGTGTGTGTGTGTGTGTGTGTGTGTGTGTGTGTGTGTGTGTGTGTGTGTGTGTGTGTGTGTGTGTGTGACCTACCACAGGGCCAGGGTCTCCAATTCGTCCTCTCACTCCTTTGGTTCCCTTGTAACCCTGGTAACACAGCAAAGGAGCATTAACAGTGACGACCAAGACACTTGACCTCTACCCAACCACACTGTGGAAGCCATGCTGGACTAACCTGACGTCCTTGAGCCCCTGGGAATCCTGTCTTTCCTTGAAGGCCTCTGGAGCCCTGTCAGAACAACCAATAGATAAATATTCAGATAGAGATGATAAATGTCCTTTTTATAGTTTCAACTTTCCTGAATATGGAATTTCCTTTATGACATTCAACAGACCCTGCAACCAATTAACTTACAAATTCCAGGTCATGGACCCTGTGACCTCGGTATAGCTACCATGTCCACTAAAACTGTACAAACAAGAAGAGAGGGCTGTCTCACCTTTGGTCCTGCGAAACCAGCGAATCCTGGCTCCCCAGGCAGACAGTCACACTCCGTGGGGCCCTCCTCCTCCAGCGTCTCTTCTTCACTCGATCCGTCGTTGTCGTAGGGCACCATCTCCTCTTTGTCCTCTTTGGCGTAGTCATAAGACTCGGTGGTGGTGCCGTAAGGGTAGGACTCATCTGTGATCATTGTGACATCAGTGGGGTCAAAAGCCGAAGCTGTGGTGTCCTCATAGGTTTGGGTTGGCTCTGGGGGGTAATCTGTGGACAGGTGTGGAGTAAGAGGATTCAAGTCTTACTTGACAAAAACCAAGCAGCCAAAGTGAATTGAGGTATGATTACAAATTGTGGCCTTCTCTCAATGCTTCAACATCAACAAAAGATAGTCAACAGAATTACTGCTCTTTGTCTTAACGTTTTGCTGGACAGGAAAATACATGTATGCAATGTATGTTGACACTGAAGAAAGTCATGTCCATGAATGAATAGACCATTGAAATGAAATGACCATTTCACCCAAAACTCTACCATCACTGAGACTGATTTACGTACAGTACCTACCTACATAAACAAACACATACAGAAATGGATGATAGGATATTTCAGTTAAAGGCGTAACATTCCTACTACCAGATATATTCATATATGATTCTGGACCCACAGAAAATCATGGTGAATGATACGCTCATAGCAATGAAATAGAAGGTGAAGCAGTGAAATTTTAATTTCATTTTCATATTTGAGAGCGGCTTCTGGTGTTCTACCTGGGCGGGGGTCATCGTATCGGTCAACCAAGGAGCCTTCATAACCCCGCTCCTCACCTAGGTAGATAGGAGAGGGGGGAACAGAATTTTACTGTTGGATAGTGTTTTTGAGAACAATGGTCAAACCTGATATGAGTGTATCCAGTTAATCAGTTTATGTTTGCTTATGCAGATTTCACCCTTAATGATTTATGAAATTGAATTTGAATATGAATTGTGTGGATTTGCATTGCATCTTTAATCAGTGAATAAAGTATAAATGATTCACAAAAACAAATTATCATTGACATCTGTTGTGGGTGGGGGCGTTGCGTGTCCCTTGTGTATTGTTGTGGTTCAGTGGATCTGCTGTTGAATTCTTAATACGATGCCACACTTTAGATAAAAGTGTCTTTATTAAATGCAAATGTCATCTAATTCCTTAAACTTAGTGGAAATGCAAATGTCCTCTAACTCCTGTGGGTTTTATATAAAAGTTAAGTATATAAAACTTGCCGCCCATATTTATATGGCTTGGAAAAGGTGCACCAGACCTGCATCAGTCACCCTGTGCCTAACACCCATTACAGCTTACATCTCCAGAAGAAGGACTGAATACACCTCTTGCATCTAAAATACATATCCATCAGTGTTCTGGTTATTTGTTGAAATGCTAAATCCAGTACCTGAGTTGTTGCCGGAGTACTCATCCTGAGCGTAGCAGCGGACAACACACAACAGGAGCACACACACCCGCGATGCAGCGGACACCTGCTAAGAAAAAAAGAAAAAGAATATAGACAGATCCTAAAACACACCAACAGACGGTAGGGAAGTCATGGTGATCATTGTAGAACCATTCTAGCCCAGTGTCTCAAGACATCCTAATGCTTTCTATTTGTCAAAATAAAAGACTTCAGTCAAAGGACTAAAATCATGTAAAAGACAATTAAACCAAAATATGAAATGGGAAAAGTGGGCAATGGGGTGAAAACCTAAGGCATCCTCCATGTCCTGAAGCTTCATGGAGCCGTTATCTTACAGCAGTATATTCAGCTTCATGGAGGTGTTATCTTACAGCATTCAGCTTCATGGAGCTGTTATCTTATAGCAGTATATTCAGCTTCATGGAGCTGTTATCTTATAGCAGTATAATCAGCTTCATGGAGCTGTTATCTTACAGCATTCAGCTTCATGGAGCTGTTATCTTACAGCATTCAGCTTCATGGAGCTGTTATCTTACAGCATTCAGCTTCATGGAGCTGTTATCTTATAGCAGTATATTCAGCTTCATGGAGCTGTTATCTTACAGCAGTATATTCAGCTTCATGGAGCTGTTATCTTATAGCAGTATATTCAGCTTCATGGAGCTGTTATCTTATAGCAGTATATTCAGCTTCATGGAGCTGTTATCTTACAGCAGTATATTCAGCTTCATGGAGCTGTTATCTTACAGCAGTATATTCAGCTTCATGGATCTGTTATTTTACAGCAGTATTTTCAGGAACCAGAGAGCATTGTCTCCCCCTAGTGATAAATAAACGTTTCTATTCAAGCATACAGTATATGACATAAACACTCGATCTCACAAGGAAAGTAATAAAGGTCTTGTAGCCCGTTTGCTTGACTGATACTTGGAATTACTTTGCGATAGCAGCACTGGAGCTTCAAAGATCCTTCTTGATGCAACTATGACTGTCACAAACGGTCACTATCATTTGACAGGGTTAGGAATACATAAAAGCACATTTTTTGAGGCACTGGAAATCGAGGGGATTTCCGAAGGGGGTTGATATTTGGCTGTAAAATGTATCAGTGTGGGTAATCATTAAATTATTTATCCAGGGTCATCTTACAATGGCCATCACTGAAGTTGGTTACAGCCCTGAGGAACACCAGAGTTTTTTGTATTGCCCACACTTGACAAACAGCTAGTGGGATGTGAGGAGCATTTCATTGATTTCTACATAATGTGTCATGGAGTTTAGTCAAGGACTGTGCCTTTAAGCCCCACCTTGGCTTAATGTGTCATGGAGTTTAGTCAAGGACAGTATCTTTAAGCCCCACCTTGGCATAATGCTCACACAGAGACTGCCTTTTGACCATCAGACTTTGCTCTCAGGAATCACCGGTGGAGATAACTAAGGATGGGCAATGCTGAAACCATGCTGAAATTCCTGGTGACACATTCCTTTTCTGGGAACCGAAACTACTTTATTGCAATGGCTAGACAAGAAACCTAGAGAGGTAATAGTGAAAGTGAAAAAGTTAAAAAATAAATTCAGAACGAAAATGAAAGTATGAATTGAGATGACTGAGATTGCTACTAATACCACTCTGAAGTAGAGGACTTGAGCTTGTGGTTAAGGTGAAATGAGTCAGTGGGTGGGTGGGTTCATTTCACCTCAGCTCTCACACTCCCTTTATCTCTCTCTCACTATGTGTCACACAGAAAACTCCCTCAGAAGGGAGACCAATCAGGAAAACAGTCATGCTGAGGAGAGAGATCTCAATCAGGCCTTTGTCTGAGAGCCAGACATGTACAGCCCTTCCTGAACCACAGCTCTTCTCAGCCTGGTCCCACATTCCGGAATGATCCCAAAAAAATTCTCCTCTTTCTAGTCTTCTTCCTTCCTCTCTTTCCCGCTATACCACTCTTTACTGACTTAGGCTTGTGTGCAGCATATTATGTCTCAAAAATGTAAATCTTAAATCAAGGCAATATATGTTTGTGTTTTGTCTGGCAAGATATTTCTTCTCATCAGGCATTTTTTTTTATGTTAAAGCATTTTACTTGCTTCAAGCTTTTCAGTCCTTAATTATCTTAATAAGGTAGTATAACTTGTTACTGAGATTTTCTTACTGGTTCTGAGCAAGTTCATTCTTGAAACTATAATTGCCACAAACTGCTTTGTCAAAGTCAAAATCAAGACAAATATACTTGTTTTAAGAAAATATATTTTTTTTAATCTTGGTAAGCCAAATTGTCCTGTTCTGTTGGCAGATAATTGTGCTTATTTAAGTAATACATCCCCCATTTCTCGCAGTGTAGTAGAGAGCCCTGTTCCCTTACCCAACAATTAAATAGCTTCTCAGAAATATGACTGGAGCGTCCCTTCTTCCTTATACCCTTCCCTTCCGCCCTTTCCCTGGTGTAAAAGTGCTATTTCTCGAAAGAGAAGTGGTTGCTAACAAGTTCTCTTCCATTTAAGTGGTCATCCCTTCAGCTCCGCAGAAGCTGAGCTGAGTCACTGGTTGATATCTGGCTTATAATACAATGGAATTTTGGAAGTACTGATACATTAATGAGGGCGGGGCCAAGTTTGATTGGCAGTAGGTGGGAGGATCTCTATAAACCCACAGGCACCCTAGGGCAGTGAGGTGCACCGCAGCGTTACAACTCTTCAGATACGCTCATCAGCACCATATTGTCATTTATGGAATCAAATGGGTATAATTTGTACAGCAATAAGGGATAAATATGTATCACTATTAGTTTAGGAGTTAATTATGGATTGAAGTTTTGGATTCTAGTGCAAAAAGGAACAATGGTGAATTTCTACCATTTCTGTTGGTAAGCTTTAGATGTTATACCCAGCCAAAACAACAGAGTGAAAAACAACCATGTAGTAGTCAAACTGAAAAGTGCTGTATTTGCCGTAAGCATCATGTTGTTTACCTGTGAACTGCTAATGATAGAACTCTTGGTGATTACCTTCTAACTGTCATCTGGTTAACAAGAGGTCAAACACTAACAGGGGGATAATCCTTACATCTAACAGACTAGTTTGGGGTTCAAATAAGGAACACTGCATCAATGTCTCATCAATGATTCACTGAATCAAAAAGCACACATTTGCTCAAGACAGTCAATATATCCTCAATACCACATATAAAAAGTATGTATGTATTTAATGTATCTCATTGATTGACACAATTCCAATGGTTTAACCAATCACGTGAAATCCTTCACCCTATATACAATTGCACACAGCATTAAAAAACAAAAATGTCTCTTCATCTCAACAGAAAACCAAAGCAACCTCTCTACCGGTGCGAGAGTCCCATCCTAAGCACAAATTCTCTGCCTGTTGCATTTTGCAGCCCATCGCCAAAATCCAAACTAAATCTACCAGAACCACGAACATCCAGTGGCACGGCTGCACTTACCTTAGCCTTGTGGACTCCCATGGCCGCCGTATCAGCTCTCTACAGTCCAAACCCGACGGGCCTCCACTTGCCCTGCACTGAGAGGAAAATGGGGTAAAGTTTTTTTTTCCAGTTGACTATTTTTTCTCCCCCAAGGATTTTCTTTCCCCGGTGTGCGTATGTGTGTGTTCCCAACGTGGCGGCTCTTCACAGCGTTCTCCCTGCCCACCGCGGCCTTACGCTGGTCCCCCCCCCCCCCCCTTCTGTGATCACACCGGGGATGGGCTACCACCCTCTGCACCCTCTAGCTCCCAGGGCCACCACGGGGCTCGGGCTCCCCTACCCTCCCCTTCTCAGATGGGTGAGAAATACCTGAGCCTGCCCCAAACAAACACACCAGCATCAGAGAGAAGAGCCAGAGGGAAAGGTAGACTAGAAGACTGGGGATGAAAAAGAGATGGGGGTCAAATGGGAACTTAAATCCTTTTGTTTATACTGACTGTTGGCTCAAGACACCTTTCAAGATAATGATAACCGATGATGATTGCGCCATACTTCATAGACTAATTCAGGCTTTTTGAACTGTACCAATGTAACAATACATCAGTAATAATACTGAGCCTTAACAAATGGGTTATTGGGATTTAGCGCAATATGGCACCCAGGTGCAAATACCTGACAATACTTGTATAATTACGTACAGTTCACAGACAGTCCTTAGATTCATTGTTTAAGGTACTTTTAATGTTCCAAACAGGGATCCACCGACTCATTCTTCACAGAGCAGAAGCAGGCATCTCATCAGTGCATTGGTGACCTTTTGACCTTCTCATCAGTGCATCTGTGACCTCTTGACCTGGTGGTAAAAACGTGCCAGGTGTGCCACTAGAGCTACAGATTCTTCAGCATCATAGATCAGGGACGGGAGGACCTCAGGCGATGATCAGGGATGGGAGGAGCTTAGGCGAACCTGTGCCCTTGTTTCACTAAACTCCAAGCATCCATATTCATCCTGCTAACATGGGACTTTGTTTCCCTGCACCTGGTTTGATCAAGCAACTATTGCTTCGTTTTTTTTGGCATATTTGTTTATTTGTTTTTTTCCCCTCCAATACCAGTTTCATGTTACCACCGTGGGGGTGTGCACTGAGGATTACAAAAAAAGAAAAATCAATTCATAAGGAAAACAAGTAGGCCTAGGCTGAATATCTTTTTTTGTTTTATTGCTGCAAACACAATAGACAGACATGTTTCAACCGTTTGTTGTCCTCACTGTCTCTAGACCATCATACCAGTTTCATAACAGAAGATGCTTCATAAAACATATCCCTCAGACCTCTAATAGAGACTTTAATAGTATTTTATTTCATCACTTATTTCTCATAGAATTATGGGATGCAGTAAAAAATAAAATTAGACACGCTGGAAGACTACACTTGTGAAAAACACAGTGAATGCTAAAATCCACAGTAATTAACAAATCAAATCAGTGCACTTTATTTTAGGAACACAGATATGTGTCCATGT
This sequence comes from Sprattus sprattus, assembly GCF_963457725.1. NCBI lineage: Eukaryota > Metazoa > Chordata > Actinopteri > Clupeiformes > Clupeidae > Sprattus > Sprattus sprattus. The sequence continues at coordinate 21,416,459 of NC_137917.1, read as the reverse complement.
ATGACCTCAGACTCACAGAGCTAAAACTATGGCAAAAAAAAAAAGACGTTACAACACGTTTGAAATGGAACATGGCACCAAACAGGAACCGTCCACACCTCTGGAAACTACTCCTTCTTTTTCTTCTTCTTCTTTTTCTTATGATGACGTTTCACCTCTGGAGATTGGGAATCCCTGAAGAAAAAAAAGACACAGAATTAGACGCAAGTTATGATAAATATTATGACATTATTGCCAAGAGTTTAACATATAGTTGATCAATTGGATGTCCTTGATTCAGTTCTCAAAAGACTAAATCATCCATACAAAAGAACCAAAAAAACAAAAAAGAACCTCCATAAACCCAAAATTGCCTAAATGACCCATTAACCTTAACGTATGGTAATTACCAACAAGACATCACCTTGAACTTTCAGGTAGAAAACACAATCCTTGCCATACATGGCTTTTCGTGCATATTGATCAATTTAAGTGGGAACTACACATAATTCTCAAAACTGAAATAAAAATGTGCCTCCATCAACACTTCTGTCTTGAGTGTTTCACTAAAGTGATCGACGAGCACAGGTTAAATAAATAAGTAGCTTGATCAAAGATGTCCACACTATTCCTGTAAGTGCAATCAGTTCTGTGTTATGAGGGTGCCTCAGATAACCAAACATGGCAGTTCTAGATCATCGTTGACCTCTCTACTCAGACGCCTCCGAAGCCCTTTGTTATAATGGACAAGTTCATTTACATTTACTCATTTAGCTGACGCTTTTTTCCAAAGCGACGTACAAGGGAGAGAACAGTCAAGCTAAGAGCAATAAAACCTGGTGTAACAATAAATACTGTTTTTTTTCCAAGAACTAGAAAACGACATAGAAAGAAAAATAAGTCCCGCGTCCCGTCCCTCACCTTTTCCCTCTGCTGTTGTCATCCTCCTCTCGACTGCGTTCCCGGCTGCGCTTGCGTTTGTGGCGAGAGCTGTGGCTGTGGCCGTGGCTATCTTTGGAGCTGTGTTCCTCTCTGGAGCTGACATGAGACTGGCGGGACTCCACGGAGGCTGAACGCTGGTCCTCTGACGGCCTCCTGCACAGCAGACAGGCAGAGCAGGTACACATTAGCAGTAGCTACTTTCCCCTTATATCTCAAAGCAGAGCTCTGTCTGTCTGTCTTGGCTCTGTTCATATTTCTGTATTGTGGAAAAGGCACAGGTTAAGTCACCTGTGAGAGGAGTGTTTGGATGTTTTTGCCTCCTCCATCTCATGCTCCGGCTGGTCCTCAGACTGCCTCCTTCAGAGCAGACAGGCAGAGAAGGTACACATTAGTACCAACGTCAAGGCTATTTAATGCATTGTGAAATGCATCAGGGCTGAATGTGTTTTTTTGTGTTGGAAACTCCTAATTGGTTAGGTCAGATCCTGACCTCTCCCTCATTCGGTCACATATAGGACACTAGCCTTAAGTGAAGACAGTTGCTAAAATACCGGCTAAAAGGTTGCTAAAAGACAGTTACTTTCCTCTAATATCTCAAAGCAGAGCAAATGTGTCTTGGCTTTGTTCATATTTTTGTATTGCGGAAAAGGCACAGGTTAGATCACCTGTGAGAGGAGTGTTTGGATGTTTTTGCCTCCTCCATCTCATGCTCCGGCTGGTCCTCAGACTGCCTCCTTCAGAGCAGACAGGCAGAACAGGTACACATTAGTACCAACGTCAAGGCTATTTAATGCATTGTGAAATGCATCAGGGCTGAATGTGTTTTTTATGTTGGAAACTCGTAATAGGTAAGGTCAGTTCCTGAGCTCTCCCTCATTCGGTCACATATAGGACACTAGCCTTAAGTGAAGACAGTTGCTAAAATACCGGCTAAAAGGTTGCTAAGACAGTTACTTTCCTCTAATATCTCAAAGCAGAGCAAATGTGTCTTGGCTTTGTTCATATTTTTGTATTGCGGAAAAGGCACAGGTTAGGTCACCTGTGAGAGGAGTGTTTGGATGTTTTCGCCTCCTCCATCTCAGGCTCCGGCTCTTCCTCCTGCCACATGTTAGCAAGTTCACCAGAGTGAACGTTGATCACCTCCCGGATCACCTGTGCAACAGACAAGGTTACACCGGCATGAAGTTATGTACAAGCAGTGCAATTTGATGTGACCTATGGGAAGCTTGCTGTGGACCAGAGTCTTAAATCAGTCTAAACAGATACTCATATTAAAAAAAGACAAGGACAGGGACACACACAGGACATCAAAAAAAGTAGTCCAACCTCAGTGTAAGACTTCTTGGTGATGTGGACGTTTTTAGCTCGGTATGATTGACGCCGCCTCTTGTAGTCCCTCATCTCCGCCATTACCTCTAGGTGGGACTTTGGACCACTCTGAGCCTCATCTGTGCAGAGACATAACTGCATTACTTACTGGGTAGAAGCAAACGCTGTTCAACATGCTCGCCATATTTGCACTTTGGCATGTTTGTTAACACCCAAGCTCATTCTGCCGTATCAAGTTTGTGAAAGTGTGACAATGTAAATGTATGCCAAATGACTCAGTGTAAAATATAATTTAGACCCTGAAGCAATAGGTTATCTCTCCACTGACTCCAGTAAGCAGTATCATAAGCAGAAGACCTTTTTTGAGCTTGGCAACCAGATCCACATAGAGGTCCTCATTGTTGGCGGCTTCCGTTTTGGCTCTCAGCGTCTCTTGGGTCACATGATCATACAGAGCCAATCGGTCAGCCACTGTGAGGTCACATGTAGCTCTCTTATAGTTCTGAGGGACATCATGGGCATCCTTAGAGTAGTCACCTGAGGAGTACAGACACAAATGTTTACCCACACATGCAGACATGCATCTGCTCACACTGAAATGTCATTTAAAACTAAATTACTATTGTTGTGTGATGGAATTGCTTCTGTTGCATTACAAAATAGAACCTTTTTAGGTTACATGTAATACTTTAGAGGATGAAGATGACCAAATTACTTTATAACAACTCCATAAACGTTTATTTATTTTTTAATTTTTTTTAAGAGGGACAAAAACAATTCCCAAAACATAATGGGAATCTTGACACCCTAAGTAAGTGCAACAACATCTGCTCCTTTGAAAGGATATCAAACAAAGGATACTGCAAGTAAACAGGCAACCCTGAGAGTGAAGAGAACTGTGTATATTAGACCTCCCCAAACTCACCCCTGTTACTGGAAAGAAATAAAGACAAGCAGACTTTAAGGAATTTAATTTTAGCTGAGTAATTGTATTGCTCTATAAGTCATCAGTAGCAGTGCTTAAGGGAAAGCTAACAATCTTATTTTTCCCACGTCCGTTATCTGGGCCTCTGTGGTCTTACCTTGGCTGTACTGTCCTTCCATTTTGATCAAAGGTGCCTTTGCTCTTGCTTGTTGGATTACTTGCTGTTGTAAGTTTTTGTCTGTAGGAATGCAAAATGGACAGTGAACAGAAGTCCTTCGGTCAAAACAAAAAGAAACACAGCGGCACCCTATACCAGAAATTAGCCCAACTCACCCATTATCACACTAGGAATGCTGGCTCTCTCGTAACAACCTGAAGGGTCAAACATCTCTGCCTGATACGGACAAAAACAATGTTTAACTATAGCATATTTAGTTCTTATATTTAAGAATAGCTACGAGTACAATGTAGCGTTACCTGTTCATCTTTGGAATAACCCATCTGGTTAAGCAGACATTTTACTTTGTGTCTTTCCATGCTCCCTTCTGGAACACGGTGGTTTGGGTCGTAAGGGCATGAGTTCATCGACTCCTGGGTTACCAAAGGAAAAGAAAACAGATCAATTATACACGACTGGTAAGAACAATCGTAATCGGCATCAAGTATACTGGTTCAAGTAAATTTGTCTTCGGGGCAGAGGCTATGGTTACATCAATCTGTTTACAAGAGTCGGCTAAAAGTTATCCACCACTGGTCGACTGGTCCTGGACAAGAGCACCCTTATATTATCTGTATAAAAGCACCATGTCTTTGACAGATCTATGCATCATGCTTTTTCTTTCGAGAGAGGGTGCATAATGTCAGTCTGAGTATTAAACGAAGATTTCTCTTAAATGTGTCAATAGATTCATTCTTTGTGTATCGTCCTTTCAGGTGTGGTAGCGTATTATTAAAGTGCAATGGTGAGTTTATTATGGTTAAAAATCGAGACAGGGAGCAACATGTCAGCATCTATGGCCTTCGGACTTCTCAAAATTGCGTTGATTGATTTTGTTCATTGTTTGTGTGTGGATCTTTCAGGTGTGGTGGGGTAGTAGCCTATTATACAACCAAAATTGTGTATGCACTATAATATGCCAGCGGCGTGAATAAGGACATTTGCGCGAAGAACGTAAAATACACGGAACATAACAATGGACACGGTAGCGGATCGCTTGACTACAAACCGAAAACCGACAATCAGCGTCTTTTTTTTTGTATCCAAATGCAAAACAGAATATGAAAACACATCGGTGCGGAGTAGGGCAACTATTTGACAGCTTTGATCTGTAGAAGGGAACCACAGCAGAGCTAAATGTTGTTCCAAAGTAGACAAGCCAAACAGGTCTGCACAAGATCAGTTACCTTGCTGATATTTTCGTTCCATTCTTGGTCCCACCCAAGCGAATCGAACAGTTCTTTTAGTTGCGTTTGACAGTTTTCAGTGAACTCCGTGAGTTCTTGTAAAGTTTGCAGGCGAGCTCGGAGGGTTTCGGATAATTCTCCGTTCAACGTCTCCGACATTTTAAATAACAACCTAGAGTATTTTCATTCTGTTATACAATTCATTTTGAGTAGGTGCAGATGATCATTTGCAACATGGAATCTTCGGGCTTATAGTGATGACGTTTAAGACGCACGTTGATGACATCATCATCAATCGGCTAGTTCTTTAAATGAGGAGCCACGTGCACTTCCTGTTAACTAGCTAAGGGGAGCAGGTACTGTGGAGTGAACTCGCAACACCGAAACTTAAGCAATCATGGGTAAGGAAAAATTCCACATTAATATCGTGGTTATCGGCCACGTCGACTCTGGCAAGTCCACCACCACCGGCCATCTCATCTACAAATGCGGAGGCATCGACAAGAGAACCATTGAAAAGTTCGAGAAGGAGGCCGCTGAGATGGGAAAGGGCTCCTTCAAGTACGCTTGGGTGCTGGACAAACTGAAGGCTGAGCGTGAGCGTGGTATCACCATTGACATTGCTCTCTGGAAGTTTGAGACCGGCAAGTACTATGTTACCATTATTGATGCGCCTGGACACAGAGATTTCATCAAGAACATGATCACTGGCACATCCCAGGCTGACTGTGCTGTGCTAATTGTTGCTGCTGGAGTGGGTGAGTTTGAGGCTGGTATCTCCAAGAATGGACAGACCCGTGAGCACGCCCTCCTGGCTTTCACCCTGGGAGTGAAGCAGCTCATTGTTGGAATCAACAAGATGGACTCCACTGAGCCCAACTACAGCCAAAAGCGTTATGAGGAAATCACCAAGGAAGTCAGCGCCTACATCAAGAAGATCGGCTACAACCCTGCCACTGTTGCCTTTGTGCCCATTTCTGGTTGGCATGGAGACAACATGTTGGAGGCCAGCGCCAAAATGCCCTGGTTCAAGGGGTGGGCTGTTGAGCGCAAGGAGGGCAAAGCCAGCGGTACCACTCTGCTGGAGGCCCTGGACTCAATCCTGCCCCCTGCACGACCCACTGGTAAGCCCCTCCGTCTCCCTCTGCAGGATGTGTACAAAATTGGAGGTATTGGAACAGTACCCGTAGGACGTGTGGAGACCGGTATCCTGAAGCCTGGTATGGTAGTGACATTCGCCCCCTCTGCTGTCACCACTGAAGTCAAGTCTGTTGAGATGCACCATGAGTCCTTGCCAGAAGCTTTGCCTGGTGACAACGTTGGCTTCAACATTAAGAACGTGTCTGTCAAGGATATCCGTCGTGGCAACGTGGCCGGAGACAGCAAGAATGACCCCCCAATGCAGGCGGCCAGCTTCAATGCTCAGGTCATCATCCTGAACCACCCTGGCCAGATCAGTGCCGGCTACGCACCTGTACTGGATTGCCACACTGCTCATATTGCCTGCAAGTTTAATGAGCTGAAGGAGAAGATCGACCGTCGTTCTGGCAAGAAGATGGAGGACAACCCCAAGAACCTGAAGTCTGGCGACGCTGCCATTGTTGAACTGATCCCCGGCAAGCCCATGTGTGTGGAGAGCTTCTCTGACTATCCTCCCCTCGGTCGTTTCGCTGTGCGTGACATGAGGCAGACCGTGGCTGTTGGAGTCATCAAGAGCGTTGAGAAGAAAGCCGGCGGTGCGGGTAAGGTCACCAAGTCCGCACAGAAGGTTGCCAAGGCCAAGTGAACCCCCGTCAGCCGAGCCGCCTCTCAGGCATTGGGAACTCCTCACCATGGAGTTTCACTCAACCTGAGCACTCTCCTTAAAGACTGGCTAATGCTGATTAAAACTCACCGTAAATATGTTCGCAGGAAAGGAAACCAACTTGGGAGTTTTTTTTACACATGGCTTTGTTAAATTGACTGTCTTTATCAGTTTCATTTGAGTTGTTTTTGTTGTTTGCCACAGTTCAATTGTAAGGAAAGCTGCTCAACTAATAAAAAACATTTGGGAAAAAATGTGGAGGTGTGTACTTGAAGACTTGCACAAGTTAGCTTGACTTGACATTATACTTCTATATCAAAAGGAATAAAATACATGTAGGCCTATTCTTTATTCTGAAATTGCATAGGCAATACATTTGTGAAGACTGCTTAAGTTTAACTGCACCCTTAAATAGAATTTTCAAAAGTTATGCAGTGGGTGGCGTAAAGCTTAGAGCTGGGGTTGAAGTTACAATGTGCAATACATAATATAGCCAATGTATGTGCAATGTGGTAAAACATTTCAATCAATGTCTTGAGACTTTACAGAGAGAAACACGTTGTAGGTCCAATTCATTTTAATATCACCTTACATTGCAAACACAACACACAAAGCACTGACAACTTTTTTGAAAAATAAAGTGTTCATACAGGTATGTTAAAGAAGCAGCTGGTCTTCATGTGTCTGTGTACTCTCCGTCAAAACATGCTGGGACAACATGTCTGGTCTGAAACACAGAAATCACAGTGTATACATAGTGATTCAGATCCATGACCAAATAATATCAAAACATTGAAAATCCACAGTTTCAGCTGATCACCTTGTGTCAACAGTGAGACTTACCTGATGGGCTCTTGTAATACCTCAGTGTCTTCAAATTCCAATTCTTCAACAATGTCCACCTCAACTCCAACCAGCAGTGTCTTGCTCACTGTGCAAAACAAACAAACAAAAAACTAGATTTACCTGTAACATCTTTTGGCATTGGCACAACACTATGAGATAAATACTTCTAATTCCTAAATTAAAGGGCATGAATACATTTATTTCAAATTGAAACCAAATGACAAACGGTTTTATCCAAACACGTTCAGAATGACCGCCCTGATTGCTTAATGCATGGAGTTTTGGTTTAAAACTAGCGAGATGGCTACTGAAAAGGTATGCAAAACCCACACAACACCAACAGCCCAGTTATTAAAGTTTGAACATGCCAATATGGTTGCCCCCATTAGTGCTAATACTGTTGTATTGTGTTTTCACAGGGTGTTTCGTCCCAGTCCACTGAACTAGGTAGTGTATATAGCCTGGATGCCTACTAGGAATGGCAGGTGTGTGTTCACCTCTTCACGTCTTTCACATGACCTTATACCATCAAGTAGTTTCTTATAAATACATACCTCAGAAAGGGCAAATTGTTGCATAGTGCTGTTTTAATATACAATTAAATAAATATAAAGGTTTACAATTTTTTTTTAATATACAAATACAATATATTTATTATATCATAGAGTCTTAAATCCTTACCACCAAGACAAGGGAAAGGTGAGCAAGTCCATTGTTCTGCGACACCTTCACAGCTTTCTGTTGGCGTATAAAGACATGCACAACCATTCTCCTCACTTCTATCTGAATAGCGATAAGGATGGTGTACGTCATGGCTGCTAGTGTGCTCGCGGTAGGGGTATATATGTCCAGTCCACCCCTCAGGAGCATCCTCATCTTCGTCTAACGCCCTGTGAATGTGGAAGTCTGATGAGCCTGTGAGGACAGACCCAAAGGCTTCTCCACCACCTTCACAAGGACAGCATCGTTGTCTGTATAGATGTGTGGCTTCATCACCATCTGTTGGGACAGAAATGGAAGGGAGGGAAGAAAACAGTGGGTGGAAGTAGTAGTATATGTGTGTGTGTGTGTGTGTGTGTTTGTTTTCAAAAGATTCAAGGATTATTATAATATAATATTATTATAGCACCAAAAGTGACTCCTTATATACTGAAGTATCTACAACTCAGAACATTTCACCCCTTGCTAATAGATAGATCTGCATTAAATCATCACACAGGACTTTGAATCAGCATCTCCCATCGAAAGCCAGACTGCCTGGAATTGCTTAGTCGATCATTTCATAGAAAAAAAAAAACTGTCACTCTCAGCCTGTTTTACCCAATGGATAACGCATGTGTTCATGCCTGTGTGTATGTGGTGTGTGTGTTTATGTATGTGTGTGTGGTGTGCGGTATGTGTGTGTGCAGGTGGGGCATCTCTGCCATGACATCATGTCGCTCCTGCTCCTACTCTGCAGTGATCCAGGATGGCCTGCTGTGGGGGAATATGGCTCTGTGCTGCAAGGCATCTGCTCACGTTGGCAAGCCTCAAGATGAATGCAGAGAGACAGAGAGACTCAACACCGCAGGTGCCTGTTATCGAACAGCTAAAACGTCACCGCTTTTTACATTTCAAAGTGAAAAAAAAAACAACGGTAAAAAATATATAAATAGGGCAGTAACCAGTTTAGTAATTCCTTACACCTGCTTGTCATCAGGATGGATTTAGAAATGCATTGTCTTTCATAGGTGACAAACAAGATTTTCTGTTTCTGACATGGTACAAATAGCCTTATTACTTATGGGACAAAAATCTCTATTATGCAGTCACGCTTACCTGTGTAGTAAGAGCCATTTGGATTCTCCTCAGCCCACAGAACATCGTCCTCCTCCTCTTCGTGTCTCAAAGGACGACAGGTGAAACTGTCCCGATCTCTTGGACATTGGCGACAACACAAAAGCGTTGTGCTTGACACTGAGCAGCTTAAGTTCTGTGGATCCATCCTCTAAACACATCAAAATGACACGCCACACAGAAAGCCCATCGGTGACGAGTGTTTGAAGCCTGACGGTGGCGGCTTGTTGGGTGGTGTGAGTGTAGCTGACCGTGGACACCCCTATACTGAGAGACTGATCAGGACTACCTCAGCAGATAGGAAATGTGGCAACTCCCATCCCTCACCCCCACCCTCACCTGATGGCTTGCCCTGCTATTTATAAGTATTTTGATGTCATCATCACAGGCCATCATTTTATCTATAGCTTTTCTTTGTCTTCTGTGTCTCTAGAATCTCAGCTAGCCAGTACAAATATCAGGGAAATGGAAGACAAAAATGTGAGGAACAGTATTCACGATGATTTCATGATTATTTCATGTTGATTTCATGATGATTTCAAGATGATTTCATGATTATTCCATGTTGATTTGTAGGGATATGCACTGCCTTACTGCCTTAGTCAATTTGTAGTGAATTGAACTTCTTGATTTGATTTTGGGAAAGGTTGTGTACTGATAGTATCATACCACTGACTACTTTAAACAGAGCACTTACAAATACTGAAATAAGGCTGTTTTAGTATGTTTTGTCGTGGTACGAAGCCACATCAAGACATTTGTAGTCCTGAATGGTGTACATGAAGGCCCTTGATTTATCAGGAATTCTTGGATCACAGTATGTTGTAAATGTTGTAAATTGCTTTGTTTTTCAATGTTCCAAAACCAATAACTTTTTTCTAGTTCATCATCGTGCATTCAATTAATGTGGTAGTACAAAATGAAAGGACACCTAATGAGAGTTGGCTGGTAATAAAGAAGACTGTTCATTTGAAAACTGTGTCTGTGGAGGGAGGGAGATATGCAGTGAATGGGGGCTAGGAACAGGACTGAGAACCCCTTGTACATCAGGGAGCTTGTTCCTACCATAGTCCGCAAGCAGTCAACAAGCGTGATTCAGCTAACAGCATAATTCTTGCACCATGGATGACCTTTTTTGAACTTTCTATATGTTATTTTTGTGTTGCATTGTAGGTAGTGGGTAATAAAGCACAGTAAGCTAAATTGATAAACTGTTCACATTTATTTCTTCACTATATTTGGTTTATTTGTCCCATCAGTGCATGAGGTTGGACCTTTTCAAGCTGGATGCTACATTTCATAGTATTTATGGACAAGGTCTACTTTTTGTACACTGTTAAAGAGATATCAACATTAGTCAAGTACAAAGGCTAGTAGCCTATCCGCTAAATGAGTGATTATTTATTTATTTATTATTATTTTTAAGGACAGCCATCAACTCACCTCATAATTATGTCCAGTAACGAGCAAAATTGCAGTTCAATTCGAGTTGAAGATCAGTATGTAGGCTTAGGCAGCACCGAAATCATACATTCAATGGTGGTAAAGGATGAAAACATAAAAACTTGCTACCATATAATATTTCGGGCATTCGCATTATCCACCTGAAGTCGATTGGTCTGCCAGTGACTGAAGGGAAGGTGTCACGCCACCCTGTGGACATCTGATGAAATCTTCAAAACATCACAGGACTAGTTCAGAATGCAGCAGATGTATACGTTTCGACTTCCATAGACTGGCTATTAAGGTTTTGTATGCAGGCCTTGATCCGGTCGATAGCCGAAAGCCTAACCTACGTTTGGCCAAGAGTAACCTGAAAAAGGAGTTTATTTGATGGTCTGTGTCTTTAAACCGGGCCCCTTTATCCTCCCATTTAGATTTAAGGAGGGGCTGCATTGTTGAGTAGGTTGGGCTTCCGTCCTAGACTCAGTGGTGTCAGTGAAGGCCTATATACTACTGCAACATGAGCTACCCAGGATATGCAGGAGGGGTATGTATAAAAACATCTTTTCCCGACAATATCCCACTTTTAACCGACTACGATCTCACGCTTCAGGGAACACTCCCCCAGTTAAATATGTAACGTTAGCTTTTGTCGCCCGTTTAATTACGGAAAACGTTGAACGAGGAAACAGACCAAAGTTGATCCTCTTATTTCCTGAACTGACGACAGTTTAAATCTATACTATCTATGCTCATCTATGCACATTTCATTTCTTGTAGTAGGAATGTGCAATGCAAAGCTCTTTTCCACATAATAGCAACATCCTAGTCTGAGACCTGGTTGAATTAGATGAGGCCAATCACTATCCAGAATGATGGTCTGTTAAAGGCACGCAGGGCGTCAAATTGCGTAACTGACGCATATGATTTTGTTTCTCATTCTACCGATTCGGTTTAATTCCGTAAAGTTACAAAGCTTACTTTTGATTATACTAAGGCTTCGGTCTCACCTTCATGTCCAAAAGCTCATTTGACTAAACACTTTGTTAAGTGTTTATTTTTTCTCTTGCCGTGGATTATTTTCTTCTCACATTTTTAGCATGCCTTAAATAAGGCATAGTTTTGTGCAGGTGTCATTATTTTGCTGGCAAAAAGGTTTCTCTGCCATATTTATTACAGAAAGACCATTTGCTGTGTCTTAAAAAGTATTGCTTTACTCCACCGCCTCACGAATTTGGTGGTAGAAATCACAGATTGATCACAGATCAATACATCTGTTGTAATAAATCACATTTTTAATCCGCATGATACTTTGCAAAGTGGTAGATAAATGCAATCAACAATTAGGTCTTGTTTTCTGCGACCTGAACCATAGAATGGAAAGGTTTCTCTGCCACATTAATTCTCTGGGCAGTCCCACCAGTGGTGGTGTTTGTGTGGGCCGACCACAGCTGTGGGTTTCCATTGTATGTGGCGGTTAGGATTTCTAAGTATAAATGGTTGTATTGGTCAGTTGATTGTCCCAATTTCTAGATGCTTTTCTTTGAAACTATCTTTTTCTTTTTTTTGCGATTGACAATTTTTATTTGTTTTTAAACGTTTGTACAGGTTACCATTCATAGGTCAAAGCATGAACATGGTATAATCATCACATACAAAGTTATGCACCAGTGCTTGTATACACTATATGTACCATCACAACATAATTCAAATAACCACATAAATACAAATGTTCTATACCTTCAATAAAAGAAAAGACATAAGGCTAAGGAGAAAGGGAAAAAACTGAAAATATATTTAAAAAAAAAAACTGAAAACACAGACAATACAAGACAATAACAAATAGCATTTACAAAAACAAACAAGCAAAAAACAAAAAAAACGGGGAGGGAGGCTGCGCTAGAAGATAAACCAGAGAGCACCTATGTTGTGTGTTAGTAGAGGGGAGTTGAGCCTGCAGCACATCACTGAGAACCATTTAAGTATTGTAGAAACTTTTGCCACTTAAAAAAGTACCAATCTAACCTGTCCAACAGGGTAAATGATATCCGCTCATATGCAGCAACTGTGGTAAGGGCATTATACCAGTCTGTAATTGATGGGGCATGGGTTGACTTCCACTGTTGGACTAGCAGTTTTCTACCTAGCATGATGGCTGTCTGGACCCATTCTGCATAGACTGAGGCAATGTCATTTGTCAGTATAGATGGGTCTCCCAGAAGGTATAGGCGAATGCAAAAGGGAACCTCTAGGCCTACAACTTTCTGAATGCACTCATGAACTGATGTCCAGAAGTCTTGTACTTTTGGGCAGCTCCACAGCATATGAATAAGTGTGCCTTCTTCTGCTCACTTCCAGCACCCTGGGTCAGTAGTGAGCTTGACCCTGTACAGTTTAGAGGGGGTCCAGTACATTCTGTGAATAATTTTAAACTGAATTAGTCTAGTTCGAAGATCTCGTGCCATTTTCTTTAAATTACAGACTATGTCTCTCCATTCTTTTGAAACTATCTTTTTCTTGAAAAAAATGTTACTTACTAGTTCAATAACAGCAGATGCCTAACAGTATTTGTCAATCCTATCAAGCAGATGAAATATGGGTAAGGCTCTGTGTATTCACTCTGGGCCACTAATCAGGTTGATCCTGATGAAGTTTCTCTCCCCTCTGTGTGTTAGTATGGAGGAGCACCACCCGGAGCCCCAGGGTATGGAGGCTTCCCCGGCCAGCAGCAAGACCCTCTCTTTGGATATTTCTCAGGTGTTGCCGGACAGGTAAGGTGAAGTGGGTCTCTGTGCCTTTGTGTGGTATTCCTGTTTATGTTGTCAGTGCAGTTTTTATTTTATGAGGAGTGGACTTTGTTTTGTTTGCGCTCATTAATGTATGTATTGAAATGGGTATCTTTGGTTACACAGGATGGCCAGATATCAGCAGAGGAACTTCAAGCATGTCTAACCCAGGCCCAATTTTCTGGAGGCTATAAACGTAAGCATTAACGTTAACTTCCGTAATGACACAAATGTTTGTATTGCAGTTGAACATTTTAGCTTGGTCAAACCAGGGATTTGTCAGAGAACATAATGATTCTGTAGAAACATGAAGCGCCCCAGATGGAACTAATTTACTCTGTTTGTATACAAGTTACAGCAGGTAACAAATTGATCTTTGGAACAATTAGCTTGCTTTTTAGTATCAGTAATAGTGTGAACCTTTTCCTGAGATTTGTTATCATATTATCATGATATTTACTATCATTTGTATCATTGCCAGCTTTTAACCTGGAAACATGTCGGCTGATGATCAACATGCTGGATGTATCCTTTACAGCTTCTCAATGTGAGCAAAAAAGGGCAGGTAGCCCACATTGTTGTTGAGTCCTGCAGGAAGCCCACATTGTTGTTGAGTCCTGCAGGAAGCCCACATTGTTGTTGAGTCCTGCAGGAAGCCCACAATGTTGTTGAGTCCTACCGGCAGTCTACATTGTTGTTGAGTCCTGGAACTTTTAGCAGGTCATGATGCTAGCACTGTTGATTTCACTGTTTCAGACTGTATGCATGGCAACTATTAAGATTCCTTCAGTTGGATTTACAAACTGGCGAATCTGGAAGGTAATTGTTTGCAGACTTGTCAGTGCTCCTTAACAGAGCCTTGCTCCAGAGAGATATGTCCTGCACCATGGGTTTCAATGAGTTCAAGGAGCTGTGGACTGTCCTCAATGGTTGGAAGCAGCACTTTATGTCTATCGACAGGGACCAGAGCGGAACAGTGGACCCACAGGAGATGCAACAGGCTATGGCATCTATGGGTATGGCCCTCTACCAATTGGGTTAGATTGTTCTAGAATCTAGATAATACTTTGACTTAGTGGTTTGCTATAGAGTGCTGAACTATTTGTGTGTGGAGTCATTTAGAACTTCATTTCATTTTCATATTTTTTCAAAGGTGTTTGTTTTTATAGAAACAAATGTTGTTTGTTGTTTGTTGTTTATTGTGTTTAGGCTACAGACTGAGCCCTCAAGCCATGAACTGCGTTGTGAAGCGTTACAGCACTCAGGGGAAGATCACCTTTGACGATTATGTGGCGTGCTGTGTGAGACTCCGATCCCTGACTGGTGAATATGATCTGCCTGATCGTTTGGATTTCTCCTCAGAATTGAAATGTTCATTTGAATTAGCTTACTGCAACATTTAAAAATTTCGTTTGGATTCCTCCTCAAAACAGAAATGTTAATTTAAATGAGCTTACTGTGACATTTTAAAATATCGTTCCTTCCAGGCTCAAAGGGTAAACAGCAGCTAGTACAATGCTAATAAGAGCTGCTATGGATATTTAACCAATCTGCATTTCACCTAGATCTGTTCCGGAGGAGGGACCAGGCTGGACAGGGTGTTGCTTCATTTCAGTATGATGATGTAAGTTTCCACTGTCTATGGTAACACACCCTCTCAGTCTATCTGCCTTTATTTCTGTTGTCTTCAAAAGGTTTGAAGCACTGGTATGGGTAATGATATTGTTGTATATTTTTCTTTTTCTCCAGTTCATCCAGTGCACCATGTCTTCCTGAAGAGGCTGCACATAGGACATTCTGTGACCACTCCACACTTTAATACCACTGGCAGATATATCCGGAATAATAATCATATATGTTATAGATAACCATTTGCTAATGAATAACATTTTTTTTATTGTACTTTTAAAACCTTTTCACTTACAGACTACTTTTGTATACATCTCAGTTTTGTATGTGTTATTTGTCTTTATAATTTGATCTCATACAGCAGTCAGGTGTCACTTTTACATGCCTTCAACCATAAACTTAATTCAAAGCCTCTAAAAATGTGTTTAAAGTGTAATAAAGGCGCACTGAACGCAGTTTTGCTCTGCCTGGTCCGTATGCTCTTCTTTGTAGATCGTGGATCTATATGATGGCATTTTTAGTGCTTGAAAAGGAGCAAGGTAAAAAACGAATGTGTATATCACAGTATGTGTGTGTGTGTGTGTATCAGTGTATATCAGACCCATGCAAAAGGAACTGGATTAAAACAACTGACTGCCAGTGTCCAACACACAGAGGGAGTTAGGGGCCATTACCTTATTGTGTTTGGCTCGGCTCTGATCAGCGCCATGATGTCAGGTTGGAACAATTCTGTGACCCGCCCATTGTTGGTTCAGTGCCATGAAGCCGAGCAGCTCGGTCCACTGATTCCCACATGTGTAGCTGTTTAGACTTTGGGTGATAGGGTTAGTAAGTCCAAACAGCAAAGTCTAATGCGTGACGTTCCCAGAAAGGTTGTTAAGACATGAGGGACTTTTCTTCAACTAGGTAGATAGATAGTAGATGGATACTTTATTAATCCAGAGGGGAGATTTGGGTAACTAGAGATTCCTACCTGTTCCCACATGTTTTGTCTTCTTGTGGATGATGAATCAATATGATTGGGGGGATTGCCTGAATTATGAGCATGTTTAAGGGTTTCATAAAGCTATTGAAATATGTTGTACATCTATCGTTTTGTTCATGTGGACAGATAGGTACTTGATTTTCAAGGTTTTGGTCAATTTGGCACATCTCATTGGGATTTGTGTCATACAGCCCTTCTAAAATGAACAAAACAAAAAAAACACATTTTGACAGATCATCATTTTTGACTTCTCAAAAAGTACTGCTATTTATTTTTGTCTTCTTGCTGTAAAACAACCTTTTTTGGGTATCTATGCCGTTTCAAGGCCATAGGTGATTTAATATAACAGAAACGGGCCTATAAAGATGACAACAATCAAATGTGGGACACATGGTAAAACAAATCGATTGCCATACAGATCTGGTGTTTCAATAGTATAAACATTGAAGATATATCCAATGGCTTTCTGGGTGATGTAAAAGTTATGCCTGGACATATTGTCCTGTCAATGCACAATTCTGCGTTACATCAGCTACCATAGCTTAAATCGGTAATATTCACCAATCTTACATCAATGTAAGCACAGGTTGGACTATTATTTGCCCACCAGAGGCCGCCAAAGTCTATATAACTATTTCCACCTTGTCTAAATATTTACCCTTCCATAATTTTGAACACAACTACTTTTATACATTTAAAAGTCTTAATTTTAGGTGAGAGGTGACTAGTGGAATGTATTTATGTGGAATCCAGCCTTTAATAGACAGTAGCCTTTACTAGCCCTTATTTAGCAACAAAAAAAAAACATTTTGTAAGAAATCCCCTTCATTTATTTTGACAAATTGAAAAGAGATAAGATCTTCAATTTTACATTATGTATACACCAGATGATGCTGTTAATGGGGATTCATATGCCAAACGGACCAAAACCCCATATGCAAAACAGTTCAGAACTGTGTAGCCCAAGTACAGATTCGTCCCCATAAGAAAAGTGACAGGTATAAACATTTCTAAGTAGCTCTAAGTATTCTTAAACTTGTTCTATATTTTGCAATACCTCCCAATGCAGGGGCCAAGATTGATTGATGACATCAGCATGTTCCTGTGGTAGGAGGCTCTGGTTGTAGCCCGTCCTACTGACTCCTGTTTAGAAGGCAGTTTTCAAGTGGTCACCTACTAACCTTTGGAAGCACAGTGATTTATTTTACCTTCTATCTATTGAATTCCTTCAAAGAATATAAAATGAAGACTTTAAAACCAGTCCGTTATTTAAGAGATACGTATATTTATTTCTTTATTTTGAGAAGTCTCCTCAGCATTTGTCTGAAGGGTATATTTATTTCTTCATTTTGAAAAGTCTCCTCAGCATTTGTCTGATGGGGAAGCAACCGGTCGACTCTTCCTCCTCCTGCGCAGCAGGGCCATCCAGGGTGGTGGCGGGGGCCTCAGCAGGGCTATCCAGGGTGGTGGCGGGGGCCTCAGCAGGGCCATCCAGGGTGGCAGCGGGGGCCGTCCGGTTGTTACGGCCAAACCTCCAGAACCGGTTCTTACGGCCAAACCTCCAGAACCTCCAGCTGGTAGCGTTGGTTCTGCTCTGGGGATTAACCAGCTGGGCAATGGAGGTCTCAGAGGGCACAGTGACGAACGCATGGTCACCTAGGTTCAGGGTTAGGTCCGGAAGGTGGTCACTAGGTCCCAGGGCGGGTTGAAACACGGCAGCGGTCTTGACGATACCAGTGAGCAACTCCTCAGGAGACACCAGAGGTGCATTCAGTCCCTTCCCCTGCATGGCCAGGGCAATTGAGGAGACGACGGCACGGAGCTCAGCACCAAGTGCGAGCTCAACCTGCTGATGCAGGGGTGTCAAATCAAAGGAGGTGGCGGCAGGGAGCTTAGCAACAAGTGCAAGCTCAACCTGCTTAGCCAGGGATGTCACCTCAGCGGCGATGGCGGCAGGGAGCTCAGCACCAAGTGCGAGCTCAACTTGCTCAGAGGAGCTGGCGGCACTGACTGGGACCTCAGGAGCAAGGTCGTCCTGGACGACTGCCTGGGATGTCACCTCAGAGAAGATGGCGGCAGGGAGCTCAGCAACAAGTGCGAGCTCAACCTGCTCAGCCTCCTCTGGGCTGACCTCTTCAAGCATGAGGTTGTCATCCAGGGAATCATCAGGGTTGGTTAGGAGGGAAGTAGGGGTCATCTCATCTGAGCTGGGCTCAGGGAGGGGACTGGGTTCCTGGACCTCGTCCCAACAGAGGCGTGGGCTGGGAGACTTTCCCTCGGGAAGCGGAGACGTATCACCCGTACTGCAATCCATGTTGATCCATCTTGACAAGAAATGAGGGACAGGACGCCTCGCAGCTCTATTTATAGGCTACACGTGACGTCACAACTAAACTTTGTAAAAGCTACGTGACTATATGGATGCATTGTTGCGTCATTAATGGCCTGTAGTGCGCCCTAAAAGCATAATCATTTGGCTATGCAGATTACAAGAAATGGTTCATGTTTGAACCTCTAAGGCTAGTCTATAATCATGAATCCCAAATATCAAATGGTAATACAGCCTGTGTTTGTTAAAAATGCGTCTAAAAATCGTACAAAACACTGATTAAACAAGTAAAGCACCGATGTTGTTTTTTGCAGTTAATATGGAAGGCTGATAATAATGATCGCATATCATCGACAGAAATGGATGTTTTCTAAACGTCGGTTGAATATTGTTGCAGAAATAGCATAAAATAACATAAATGTGACAAGGGATACGACTGGTCTATTTCAAAACATTAAAAAGTAGGCTATTGTTTTCAACTAATCACCAGCGATTTGCGTGCGGTATCAGGAGAGAGCTGAAATGTGGCAGATTGTTCTTCATTCATGTTCATCTGACACACACTATATGAGCCAATAGCCCTGTCGAGATATGGTACAGGCCTCGTTTATAATAGCCTATTATTGATACTATTGAACTAAAGCCCATCATCCGCGGCATGCCGTCAAATGGCAGACTACCGTATGGTGACGAGGCCCAGACGTGTATCTATGAGTGAAAGGGAGCAGGCTAATTTGCATGCATAATAGGAATACAGCTGCATTAAAGTCAATACGGACAACATCAGTAAAAAAGCCGCACTCAAATCGCCAGTAATGAGTTCAAAATAGAGTTGACTCCTTTTTTTTAGTGTTGCGAAATGCTGTCAAAACACAAAAGGTAGTAATAAAGATAGTGGCCATTGTTCTGTTATTAATTAATTCATTAGTATTCAACACTGGGCTTACTATATGGAAATCAGAGAGTTAATTCATTAATTTGGTTAATAATTAATGTTTAATAAACTAACAACAAGAACAATGATAATAATAATAATAATAATAACAGTACGATATGTAATAATAATAACAGTAGGCCAAACATATGACCATTTTAAATTATTATAATAATGAATTATACACTCATATAGCAGATAGCATTAGCATAACACATTACTTTATTTCCATTTCATGACTTATTACATATTGAAGTAAACTGGTGATACATATTTTCAAAGAAGATAGCTATATTTTACTCTAATAACATCAACATTAACACCTAGACCCATGAATAACTGAAGTCTGTCATACTCCCACCATCTTGGAGAACTTGAGATGTCCCTCTGGTTTATCAGTGCAATCCTTTTCTTCACAGGTGTATCTGTAAGCCAGAAGACAGCAGAGGCTATGGACTACTACTTACAGCTCTGACAATGAAAACAAGTATGATAGTTTTGTTGCCATGGTGACCAGACTGATCACCATGAAAGGTACGAGATGGAAGACGTGCAGGTGTCACACACTAGTGCTGTGCTTTATTGAAGGTTGAACCCTGAAAGAAAAGGTAATTTTTGCTCCTGTTTGTTTTTCTCCAGGACGGTTCGATGCTAAGCTCTTGTCCGGTTTACCTTGTGACTGCAAGATAGCTGGGTTTACCTTTGACGAGGTTAGGGCCCACATTTCCATTATAGAAAGGAAACAATGCATAAGGAGAACTAAGAAGGAAAAACATGTATGAAAAAAACCTCTGTCTTCTTGTCTCTTTTCAGTTCATCTTCAATTCAGTCCTGTGAGCCTTCATATTCGCAGTGGAGAGGGCAACCCGTTCTGTGGTCAGTGATCAATAATTTAGCTGCTCTCCGGGGGATCAGATCTTCAAAGTTAAGAAGACAGCATGAGTACCTGTGTTCTGTGCCATTTGCTCTTTGGACAAATTCTGTCTGCACATGTATGTTTATGTATGTTTATTACTAAAATAAAAATAAAACCGTTGGCCAAAGCAGGATATTTGAGACTGTCTGAGGGGCTATGTTCAGTGGCAAGTGCAACCAAATTGAGAGTTTTAGAAATAAGGTCCCTTTCAACAAAAAAACAAAACAAAAACCAGCACTTCTCAGGCCATCACTGACTCACGTCACACTCACATTACCAGCGATGGAGGTTAGGATGTGAAGGCTGTGAACAACAAGGATATTTTGCAATGCCTCCCAATGCAGGGGCCACGATTGATTGATGACATCAGCATGTGGTAGGAGGCTCTGGTTGTAGCCCGTCCTGCTGACTCCTGTTTAGAGGGCAGTTTTCAAGTGGTCACATACTAACCTTTGGAAACACAGTGGTCAGATACTAGGCGTTGGAAACACAGTGGTCAGATACTAGGCTTTGGCAGCACAGTGGTCAGATACTAGGCTTTGGCAGCTCAGTGGTCAGATACTAGGCGTTGGAAACACAGTGGTCAGATACTAGGCTTTGAACGCTCAGTGGTCAGATACTAGGCTTTGAAAGCACAGTAGTCAGATTCTAGGCTTTGGTACAGTACAAGCAGCAATGAGGATCCTACTGTGTGTGCTCCTTGGATTGCTGTTTGCAGTTTCCGTAAGTATGTTGCGCTGAATATCTGTGGCAGAGGAAACTAGTCATAGGCATGATTTTACCGAGAAGAATTCTTCACCATCTTGTGTTCGTATGATCATCTCATCATTACTCTTCTGCACCCTGGCTGAATGTAAAAGGGTTATTTTATTGTTGTGTGATTAATATTGTGGTACAAAAGGTTACAGGTTACATATTTATTTTACCTTTCTAGGGGGAAGGAAAAAAGGAGGGGAAGAAGAGACAGCCTAAGACATCCACTGGGTCTTGTGAACCGATCACTATACCTCTATGCCAAGACCTGTCCTACAACCACACCCTCATGCCCAATTTTGTGGGACATTTTAGTCAGGAAGACGCTGGTCTGGAGGTCCATCAGGTCTTGCCCCTGGTCAAAGTCGAGTGCTCCCCAGCGCTAAAGCCTTTCCTCTGTTCAGCGTATGCCCCAGCGTGTGAGGCTGGGAGAACCCGCGCCCCCTGCAAGAGGACCTGCCAGGCAGCAAGACAAGGCTGTGAGCCACTGATGACGAAGTTTGGTTTGCTCTGGCCTGACAATTTAGACTGTGAGTGGTTCAGTGAAGAGACTTGCAAGGAGGAGGTAAGCGTTACTGCCACTGTAAGTCTACCCTGCTCTGGATCAGGAGGTCCTCCTCATAGAAATATCTATATCTAGCCTGAAAACCTACTCATATTACCTTGCCTTGCCTTGCTGTTTGCACTCTCGGTAAGTATGTTGCACTGAAAATCTGTTGCAGAGGAAACTAGTCAGAGGCATGATTCTACTGAGAAAGATGAGCTTTATAATTTGCAGGTGAATTTTATGTTCGTGAGAGATGGGTTGCATTCACATTGTTTATCTGAAATCAGAGGTGCATTCAAATTCATTGAACAGAGGTGAACGCTTTTTTTCTTTTCTTTTAACTTTTAAATTGGAATGTTTAAAAAAAAAAATTCCAAATGGTACAATGTGAACTGTAACCCTCAGTCCAGTGTCCATGTTTGTGACCGTTTGTGTGTGTTTGCAAATCACAGAGTTCACAGTGAAATCAAAGCAAACAAAACGCTGGTGAATGGTTGCTTTCTTAGAGGCACCTCTGATCATGTTCAAAATGCAGTTATTGATACTACATTAAACTTATCTCTTGTTGAGGATATTAGATGAACTAAAAATAAATGTTAGATTAATAAAAAAAAATCGTAGTAGTTCATATTGTAGTCGCTTTAGAGAGACTTTCCATTTATTTTTGGTTTTATTGCATGCAACAGATACAAACTGTTTATAATATTACTTTTTTTAAAGCATGGAAGTTGTGAGTGCTTGAATACTAATTACTTACCTCTGTTTACTTAATTACATACCTCTGACAGTTCTTCAAGTCTGGCAGTCGTTGTTCCAAACAGTACTGATCTTGTACATTCTTCAGACTTTGGGGAATGTTTTGTCTTGAGTCTGCCCCCACAAAGCAATTTTTTTTGCAGTATTTCCAATAGTTCTCTACAACTTATATATTCATCCACAATCTTTTGTTTGTATGATCAACTCATCATTACTATTCTGCTGTACAAGAGAGCACCCTTGCTGAATGTAAAGGTGTTCTTTTTATTGTTGTGTGAATGATATTGTGGTACAAAAGGTTCCTGTCAGCAGTTTACATATTTATTTACCTTTCTAGGGGGAGGGAATAACGGAAGAGCCTAGCGTCACTGTAAGTCTACCCTGCTCCCGATCAGGAGGTCCTCCTCATAGCAATATCTATAGTATATCTGTAATATAATATAATATCATAGATTTTTGTAATGATGTGGCAAACTCCATGTTTCAACAGAACATCAAACTTTCAGACCTGCCCTCATTTCTGAAAAGAGACGGCGTTGCAGATGAACGTAAAGGTAGAATCTGTAACCTGAGAGCCCTTCATGTGAAGTTACAGAAACAGCTAATCTATCTATCGCTCTAATCTATCTATCTATCTATCCATCTATCTATCTTTCTTTCAATTTGATATTAGTTTTGAGTCCGACAACCTGCCGCATCCTTTTTTTCCACAGTGATGTATCCTTTCATTGGAACTGTCTACCTTGCTGTTGGGCTATGTTATATTGCTGTATATTGCAACAAGATTTCAGTAAGGTTATTCTGTACTTATTTACTGAAGGAGCCAGAATTGTTCACAATAATACATGTACAATGCCATCATTATCAATCCTCAATGTCAATGCCATTGGCTCTCCCCATTTAAATGTCAGCAATCCATAATGTTTCTTTTTTGGTTATAAACTGTATTACCATAAACATGACTGTGTTCCTTACAAACGCCTCTCAGAGAGATGGGTCAGATGATCTGAATGATGAGGAGTACCAGGCACTGAAGAGCTATCTCTCTGTCCTAAAAGAACAGTTCATGGGCTGGCTGCCTAGCCTGTTTGATCGGACTCTAAAGGAACATGGTAAGACACGGACAGCCTTATTGAGAGAGCCTTGAACTGAAAAATTCTAGCAGAAATGCAGGCGTGTAAGTTATGCTTGATGTCCATTTTTTTTATGTCAACCCATCAATGCTAAATCAGCTGGTTGGAACATCAGTGATGATGTAATTATGCCATGGTAACAAAAGTTTAAAAAAGGTGCTATTTGTGGTCCGCTCTTTGACCACCATCATATTTAGTTTAACTGGGCATGGATATTTAGAAACTAACATAAAATGTTAGTTTCCTGGAATTCCTGGAATTTTTAAACGAATCTGTCAAGTCAAAATATCAGCTGCTAAACAGAGGAAGTTCATGGCAGACCTTCTAGAAGGCTCTCAAGGTGGAAAATGACTCGGCCAATAAAAGACTTATGTTACGCTCTGGTTACATCTATACAAAATGTTAAAGGTTGGTAAAAATCACCCTATTTACAAGTATAAACAAAATAGTTTTGAAAGTGAGTGGTAAAACGGTGGGCCATATGTCTCTATGGTCACCAGCAGACCGCACGAAAATCAAAGAGGTATAATATTATATGCCAGCTCTGCCCCCAGTGGGCACAGTGGCCTTTTGCTATCAGTAATCTTACACCCCTCTAGCATTTCAATCTATCTGTATTCAGTCAAAATATCAGCTGCTAAACAGAGGAACAATGCAATGTCGCACTGTAGCGGGGTAATTCAAGTAGGCCTACTGCATTTTTAAATTCAACCCGTCATGAGTAACGGACTTGGGAGAACCATTGCTGACTTCTTCTACACAAGAGACAGTGCGACAAGAAAACATTCATCATCTGAAAACTGGAACAGCCTACCATATCCTCTCCGCGTGATGATCCTACCTTATATATTTCTGTGCGTCTGGATGCAATTTACACTAATTCATACAATGTACAGAGGAGAGGTTGAAGGACCATTTAGTGCGCGACAGAAACCCCAACAAATTATTATTATGCGCGAGAGAGTATGTAACTACGCGAGAGATGGAGTGGTTGTTAGTGCTATAGTTTGAAATTATGTTTCTATTTTATTCAAATAAAACTTTACAATTATTCAACTGAAGGAAAAGTAGTTAATTGGTTGTTTCATTTTCATACATAACCAAAGTGTGTATTCATAAATAAATGGTTAATAATAGACCAAGGGCAAGGCCCACTATTTTGATAACCTATTATTGATTAGGTATCTAATAATTAACCTACATGTTACTATATGTTCATTAAGACGTCAATCTTTATAACTACCTATTATTGATTAGGTATCTAATAATTAACCTACATGTTCTACTATATATTCATTAAGTAGTCAATCTTTATAACTACCTATTATTGATTAGGTATCTAATAATTAACCTACATGTTCTATATGTTCATTACGTAGTCAATTATTAACCACCAATTAATAATTTTTATTTATTTTACCTTCTATCTATTGAATACCTTCAAAGAATATAAAATGAAGACTTTAAAACCAGTCCGTTATTTAAGAGATACGTATATTTTTTTCTTTATTTTGAAAAGTCTCCTCAGCATTTGTCTGATGGGGAAGCAACCGGTCGACTCTTCCTCCTCCTGCGCAGCAGGGCCATCCAGGGTGGTGGGGGGGGCCTCAGCAGGGCCATCCAGGGTGGTGGGGGGGGGCCTCAGCAGGGCCATCCAAGGTGGTGGCGGGGGCCGTCCGGTTGTTACGGCCAAACCTCCAGAACCGGTTCTTACGGCCAAACCTCCAGAACCTCCACCTGGTAGCGTTGGTTCTGCTCTGGGGATTAACCAGCTGGGCAATGGAGGTCTCAGAGGGCACAGTGACGAACACATAGTCACCGTGGTTCAGGGTTAGGTCTGGAGTGACTAGGTGGTCACTAGGTCCCAGGGCGGGTTGAAACACGGACGCAGTCTTGACGATACCAGTGAGCAACTCCTCAGGAGACACCAGAGGGGCATTCAGTCTCTTCCCCTGCATGGCCAGGGCAATTGAGGAGAGGACGGCACGGAGCTCAGCACCAAGTGCGAGCTCAACCTGCTGATGCAGGGGTGTCAAATCAAAGGAGGTGGTGGCAGGGAACTCAGCAACAAGTGCAAGCTCAACCTGCTTAGCCAGGGATGTCACCTCAGCGGCGATGGCGGCAGGGAGCTCAGCACCAAGTGCCAAGTACTCTAAAAACATCAGCAGACCCATGAATAACTGAAGTCTGTCATACTCCCACCATCTTGGAGAACTTGAGATGTCCCTCTGGTTTATCAGTGCAATCCTTTTCTTCACAGGTGTATCTGTAAGCCAGAAGACAGCAGAGGCTATGTGGACTACTACTTACAGCTCTGACAATGAAAACAAGTATGAAAGTTTTGTTGCCATGGTGACCAGACTGATCACCATGAAAGGTACGAGATGGAAGACGTGCAGGTGTCACACACTAGTGCTGTGCTGTGTTTTATTGAAGGTTGAACCCTGAAAGAAAAGGTCATTTATGCTCCGGTTTGTTTTTCTCCAGGACGGTTCGATGCTAAGCTCTTGTCCGGTTTACCTTGTGACTGCAAGATAGCTGGGTTTACCTTTGACGAGGTTAGGGCCCACATTTCCATTATAGAAAGGAAACCATGCATAAGGAGAACTAAGAAGGAAAAACATGTATGAAAAAAAACTCTATCTCCTTGTCTCTTTTCAGTTCATCTTCAATTCAGTCCTGTGAGCCCTCATATTCGCAGTGGAGAGGACAACCCGTTCTGTGGTCAGGGATCAATCATTTAGCTGCTCTCCGGGGGATCAGATCTTCAAAGTTAAGAAGACAGCATGAGCACCTGTTTTCTGTGCCATTTGCTCTTTGGACAACTACTCTAATTCTGTCTGCACATGTATGTTTATGTATGTTTATTACTAAAATAAAAATAAAACCATTGGCAACAGCAGGATATTTGAGACTGTCTGAGGGGCTATGTTCAGTGGCAAGTGCAACCAAATTGAGAGTTTTAGAGATAAGGTTCCTTTCAACAAAAAAACAAAACAAAAAATAGCTGCAAGCAGCGATGGTGGTTTCCTCCTCCAGACATTGCGAACCAGGGAAAAATGTATTTTTGTGACAATTTGTCACTGCATAGAAAAATCCATGCTGCAGACTTGCCAATGGGATATTACATTTCAAATGCATTACTTTGAAGATCCTCAAGGGCCATGGCTTCAAGCTAAGAGTGAGAAGGGGTGTGGTCATCCCTAAATTTCCTTAAACGTTGTGTGTGTGTGCTTGCGCGTGTCAAAGGAGCCTGTCCCTGTCCCTGTGTGTGTGTGTGTGTGTGTGTGTATGTGTGTGTGTGTGTGTGTGTGTGTGTGTGTGTGTGTGTGTGTGTGTGTGTGTGTGTGTGTGTGTGTGTGTGTGTGTGTGTGTGTGAGAGAGAGAGAATCTGGAGCACACACGCGCAAAGGAGCAGAATATTAACCTAATAATACCTACGATAACAATAGGTTATTACCGGAGGAAACCTAACAAGCACTTCTCAGGCCATCACTGACGCACGTCACACTCACATTACCAGCGATGGAGGTTAGGATGTGAAGGCTGTGAACAACAAGGATATTTTGCAATGCCTCCCAATGCAGGGGCCACGATTGATTGATGACATCAGCATGTTCCTGTGGTAGGAGGCTCTGGTTGTAGCCCGTCCTACTGACTCCTGTTTAGAGGGCAGTTTTCAAGTGGTCACATCCTAACCTTTGGAAGCACAGTGATCAGATACTAGGCTTTGAAAGCACAGTAGTCAGATTCTAGGCTTTGGTACAGTACAAGCAGCAATGAGGATCCTACTGTGTGTGCTCCTTGGATTGCTGTTTGCAGTTTCCGTAAGTATGTTGCGCTGAATATCTGTGGCAGAGGTAACTAGTCATAGGCATGATTTAACCGAGAAGGATTCTTCACCATCTTGTGTTCGTATGATCATCTCATCATTACTCTTCTGCTCCCTGGCTGAATGTAAAAGAGTTATTTTATTGTTGTGTGATTAATATTGTGGTACAAAAGGTTACAGGTTACATATTTATTTGACCTTTCTAGGGGGAAGGAAAAAAGGAGGGGAAGAAGAGACAGCCTAAGACATCCACTGGGTCTTGTGAACCGATCACTATACCTCTATGCCAAGACCTGTCCTACAACCACACCCTCATGCCCAATTTTGTGGGACATTTTAGTCAGGAAGACGCTGGTCTGGAGGTCCATCAGGTCTTGCCCCTGGTCAAAGTCGAGTGCTCCCCAGCGCTAAAGCCTTTCCTCTGTTCAGCGTATGCCCCAGCGTGTGAGGCTGGGAGAACCCGCGCCCCCTGCAAGAGGACCTGCCAGGCAGCAAGACAAGGCTGTGAGCCACTGATGACGAAGTTTGGTTTGTTCTGGCCTGACAATTTAGACTGTGAGCGGTTCAGTGAAGAGACTTGCGAGGAGGAGGTAAGCATTACTGCCACTGTAAGTCTACCCTGCTCTTGATCAGGAGGTCCTCCTCATAGAAATATCTATATCTAGCCTGAAAACCTACTTATATTACCTTGCCTTGCCTTGCTGTTTGCACTCTCTGTTGCAGAGGAAACTAGTCAGAGGCATGATTTTACTGAGAAAGATGAGCTTTATAATTTGCAGGTGAATTTTATGTTCGTGAGAGATGGGTTGCATTCACATTGTTTATCTGAAATCAGAGGTGCATTCAAATTCATTGACCAGAGGTGAACGCTTTGTTTCTTTTCTTTTAACTTTTAAATTGGAATGTTTAAAAAAAAAAAAAATTCCAAATGGTACAATGTGAACTGTAACCCTCAGTCCAGTGTCCATGTTTGTGACCGTTTGTGTGTGTTTGCAAATCAAACAAAACGCTGGTGAATGGTTGCTTTCTTAGAGGCACCTCTGATCATGTTCAAAATGCAGTTATTGATACTACATTAAACTTATCTCTTGTTGAGGATATTAGATGAACTAAAAATAAATGTTAGATTAATAAAAAAATTCGTAGTAGTTCATATTGTAGTTGCTTTAGAGAGACTTTCCATTTATTTTTGGTTTTATTGCATGCAACAGATACAAACTGTTGTATAATATTCATTTTTTTAAAGCATGGAAGTTGTGAGTGCTTGAATACTAATTACATACCTCTGTTCACTTAATTACATACCTCTGACAGTTCTTCAAGTCTGGCAGTCGTTGTTCCAAACAGTACTGATCTTGTACATTCTTCAGACTTTGGGGAATGTTTTGTCTTGAGTCTGCCCCCACAAAGCAATTTTTTTTGCAGTATTTCCAATAGTTCTCTACAACTTATATATTCATCCACAATCTTTTGTTTGTATGATCAACTCATCATTACTATTCTGCTGTACAAGAGAGCACCCTTGCTGAAAGTAAAAGTGTTCTTTTTATTGTTGTGTGATTGATATTGTGGTACAAAAAGTTCCTGTCAGCAGTTTACATATTTATTTACCTTTCTAGGGGGAGGGAATAACGGAAGAGCCTAGCGTCACTGTAAGTCTACCCTGCTCCCGATCAGGAGGTCCTCCTCATAGCAATATCTATAGTATATCTGTAATATAATATAATATCATAGATTATTGTAATGATGTGGCAAACTCCATGTTTCAACAGAACATCAAACTTTCAGACCTGCCCTCATTTCTGAAAAGAGACGGCGTTGCAGATGAACGTAGAGGTAGAATCTGTAACCTGAGAGCCCTTCATCTGAAGTTACAGAAACAGCTAATCTATCTATCGATCTAATCTATCTATCTATCTATCTTTCTTTCAATTTGATATTAGTTTTGAGTCCGACAACCTGCCGCATCCTTTTTTTCCACAGTGATGTATCCTTTCATAGGAACTGTCTACCTTGCTGTTGGGCTATGTTATATTGCTGTATATTGCAACAAGATTTCAGTAAGGTTATTCTGTACTTATTTACTGAAGGAGCCAGAATTGTTCACAATAATACATGTACAATGGCATCATTATCAATCCTCAATGTCAATGCCATTGGCTCTCTCCCTTTAAATGTCAGCAATCCATAATGTTTCTTTTTTAAACATGACTGTGACTTTATTACCATAAACATGACTGTGTTCCTTACAAACGCCTCTTAGAGAGATGGGTCAGATGATCTGAATGGTGAGGAGTACCAGGCACTGAAGAGCTATCTCTCTGTCCTAAAAGAACAGTTCATGGGCTGGCTGCCTAGCCTGTTTGATCGGACTCTAAAGGAACATGGTAAGAAATGGGTGGTCTTTCAGCAAAAGGACAGCGTTATTGAGAGAGCCTTGAGCTGAAAAATTCTAGCAGAAATGCAGGCGTGTAAGTTATGCTTGATGTCCATTTTTTTTATGTCAACCCATCAGTGCTAAATCAGCTGGTTGGAACATCAGTGATGATGTAATTTTGCCATGGTAACAAAAGTTTAAAAAAGGTGCTACTTCTGGCCGCTCTTTGACCACCATCATATTTAGTTTAACTGGGCATGGATCTTTAGAAACTAACATAAAATGTTACTTAGCAATTATCCAGCAATTCCTGGAATTTTTAAACAAATCTGTCAAGTCAAAATATCAGCTGCTAAACAGAGGAAGTTTATGGCAGACCTTCTAGAAGGCTCTCAAGGTGGAAAATGACTCGGCCAATTAAAGACTTATGTTACGCTCTGGTAACATCTATACAAAATGTTAAAGGTTGTTACAAATCACTGAACAAGTATAAACAGGTAAAGAAAAATAGTTTTGAAAGTGAGTGGCAAAACAGTGGGCCCTATGTCTCTATGGTCACCAGCAGACCGCACGACAACCGATGAGGTATAAGCCAGCTCTGCCCCCAGTGGGCCCAGTGCCCTTTTGCTGTCAGTAATCTTACACCCCTCTAGCATTTCAATCTATCTGTATTCAGGGATTCTTAAGTCGTTCAATAAATGGCAAAAAGGGGCCTGCGCATTCTCCATCGGCTACAATATTAATGCCAGTGCAATGTCGTACTCTAGCGGGGTAATTCAAGTACTGCATTTTTTAAATTCAACCCGTCATGAGTAACGGACTTGAGAGAGCCATAGCTGACTTCTACACAAGAGACACTGCGACAAGAAAACATTCATCATCTGAAAAATGGAACCGCCTACCATATCCTCTCCGCGTGAGAATCCTACCATATAGCCTATGTCAGCATATTTCTGTGCGTCTGGATGCAATTTACACTAATTCACACAATGTAAATTTTCCACCCTGAGACATAAGTATGCAATTGTCGCCTGTCTTTAATCAATGGCGTGGCCTTTCAGACTGAGAGCGTTGTTTATTAATTGCAAGTTAATTTAGTAAATTTAGTAAATGACCCCAGCAGGGCCATCCCCACAGCCTCATCCCAGCGTTTGGGTTGATAAAACTACCCAGCATTTTTGGAGTGAACTCACCTAAGGACGGAGGCAGTGGCGATTTCTGTGATCAACGATATGTATAGAATTTAATTGTTGGTGAATTTTGATAGGATCATTTCGTAACAATTTGAAAAAGAGCAGAAATCAGTCAGCAAAGGTTTACCGGGCGCACACAAGCATATGAATTTTGAAACGCCAAACCGGATAAAAGCCAAACGCAAAATTTCGAGAAGGAACGAATGTACACGAGAGATGTTGAAGTACGCGCAAGAGAGCGAGTTACCGCACGAGAGAGGTTGAAGGACCATTTAGTGCGATTAAGTTTAATTTTCATACAATCACCAAAGTGTTTATTCATAAATAAATGGTTAATAATAGACCAAGGCCCACTATCTTGATAACTACCTATTATTGATTAGGTATCTAATTAACCTACATTCTTCTTCTACTATGTTCATTAAGTAGTCAATTATTAACCATTCATAATTAACTCTTTTTTATTTATTTTACCTTCTATCTATTGAATACCTTCAAAGAATATAAAATGAAGACTTTAGAACCAGTCTGTTATTTAAGAGATACGTATTTATTTCTTTATTTGGAAAAGTCTCCTCAGCATTTGTCTGATGGGGAAGCAACCGGTCGACTCTTCCTCCTCCTGCGCGTCAGGGCCATCCAGGGTGGTGGGGGGAGCCTCAGCAGGGCCATCCAGGGTGGTGGGGGGGGCCTCAGCAGGGCCATCGAGGGTGGCAGCGGGGGCCGTCCGGTTGTTACGGCCAAACCTCCAGAACCGGTTCTTACGGCCAAACCTCCAGAACCTCCAGCTGGTAGCGTTGGTTCTGCTCTGGGGATTAACCAGCTGGGCAATGGTGGTCTCAGAGGGCACAGTGACGAACGCATGGTCACCGTGGTTCAGGGTTAGGTCTGGAGTGACTAGGTGGTCACTAGGTCCCGGGGCGGGTTGAAACACGGCAGCGGTCTTGACAATACCAGTGAGCAACTCCTCAGGAGACACCAGAGGGGCATTCAGTCTCTTCCCCTCCATGGCCAGGGCCATTGAGAAGATGGTGGCACGGAGATGAGCACCAAGTGTGAGCTCAACCTGCTTATGCAGGGGTCTCAAATCAAAGGAGGTGGCGGCAGGGAGCTCAGCAGCAAGTGCAAGCTCAACCTGCTTAGCCAGGGATGTCACCTCAGCGGCGATGGCGGCAGGGAGCTCAGCACCAAGTGCAAGCTCAACCTGCTCAGAGGAGCTGGCGGCACTGACTGGGACCTCAGGAGCAAGGTCGTCCTGGACGACTGCCTGGGATGTCACCTCAGAGAAGATGGCGGCAGGGAGCTCCGCAACAAGTGCGAGCTCAACCTGCTCAGCCTCCTCTGGGCTGACCTCTTCAAGCATGAGGTTGTCATCCAGGGAATCATCAGGGTTGGTTAGGAGGGAAGTAGGGGTCATCTCATCTGGGCTGGGCTCAGGGAGGGGACTGGGTTCCTGGACCTCGTCCCAACAGAGGCGTGGGCTGGGAGACTTTCCCTCGGGAAGCGGAGACGTATCACCCGTACTGCAATCCATGTTGATCCATCTTGACAAGAAATGAGGGACAGGACGCCTCGCAGCTCTATTTATAGGCTACACGTGACGTCACAACTAAACTTTGTAAAAGCTACGTGAATATATGGATGCATTGTTGCGTCATTAATGGCCTGTAGTGCTCCCTAAAAGCATAATCATTTGGCTATGCAGATTACAGGAAATGGTTCATGTTTGAACCTCTTAGGCTAGTCTATAATCATGAATCCCAAATATCAAATGGTAATACAGCCTGTGTTTGTTAAAAATGCGTCTAAAAATCGTACAAAACACTGATTAAACAAGTAAAGCAACGATGTTGTTTTTTGCAGTTAATATGGAAGGCTGATAATAATGATCGCATATCATCGACAGAAATTGATGTTTTCTAAACGTCAGTTGAATATTGTTGCAGAAATAGCATAAAATAACATAAATGTGACAAGGGATACGACTGGCCTATTTCGAAACATTAAAAAGTAGGCTATTGTTTTCAACTAATCACCAGCGATTTGCGTGCGGTATCAGGAGAGCGCTTAAATGTTGCAGATTGTTCTTCACTCATGTTCATTTGACACACACTATATGAGCCAATAGCCCTGCCGAGCAATGGTACAGGCCTCGTTTATAATATTATTGATACTATTGAACTAAAGCCCATCATCCGCGGCATGCCGTCAAATGGCAGCCTACCGTATGGTGACGAGGCCCAGTCTAAGACAGTGATTGATTTTATCTATTCGTTTATATAAGCTTCTTTATATTAAGTTTCAAAGTTATGTCTAGAGTTGTACAGTCATCTAACAGACAGGGAATAGTAATCCATCAAAAATATTCATAGTGTTGGGATATATATATAGCGTATTTTTACAGTAGGCTACATTTCTGCACTTATTTGACTTACAACTTGGCAAACTCATTTCATAAGCATGGTTGAAATGTAACTGTGATTACAGCACTTATTCATGGCATATGCAAAACGCATGAATTTTAGCGACGTAAATTATGTCATAGTCATAGAACAGTCGTCGTCATAGATGTTACCCCAGCTGATGCGTATGGGCCTGGCATGTAACCAACTCTCATTACCATGTAGTAGTAGGCTATATTGTAGTTTGATGTATTTGTATAAGAGTTAGCTTTCTATTCAACGTTGCCGGTTAGCCTAGACCAGTGACCATGTGTTCATGGCATGCATCTATTGACGCAATGAGAGAGGTTTTCCGATGTATTAGTGTCCCGATGTATCTGTTATAATTCGTGTGTACTTTGTTTTCTCATTATTGCAATATTATAAACCTCAGTCTGCATTTACCCTGGCTGGGAGAGGCTGTCATTCCGAATATACTGTGTGTGATCGCCTTTGCTCTGTGTTCATTAAACCTGTCAGAGTGTATGAATAAACGGCTGGGTGCCAATCAAATCACAACGCAAGAGTACTACAACGCTACAAATGGTAGATAATATTGATAAGCCTCGGAGGCTTTCAGATTGTTCATTGCTTTCCCATCTGTTGCTATGGAGTCCACGAAATACGCGCAAATAAACATGAAACGGAAACATGCATCACAATAATACTTCAGTGTAACCTGTACCTATGTGGAGTGCAAATATGTCTTGCTACACTACCCAACAGCTACACCTACGTCTGTTAACACTACAGAATTCCTACGGGCACTGCACTAGTAATAATAATAACAGTACGATATGTAATAATAATAACAGTAGGCCTAACATATGACCATTTTAAATTATTATAATAATGAATTATACACTCATATAGCAGATAGCATTAGCATAACACATTACT
The DNA here is from genome assembly GCF_963457725.1 of Sprattus sprattus. Lineage (NCBI taxonomy): Eukaryota > Metazoa > Chordata > Actinopteri > Clupeiformes > Clupeidae > Sprattus > Sprattus sprattus. Next base: position 21,382,440 of record NC_137917.1, on the reverse strand, counting down.
TTATTTCCATTTCATGACTTATTACATATTGAAGTAAACTGGTGATACATATTTTCAAAGAAGATAGCTATATTTTACTCTAATAACATCAACATTAACACCTAGACCCATGAATAACTGAAGTCTGTCATACTCCCACCATCTTGGAGAACTTGAGATGTCCCTCTGGTTTATCAGTGCAATCCTTTTCTTCACAGGTGTATCTGTAAGCCAGAAGACAGCAGAGGCTATGTGGACTACTACTTACAGCTCTGACAAGGAAAACAAGTATGATGATTTTGTTGCCATGGTGACCAGACTGATCACCATGAAAGGTACGAGATGGAAGACGTGCAGGTGTCACACACTAGTGCTGTGTTTTATTGAAGGTTTAACCCTGAAAGAAAAAGTCATTTATGCTCCGGTTTGTTTTTCTCCAGGACGGTTCGATGCTAAGCTCTTGTCCGGTTTACCTTGTGACTGCAAGATAGCTGGGTTTACCTTTGACGAGGTTAGGGCCCACATTTCCATTATAGAAAGGAAACCATGCATAAGGAGAACTAAGAAGGAAAAACATGTATGAAAAAAACCTCTATCTCCTTGTCTCTTTTCAGTTCATCTTCAATTCAGTCCTGTGAGCCTTCATATTCGCAGTGGAGAGGACAACCCGTTCTGTGGTCAGGGATCAATCATTTAGCTGCTCTCCGGGGGATCAGATCTTCAAAGTTAAGAAGACAGCATAAGCACCTGTTTTCTGTGCCATTTGCTCTTTGGACAACTACTCTAATTCTGTCTGCACATGTATGTTTATGTATGTTTATTACTAAAATAAAAATAAAACCATTGGCAACAGCAGGATATTTGAGACTGTCTGAGGGGCTATGTTCAGTGGCAAGTGCAACCAAATTGAGAGTTTTAGAGATAAGGTTCCTTTCAACAAAAAAACAAAACAAAAAATAGCTGCAAGCAGCGATGGTGGTTTCCTCCTCCAGACATTGCGAACCAGGGAAAAATGTATTTTTGTGACAATTTGTCACTGCATAGAAAAATCCATGCTGCAGACTTGCCAATGGGATATTACATTTCAAATGCATTACTTTGAAGATCCTCAAGGGCCATGGCTTCAAGCTAAGAGTGAGAAGGGGTGTGGTCATCCCTAAATTTCCTTAAACGTTGTGTGTGTGTGCTTGCGCGTGTCAAAGGAGCCTGTCCCTGTCCCTGTGTGTGTGTGTGTGTGTGTGTGTGTGTGTGTGTGTGTGTGTGTGTGTGTGTGTGTGTGTGTGTGTGTGTGTGTGTGTGTGTGTGTGTGTGTGTGTGTGTGAGAGAGAGAGAATCTGGAGCACACACGCGCAAAGGAGCAGAATATTAACCTAATAATACCTACGATAACAATAGGTTATTACCGGAGGAAACCTAACAAGCACTTCTCAGGCCATCACTGACGCACGTCACACTCACATTACCAGCGATGGAGGTTAGGATGTGAAGGCTGTGAACAACAAGGATATTTTGCAATGCCTCCCAATGCAGGGGCCACGATTGATTGATGACATCAGCATGTTCCTGTGGTAGGAGGCTCTGGTTGTAGCCCGTCCTACTGACTCCTGTTTAGAGGGCAGTTTTCAAGTGGTCACATCCTAACCTTTGGAAGCACAGTGATCAGATACTAGGCTTTGAAAGCACAGTAGTCAGATTCTAGGCTTTGGTACAGTACAAGCAGCAATGAGGATCCTACTGTGTGTGCTCCTTGGATTGCTGTTTGCAGTTTCCGTAAGTATGTTGCGCTGAATATCTGTGGCAGAGGTAACTAGTCATAGGCATGATTTAACCGAGAAGGATTCTTCACCATCTTGTGTTCGTATGATCATCTCATCATTACTCTTCTGCTCCCTGGCTGAATGTAAAAGAGTTATTTTATTGTTGTGTGATTAATATTGTGGTACAAAAGGTTACAGGTTACATATTTATTTGACCTTTCTAGGGGGAAGGAAAAAAGGAGGGGAAGAAGAGACAGCCTAAGACATCCACCGGGTCTTGTGAACCGATCACTATACCTCTATGCCAAGACCTGCCCTACAACCACACCCTCATGCCCAATATTGTGGGACATTTCAGTCAGGAAGAGGCTGGTCTGGAGGTCCATCAGGTCTTGCCCCTGGTCAAAGTCGAGTGCTCCCCAGCGCTAAAGCCTTTCCTCTGTTCAGCGTATGCCCCAGCGTGTGAGGCTGGGAGAACCCGCGCCCCCTGCAAGAGGACCTGCCAGGCAGCAAGACAAGGCTGTGAGCCACTGATGACGAAGTTTGGTTTGTTCTGGCCTGACAATTTAGACTGTGAGCGGTTCAGTGAAGAGACTTGCGAGGAGGAGGTAAGCGTTACTGCCACTGTAAGTCTACCCTGCTCTGGATCAGGAGGTCCTCCTCATAGAAATATCTATATCTAGCCTGAAAACCTACTCATATTACCTTGCCTTGCCTTGCTGTTTGCACTCTCGGTAAGTATGTCGCACTGAAAATCTGTTGCAGAGGAAACTAGTCAGAGGCATGATTTTACTGAGAAAGATGAACTTTATAATTTGCAGGTGAATTTTATGTTCGTGAGAGATGGGTTGCATTCACATTGTTTATCTGAAATCAGAGGTGCATTCAAATTCATTGAACAGAGGTGAACGCTTTGTTTCTTTTCTTTTAACTTTTAAATTGGAATGTTTAAAAAAAAAAAACATTCCAAATGGTACAATGTGAACTGTAACCCTCAGTCCAGTGTCCATGTTTGTGACCGTTTGTGTGTGTTTGCAAATCACAGAGTTCACAGTGAAATCAAAGCAAACAAAACGCTGGTGAATGGTTGCTTTCTTTAAGGCACCTCTGATCATGTTCAAAATGCAGTTATTGATACTACATTAAACTTATCTCTTGTTGAGGATATTAGATGAACTAAAAATAAATGTTAGATTAATAAAAAAATTCGCAGTAGTTCATATTGTAGTCGCTTTTGAGAGACTTTCCATTTATTTTTGGTTTTATTGCATGCAACAGATACAAACTGTTTATAATATGACTTTTTTAGAGCATGGAAGTTGTGAGTGCTTGAATACTAATTACATACCTCTGTTTACTTAATTACATACCTCTGACAGTTCTTCAAGTCTGGCAGTCGTTGTTCCAAACAGTACTGATCTTGTACATTCTTCAGACTTTGGGGAATGTTTTGTCTTGAGTCTGCCCCCACAAAGCAATTTTTTTTGCAGTATTTCCAATAGTTCTCTACAACTTATATATTCATCCACAATCTTTTGTTTGTATGATCAACTCATCATTACTATTCTGCTGTACAAGAGAGCACCCTTGCTGAAAGTAAAAGTGTTCTTTTTATTGTTGTGTGATTGATATTGTGGTACAAAAAGTTCCTGTCAGCAGTTTACATATTTATTTACCTTTCTAGGGGGAGGGAATAACGGAAGAGCCTAGCGTCACTGTAAGTCTACCCTGCTCCCGATCAGGAGGTCCTCCTCATAGCAATATCTATAGTATATCTGTAATATAATATAATATCATAGATTTTTGTAATGATGTGGCAAACTCCATGTTTCAACAGAACATCAAACTTTCAGACCTGCCCTCATTTCTGAAAAGAGACGGCGTTGCAGATGAACGTAAAGGTAGAATCTGTAACCTGAGAGCCCTTCATCTGAAGTTACAGAAACAGCTAATCTATCTATCGATCTAATCTATCTATCTATCTATCTATCTTTCTTTCAATTTGATATTAGTTTTGAGTCGGACAACCTGCCGCATCCTTTTTTTCCACAGTGATGTATCCTTTCATAGGAACTGTCTACCTTGCTGTTGGGCTATGTTATATTGCTGTATATTGCAACAAGATTTCAATAAGGTTATTCTGTACTTATTTACTGAAGGAGCCAGAATTGTTCACAATAATACATGTACAATGGCATCATTATCAATCCTCAATGTCAATGCCATTGGCTCTCCCCATTTAAATGTCAGCAATCCATAATGTTTCTTTTTTGGTTATAAACTGTATTACCATAAACATGACTGTGTTCCTTATAAACGCCTCTCAGAGAGATGGGTCAGATGATCTGAATGGTGAGGAGTACCAGGCACTGAAAAGCTATCTCACTGTCCTAAAAGAACAGTTCATGGGCTGGCTGCCTAGCCTGTTTGATCGGACTCTAAAGGAACATGGTAAGAAATGGGTGGTCTTTCAGCGAAAGGACAGCGTTATTGAGAGAGCCTTGAGCTGAAAAATCTAGCAGAAATGCAGGCGTGTAAGTTATGCTTGATGTCCATTTTTTTTATGTCAACCCATCAGTGCTAAATCAGCTGGTTGGAACATCAGTGATGATGTAATTTTGCCATGGTAACAAAAGTTTAAAAAAGGTGCTACTTCTGGCCGCTCTTTGACCACCATCATATTTAGTTTAACTGGGCATGGATATTTAGAAACTAACATAAAATGTTACTTAGCAATTATCCAGCAATTCCTGGAATTTTTAAACAAATCTGTCAAGTCAAAATATCAGCTGCTAAACAGAGGAAGTTTATGGCAGACCTTCTAGAAGGCTCTCAAGGTGGAAAATGACTCGGCCAATTAAAGACTTATGTTACGCTCTGGTAACATCTATACCAAATGTTAAAGGTGGGTACCACTGAACAAGTATAAACAGGTAAAGAAAAATAGTTTTGAAAGTGAGTGGCAAAACAGTGGGCCCTATGTCTCTATAGTCACCAGCAGACCGCACGACAACCGATGAGGTATAAGCCAGCTCTGCCTCCAGTGGGCCCAGTGCCCTTTTGCTTTCAGTAATCTTACACCCCTCTAGCATTTCAATCTATCTGTATTCAGGGATTCTTAAGTCGTTCAATAAATGGCAAAAAGGGGCCTGCGCATTCTCCATCGGCTACAATATTAATGCCAGTGCAATGTCGCACTCTAGCGGGGTAATTCAAGTACTGCATTTTTAAATTCAACCCGTCATGAGTAACGGACTTGAGAGAGCCATAGCTGACTTCTACACAAGAGACACTGCGACAAGAAAACATTCATCATCTGAAAAATGGAACCGCCTACCATATCCTCTCCGCGTGAGAATCCTACCATATAGCCTATGTCAGCATATATATTTCTGTGCGTCTGGATGCAATTTACATTTATTCACACAATGTACATTTTCCACCCTGAGACATAAGTATGCAATTGTCGCCTGTCTTTAATCAATGGCGTGGCCTTTCAGACTGAGAGCGTTGTTTATTAATTGCACGTTAATTTAGTACATTTAGTAAATGACCCCAGCAGGGCCATCCCCACAGCCTCATCCCAGCGTTTGGGTTGATAAAACAACCCAGCATTTTTGGAGTGAACTCACCTAAGGACGGAGGCAGTGGCGATTTCTGTGATCAACGATATATATAGAATTTAATTGTTGGTGAATTTTGATAGGATCGTTTCGTAACAATTTGAAAAAGAGCAGAAATCCGTCAGCAAAGGTTTACCGGGCGCACACAAGCATATGAATTTTGAAACGCCAAACCGGATAAAAGCCAAACGCAAAATTTCGAGAGGGAACAAATGCACACGAGAGATGTTGAAGTACGCGCAAGAGAGCGAGTTACCGCACGAGAGAGGTTGAAGGACCATTTAGTGCGTTTAAGTTTAATTTTCATACAATAACCAAAGTGTTTATTAATAAATAAATGGTTAATAATAGACCAAGGCCCACTATCTTGATAACTACCTATTATTGATTAGGTATCTAATTAACCTACATTCTTCTTCTACTATGTTCATTAAGTAGTCAATTATTAACCATTCATAATTAACTATTTTTTATTTATTTTACCTTCTATCTATTGAATACCTTCAAAGAATATAAAATGAAGACTTTAGAACCAGTCCGTTATTTAAGAGATACGTATTTATTTCTTTATTTGGAAAAGTCTCCTCAGCATTTGTCTGATGGGGAAGCAACCGGTCGACTCTTCCTCCTCCTGTGCGTCAGGGCCATCCAGGGTGGTGGGGGGGGCCTCAGCAGGGCCATCGAGGGTGGCAGCGGGGGCCGTCCGGTTGTTACGGCCAAACCTCCAGAACCGGTTCTTACGGCCAAACCTCCAGAACCTCCAGCTGGTAGCGTTGGTTCTGCTCTGGGGATTAACCAGCTGGGCAATGGAGGTCTCAGAGGGCACAGTGACGAACGCATGGTCACCGTGGTTCAGGGTTAGGTCTGGAGTGACTAGGTGGTCACTAGGTCCCGGGGCGGGTTGAAACACGGCAGCGGTCTTGACAATACCAGCGAGCAACTCCTCAGGAGACACCAGAGGGGCATTCAGTCTCTTCCCCTCCATGGCCAGGGCAATTGAGGAGACGACGGCACGGAGATGAGCACCAAGTGTGAGCTCAACCTGCTTATGCAGGGATCTCAAATCAAAGGAGGTGGCGGCAGGATGCTCAGCAACAAGTGCAAGCTCAACCTGCTTAGCCAGGGATGTCACCTCAGCGGCGATGGCGGCAGGGAGCTCAGCACCAAGTGCAAGCTCAACCTGCTTAGCCAGGGATGTCACCTCAGCGGCGATGGCGGCAGGGAGCTCAGCACCAAGTGCGAGCTCAACCTGCTCAGAGGAGCTGGCGGCACTGACTGGGACCTCAGGAGCAAGGTCGTCCTGGACGACTGCCTGGGATGTCACCTCAGAGAAGATGGCGGCAGGGAGCTCAGCAACAATAGCGAGCTCAACCTGCTCAGCCTCCTCTGGGCTGACCTCTTCAAGCATGAGGTTGTCATCCAGGGAATCATCAGGGTCGGTTAGGAGGGAAGTAGGGGTCATCTCATCTGGGCTGGGCTCAGGGAGGGGACTGGGTTCCTGGACCTCGTCCCAACAGAGGCGTGGGCTGGGAGACTTTCCCTCGGGAAGCGGAGACGTATCACCCGTACTGCAGTCCATGTTGATCCATCTTGACAAGAAATGAGGGACAGGACGCCTCGCAGCTCTATTTATAGGCTACACGTGACGTCACAACTAAACTTTGTAAAAGCTACGTGACTATATGGATTCATTGTTGCGTCATTAACGGCCTGTAGTGCGCCCTAAAAGCATAATCATTTGGCTATGCAGATTACAAGAAATGGTTCATGTTTGAACCTCTAAGGCTAGTCTATAATCATGAATCCCAAATATCAAATGGTAATACAGCCTGTGTTTGTTAAAAATGCGTCTAAAAATCGTACAAAACACTGATTAAACAAGTAAAGCACCGATGTTGTTTTTTGCAGTTAATATGGAAGGCTGATAATAATGATCGCATATCATTGACAGAAATGGATGTTTTCTAAACGTCAGTTGAATATTGTTGCAGAAATAGCATAAAATAACATAAATGTGACAAGGGATACGACTGGCCTATTTCGAAACATTAAAAAGTAGGCTATTGTTTTCAACTAATCACCAGCGATTTGCGTGCGGTATCAGGAGAGCGCTTAAATGTTGCAGATTGTTCTTCACTCATGTTCATTTGACACACACTATATGAGCCAATAGCCCTGCCGAGCAATGGTACAGGCCTCGTTTATAATATTATTGATACTATTGAACTAAAGCCCATCATCCGCGGCATGCCTTCAAATGGCAGCCTACCGTATGGTGACGAGGCCCAGTCTAAGACAGTGATTGATTTTATCTATTCGTTTATATAAGCTTCTTTATATTAAGTTTCAAAGTAATGTCTAGAGTTGTACAGTCATCTAACAGACAGGGAATAGTAATCCATCAAAATATTCATAGTGTTGGGATATATTAGTATAGCGTATTTTTACAGTACATTTCTGCACTTATTTGACTTACAACTTGGCAAACTCATTTCATAAGCATGGACATGGTTGAAATGTAACTGTGATTACAGCACTTATTCATGGCATATGCAAAACGCATGAATTTTAGCGACGTAAATTATGTCACAGTCATAGAACAGTCGTCGTCATAGATGTTACCCCAGCTGATGCGTATGGGCCTGGCATGTAACCAACTCTCATTACCATGTAGTAGTATATTGTAGTTTGATGTATTTGTATAAGAGTTAGCTTTCTATTCAACGTTGCCGGTTAGCCTAGACCAGTGACCATGTGTTCATGGCATGCATCTATTGACGCAATGAGAGAGGTTTTCCGATGTATTAGTGTCCCGATGTATCTGTTATAATTCGTGTGTACTTTGTTTTCTCATTATTGCAATATTATAAACCTCAGTCTGCATTTACCCTGGCTGGGAGAGGCTGTCATTCCGAAGATACTGTGTGTGATCGCCTTTGCTCTGTGTTCATTAAACCTGTCAGAGTGTATGAATAAACGGCTGGGTGCCAATCAAATCACAACGCAAGAGTGGAGTACTACAACGCTACAAATGGTAGATAATATTGATAAGCCTCGGAGGCTTTCAGATTGTTCATTGCTTTCCCATCTGTTGCTATGGAGTCCACGAAATACGCGCAAATAAACATGAAAAGGAAACATGCATCACAATAATACTTCAGTGTAACCTGTACCTATGTGGATTGCAAATATGTCTTGCTATTACACTACCCAACAGCTACACCTACGTCTGTTAACACTACAGAATTCCTACGGGCACTGCACTAGTAATAATAATAACAGTACGATATGTAATAATAATAACAGTAGGCCTAACATATGACCATTTTAAATTATTATAATAATGAATTATACACTCATATAGCAGATAGCATTAGCATAACACATTACTTTATTTCCATTTCATGACTTATTACATATTGAAGTAAACTGGTGATACATATTTTCAAAGAAGATAGCTATATTTTACTCTAATAACATCAACATTAACACCTAGACCCATGAATAACTGAAGTCTGTCATACTCCCACCATCTTGGAGAACTTGAGATGTCCCTCTGGTTTATCAGTGCAATCCTTTTCTTCACAGGTGTATCTGTAAGCCAGAAGACAGCAGAGGCTATGTGGACTACTACTTACAGCTCTGACAATGAAAACAAGTATGATAGTTTTGTTGCCATGGTGACCAGACTGATCACCATGAAAGGTACGAGATGGAAGACGTGCAGGTGTCACACACTAGTGCTGTGTTTTATTGAAGGTTTAACCCTGAAAGAAAAGGTCATTTATGCTCCGGTTTGTTTTTCTCCAGGACGGTTCGATGCCAAGCTCTTGTCCGGTTTACCTTGTGACTGCAAGATAGCTGGGTTTACCTTTGACGAGGTTAGGGCCCACATTTCCATTATAGAAAGGAAACAATGCATAAGGAGAACTAAGAAGGAAAAACATGTATGAATAAAACCTCTATCTCCTTGTCTCTTTTCAGTTCATCTTCAATTCAGTCCTGTGAGCCTCAGCCTTCATATTCGCAGTGGAGAGGACAACCCGTTCTGTGGTCAGGGATCAATCATTTAGCTGCTCTCCGGGGAATCAGATCTTCAAAGTTAAGAAGACAGCATCAGTACCTGTTATCTGTGCCATTTGCTCTTTGGACAACTACTCGAATTCTGTCTGCACATGTATGTTTATGTATGTTTATTACTCAAATAAAAATAAAACCGTTGGCCAAAGCAGGATATTTGAGACTGTCTGAGGGGCTATGTTCAGTGGCAAGTGCAACCAAATTGAGAGTTTTAGAAATAAGGTCCCTTTCAACAAAAAAAAAACAAAACAAAAACCAGCACTTCTCAGGCCATCACTGACTCACGTCACACTCACATTACCAGCGATGGAGGTAAGGATGTGAAGGCTGTGAACAACAAGGATATTTTGCAATGCCTCCCAATGCAGGGGCCACGATTGATTGATGACATCAGCATGTGGTAGGAGGCTCTGGTTGTAGCCTGTCCTACTGACTCCTGTTTAGAGGGCAGTTTTCAAGTGGTCACCTACTAACCTTTGGAAGCACAGTGATCAGATACTAGACGTTGGAAACACAGTGGTCAGATACTAGGCTTTGAACGCTCAGTGGTCAGATACTAGGCTTTGGCAGCTCAGTGGTCAGATACTAGGCTTTGGCAGCTCAGTGGTCAGATACTAGGCTTTGGTACAGTACAAGCAGCAATGAGGATCCTACTGTGTGTGCTACTTGGATTGCTGTTTGCAGTTTCCGTAAGTATGTTGCGCTGAATATCTGTGGCAGAGGAAACTAGTCATAGGCATGATTTAACCGAGAAGGATTCTTCACCATCTTGTGTTCGTATGATCATCTCATCATTACTCTTCTGCACCCTGGCTGAATGTAAAAGAGTTATTTTATTGTTGTGTGATTAATATTGTGGTACAAAAGGTTACAGGTTACATATTTATTTGACCTTTCTAGGGGGAAGGAAAAAAGGAGGGGAAGAAGAGACAGCCTAAGACATCCACTGGGTCTTGTGAACCGATCACTATACCTCTATGCCAAGACCTGCCCTACAACCACACCCTCATGCCCAATATTGTGGGACATTTCAGTCAGGAAGAGGCTGGTCTGGAGGTCCATCAGGTCTTGCCCCTGGTCAAAGTCGAGTGCTCCCCAGCGCTAAAGCCTTTCCTCTGTTCAGCGTATGCCCCAGCGTGTGAGGCTGGGAGAACCCGCGCCCCCTGCAAGAGGACCTGCCAGGCAGCAAGACAAGGCTGTGAGCCACTGATGACGAAGTTTGGTTTGTTCTGGCCTGACAATTTAGACTGTGAGCGGTTCAGTGAAGAGACTTGCGAGGAGGAGGTAAGCGTTACTGCCACTGTAAGTCTACCCTGCTCTGGATCAGGAGGTCCTCCTCATAGAAATATCTATATCTAGCCTGAAAACCTACTTATATTACCTTGCCTTGCCTTGCTGTTTGCACTCTCGGTAAGTATGTTGCACTGAAAATCTGTTGCAGAGGAAACTAGTCAGAGGCATGATTTTACTGAGAAAGATGAGCTTTATAATTTGCAGGTGAATTTTATGTTCGTGAGAGATGGGTTGCATTCACATTGTTTATCTGAAATCAGAGGTGCATTCAAATTCATTGAACAGAGGTGAACGCTTTTTTTCTTTTCTTTTAACTTTTAAATTGGAATGTTTAAAAAAAAAATAATTCCAAATGGTACAATGTGAACTGTAACCCTCAGTCCAGTGTCCATGTTTGTGACCGTTTGTGTGTGTTTGCAAATCACAGAGTTCACAGTGAAATCAAAGCAAACAAAACGCTGGTGAATGGTTGCTTTCTTAGAGGCACCTCTGATCATGTTCAAAATGCAGTTATTGATACTACATTAAACTTATCTCTTGTTGAGGATATTAGATGAACTAAAAATAAATGTTAGATTAATAAAAAAAATCGTAGTAGTTCATATTGTAGTCGCTTTAGAGAGACTTTCCATTTATTTTTGGTTTTATTGCATGCAACAGATACAAACTGTTTATAATATTACTTTTTTTAGAGCATGGAAGTTGTGAGTGCTTGAATACTAATCACATACCTCTGTTTACTTAATTACATACCTCTGACAGTTCTTCAAGTCTGGCAGTCGTTGTTCCAAACAGTACTGATCTTGTACATTCTTCAGACTTTGGGGAATGTTTTGTCTTGAGTCTGCCCCCACAAAGCAATTTTTTGCGGTATTTCCAATAGTTCTCTACAACTTATATATTCATCCACAATCTTTTGTTTGTATGATCAACTCATCATTACTATTCTGCTGTACAAGAGAGCACCCTTGCTGAATGTAAAGGTGTTCTTTTTATTGTTGTGTGATTGATATTGTGGTACAAAAGGTTCCTGTCAGCAGTTTACATATTTATTTACCTTTCTAGGGGGAGGGAATAACGGAAGAGCCTAGCGTCACTGTAAGTCTACCCTGCTCCCGATCAGGAGGTCCTCCTCATAGCAATATCTATAGTATATCTGTAATATAATATAATATCATAGATTATTGTAATGATGTGGCAAACTCCATGTTTCAACAGAACATCAAACTTTCAGACCTGCCCTCATTTCTGAAAAGAGACGGCGTTGCAGATGAACGTAGAGGTAGAATCTATAACCTGAGAGCCCTTCATGTGAAGTTACAGAAACAGCTAATCTATCTATCGATCTAATCTATCTATCTATCTATCTTTCTTTCAATTTGATATTAGTTTTGAGTCCGACAACCTGCCGCATCCTTTTTTTCCACAGTGATGTATCCTTTCATAGGAACTGTCTACCTTGCTGTTGGGCTATGTTATATTGCTGTATATTGCAACAAGATTTCAGTAAGGTTATTCTGTACTTATTTACTGAAGGAGCCAGAATTGTTCACAATAATACATGTACAATGGCATCATTATCAATCCTCAATGTCAATGCCATTGGCTCTCCCCCTTTAAATGTCAGCAATCCATAATGTTTCTTTTTTGGTTACCATAAACATGACTGTGACTTTATTACCATAAACATGACTGTGTTCCTTACAAACGCCTCTTAGAGAGATGGGTCAGATGATCTGAATGGTGAGGAGTACCAGGCACTGAAGAGCTATCTCTCTGTCCTAAAAGAACAGTTCATGGGCTGGCTGCCTAGCCTGTTTGATCAGACTCTAAAGGAACATGGTAAGAAATGGGTGGTCTTTCAGCGAAAGGACAGCGTTATTGAGAGAGCCTTGAGCTGAAAAATCTAGCAAAAATGCAGGCGTGTAAGTTGCTTGATGCTTGATGTCCATTTTTTTTATGTCAACCCATCAGTGCTAAATCAGCTGGTTGGAACATCAGTGAAGATGTAATTTTGCCATGGTAACAAAAGTTTAAAAAAGGTGCTACTTCTGGCCGCTCTTTGACCACCATCATATTTAGTTTAACTGGGTATGGATATTAAGAAACTAACATAAAATGTTACTTAGCAATTATCCAGCAATTCCTGGAATTTTTAAACAAATCTGTCAAGTCAAAATATCAGCTGCTAAACAGAGGAAGTTTATGGCAGACCTTCTAGAAGGCTCTCAAGGTGGAAAATGACTCGGCCAATTAAAGACTTACGATACGCTCTGGTAACATCTATACAAAATGTTAAAGGTTGTTACAAATCACTGAACAAGTATAAACAGGTAAAGAAAAATAGTTTTGAAAGTGAGTGGCAAAACAGTGGGCCCTATGTCTCTATAGTCACCAGCAGACCGCACGACAACCGATGAGGTATAAGCCAGCTCTGCCCCCAGTGGGCCCAGTGCCCTTTTGCTTTCAGTAATCTTACACCCCTCTAGCGTTTCAATCTATCTGTATTCAGGGATTCTTAAATCGTTCAATAAATGGCAAAAAGGGGCCTGCGCATTCTCCATCGGCTACAATATTAATGCCAGTGCAATGTCGCACTCTAGCGGGGTAATTCAAGTACTGCATTTTTAAATTCAACCCGTCATGAGTAACGGACTTGAGAGAGCCATAGCTGACTTCTACACAAGAGACACTGCGACAAGAAAACATTCATCATCTGAAAAATGGAACCGCCTACCATATCCTCTCCGCGTGAGAATCCTACCATATAGCCTATGTCAGCATATATATTTCTGTGCGTCTGGATGCAATGTACACTAATTCACACAATGTACATTTTCCACCCTGAGACATAAGTATGCAATTGTCGCCTGTCTTTAATCAATGGCGTGGCCTTTCAGACTGAGAGCGTTGTTTATTAATTGCACGTTAATTTAGTAAATTTAGTAAATGACCCCAGCAGGGCCATCCCCACAGCCTCATCCCAGCGTTTGGGTTGATAAAACAACCCAGCAGTTTTGGAGTGAACTCACCTAAGGACGGAGGCAGTGGCGATTTCTGTGATCAACGATATATATAGAATTTAATTGTTGGTGAATTTTGATAGGATCATTTCGTAACAATTTGAAAAAGAGCAGAAATCAGTCAGCAAAGGTTTACCGGGCGCGTACACAAGCATATGAATTTTGAAACGCCAAACCGGATAAAAGCCAAACGCAAAATTTTGAGAGGGAACGAATGTACACGAGAGATGTTGAAGTACGCGCAAGAGAGCGAGTTACCGCACGAGAGAGGTTGAAGGACCATTTAGTGCGTTTAAGTTTAATTTTCATACAATAACCAAAGTGTTTATTCATAAATAAATGGTTAATAATAGACCAAGGCCCACTATCTTGATAACTACCTATTATTGATTAGGTATCTAATTAACCTACATTCTTCTTCTACTATGTTCATTAAGTACACTCTTAGAAAAAAAGGTGCTATATAGAACCAAAAAGGGTTCTATTGCATGCTTCATATATGGCACCCCTAAATGGTTCCATATAGAACCCTTTTGAAGGGTTCATCAAAAGAACCCTTAAGGGTTCTTTAAAGCCTAAATAAAATGGTTCTATATGGAACCGAAAGGGTTCTTTAAAGCCTAAATAAAATGGTTCTATATGGAACCGAAATGTTTATTTGAATAAATTAATTAACCGTTTCAGTAAATTAAAATACTAAATAAATGATTAGGTTAATCAATGACTAAATTCATATTTTAGAAATTATATTTTAAAGTATAGCTTTATGGTGTGCTCTATTAACAACTCTGACTGTAATGCTGATTAGCACCATGAAAGTGATGAAACAAGAGAAGCTTTTTAAAAGGTAACAATGAATTTATTGTATAGAGGCAAAAAAAAGAAAGATAAAAAACAGAGGTATTTAATCAAATGACATAAATTGATTGTACATTTTAAGGACAGGGATGGGGATTTTTTTATTTTTTGGACATAAACGGAATAGGAAAATTTGGATGAAGGATAAAGTTTTTACAAGAGGGGCGGGGTATGATACGTTAAACAAAAAATATGAGTTGAAGAGGAACTCAAGGGCCTCGGCTATGGCCATTTCCCCAGTGGTTAATGTGGTCATTGTAAGTCCATCCAGCCTGATGGTGATTGTGTCTGCCTTAAGAACGTTGAGGGAGCCATGGAAAACTGCAGTTGGACAGGGGTGGTTTTCCTGTAGAGGAAAGAAATAGGGGAAACATCAGGTTAGGTAATCTTAAAATTTAGTGTGGATTCAAATTATGGACAAGGAACAGACCACACTTACATTTTCAACGCAGTACAAAAACTCTGTTTTCTCCTTGAAGAGTTCCGGCAGCAACAGCAGTGCAGCATCTGTAAAGAGACATTTACCCAAATGATGAATCTTCATGTTTAGGATTATCAAGGATATCATTGCAAAAACTAAATGTAGCATAAACATTCGTGAAGATTTCAACAAGAAAAATACAACATGTAATATTTTTCCATCCTTTTTGTCATTCTCTTTGTCAGTGATTCTTGAAACTCAAATATGTTTATGTTTGAATATTATGCAGCCGAACCACAACCACTTACCGTTTAATCTCTCACTCGTCGGCTCAATGAGGGAGGGTGAAAATCTTTTGTGACTAGTCTCCTTTACCACCCTGAGTATTCTGGGGGCCAACTCGTGAATAGCAGTCTGTAGGTTTACGTCCGTTTGAATGCCAAACCTCATTTGCATTTCATGACGCATCTTTAAGGTGAAAAGAAAATTGCAGTGAATAAAAAATAGAATTTAACCACTGTTAGAATTGTGATGACTGTCTTGTGCACAATTGACTTACTAGTTGTGGGACACTTAGGAAGGGAAACATTTGCATGACATTTGCTGTTGACAGGGTCATTGATTGCATGCGCTTAAAAAGCGTCCTCCTCATCCTGATTTTGATTTCATCTATATTGGGCTGTTTCTTGGCCGACTCCCTTGCCATGTAAATAAGATGTTCCTGATAACTGGTGTCATCCTCGCCAACAACTTCCAGCTCTAAAACCTGAGAACACAACACAATTGTATACATTTTGAATGTGTTATCAAAGAGTGGCTTATTCACCACAAAACTCTTTGTTTCTCTTTTGCTTGTGGCACTTATCCACAATACAACAATAATAAGGACGTATGAGAAGGAACACATAAAATACCTTGAGCGAGGAAATGGAGTGTGTTTCTGAATGATCCATTAAGTGTTTTCTTCTTGTAGCCAGCTAAAATGGACAGTATTTCGTGTCATATAGGATGGGTTAGGATCCAATAAAGAAACAATCAGCAATTCCTTATTTTATGTTTTGAACATACTTACCCAGTTTTGACAGTTTTAAAAGAATAAAGATTGAAAAAAACGAATAGCCTAATGTACCTCAGGTTCAGCGGTAGTGTCCACACAGCATGTTTGCTCCACTTGTCTTTTTTTTCCAAATTTGTTTTTCATTGCGAGGACTGTGGATATGTGCACAAGTGGAATCCTTTCCTTTTTAAATTTGTTGCGGATGCATTCCAACAATGTCTCCTAGACACAAGGAAGCAACCAAAATAATAATGATAAAAGGTAACCCAACCAGAAAAAGTCTTTTGGAGATGACTCTTGAAAAGCATTAATGTACATACATGTCCAGATGCACTGCCATCTCTTAGGAAAGGGAATTTTGCGATCAAACTCCCCAGGACATCCGCATAAATTTTGTGACTGGGATACCTAAAACAGCATTGTAGACATTTTGGAAAGACTTGAAAAAAATTGCCATCTCATAAGACTACTTAAGGACTTTTTTAGTCTCATCCTAGTAACAGTCTAGTCATCATTTTCACCGGAGTTCCACTTTAACTTACCAAGTGTGTTTAGTGATATTGTCAAACAGCACTTGAATTAATAAAGCCCGTAGATGGGATTTGTCCTTCTTTTTAAAGGCCGGATCTTTCCTTGTGAGTGCAGCTTGCAGTTCAGGGGGGAAGGTGGGTAGGCTGAAAACTGCCGGCCATGGTTGGATATGAGACCCAGAAGGTACTTGTCTAAAAAGAGAGAGGACATTATTCAAAACAATGTTATTATTTGTGCAGACAACATATCAATATACTGTTTCCAGAAGAGATGACTTCTGAACACTTGGCCAAGACAAACATTCATTGACCACACCATATGTCCGTTTGGAAACCTCGCTGCTCTCCTTGAGTGCTTCAAGGTGGTACTTGTGCACCTCAGAGGATCTTATCAGAAGTTCGTCTTCATTTACATGGGACTTCAAGCAATTGTAGTTTATCATGCAAAATCTGCAAACCCGTCCACTGCTAAAACAGCAGGTGAATCCTGCCAAGCTATGTGCTGATAAATTATCTGCCGACACAGTGGCTAGAGCACACTTTAAATTTCTAAGTTGGTGATTCACAGTGATCCAGAGACCATCAATGTACAGCGTTTTAAGGTCATCTATAAGGGGTTTCAAAACATCCTGATATGAATACCTTTGTAGCAATTTGTGCTTCACTAGTATGCACAGGTGTATGAATCTCAATTGAGATTTAAAATTTGTTTCTAGATTGGCAATTGTAAAATAAAATGCTGTCAGCTTGTGAATTGATTTTTTGGAGCCTAAAGGGTTAACAACTTCAAATTCATCAGTGTAAAGATGCAATCTAACAATACTAGTGTCACCATAAAAAGGACTTCCTTGAAAAATCTCCCCATCTGTGAAGTCATTTAAAAGAAAAGTACTTGGGGCTCTCTCACAGGTCCTTTGGAATGACTCATAAATATCCTCTTTCTCCAAATGGGTCTTTAGAACATCCCCTATTGGGATATACTGAAAAGTATCTTCACCACCCTTGTCGTTCTTACCTAGAACCTTTTGAACAGGCTCTACTAGACGAAGATGCTGTTTGCTATATTGAAGAAGTTTGTATTCTGACTGCACATATTCAAATACGGAATCAAATACTCTGTCATTCGAAAGCAAAACATCCAAGTCGTCATGGTCCTCTAATATGAAGCCTGAGTTGTCTAAATGAAATTTGATGATTTCAGCGTAATTCTGCTGGAAAAACTTCAATACGAATTGTAAATTTGTGACTATTGTGTCTTGTGTCACTTTTGGTAAAAGATGCTTCTCTTGGAGATTTAAAATAAAAAGAGCCACATGCTGTTTAAGTCCAGACAAAAGTGTGTCCAAATTATTTGTTTGCAAAGATCTTCCATTTACTTCCTCACAGTCATCTACTTCAAAGACATCCTCCTCTTCTACCTGCTCAAACACTGCTGTTTCTGAACTGGAACTTACTGGCTGTATAGCTTCTCTGTGTTTCCTATACAGGTGGTTTCTTAAACATGCAACACTTCTGTAACTTCTACTGCATCTGTCTACATTGCAGACAACGTTGAAATTCGGCTGCTCGTTGTGCAATAGCTGCAAGTGTGTTAAGTATTTTTTTAGCTGGAACTTCACCACATCACAAAACGGGCATTTGAAGAAATCCATAAGGAAAAGGCATACCCATGAACGTTTCTTTGAAATCCACTAACTGTAAGCTTTGAAGCCACTTGCCAACCTCATGTTTGGTCCATTTATCCACCATTATAATCTGGAATAAGAGAAATTAAGAAGAAAAACATTTATTTTAGTAGGCCTTTTGACAGACTTTTACTTTGACATCATACTCATCGTGGGATAGGGAACACCTGGCAGTAACTTAGCAACGCACATATCTAGTAAGCCTATTCAATTATGCTTTCCCTCGCACCCTCCAAAGCAGTGACTACGTCCCCGTCCCCCCCCCTGCTGTCTCACACTGTGATGAATATGTTTGAGTGACCTATGTTTGAATTATATGAACTGTGTTATGTTCGTTGAAATGTCAAATTGAATTATTATTCATTTATCGTAGCGCGACCTCTTAGCCCCCATGCGCTGCTACACGTTACCTAATATTGATTACGGAGTCAACCAGGATAACGGATTTTAAACAACATACGCTCCTGCCCAAAAGGGGTATTTAAATTGTATGTGTGCAACACATTACAGTTGTAGAGCGTGTACTTGACAGCCATTTATTTCGGTGTGTACAAACTGTCATGGAACGAACTGAGCGAATTCGATTTCGCGACGAGAACTTCAGAGGGTCATACAGTTTTCAACCGACATCGATACCGCTCTCCCTCTTTAAATTGAGGTTCAACCGCTTATCACAGGGACGACAGTTGACTACCGAGTTAGGAGATGTTCACGAGGTATTACGGATTCTGATAGAGATCATACTTGGTCATATCGGTAATGTTTTGCTAATTTTTTGCTTATCTCCTTACACCACACGTACCACAGTTAAATCACGATTGGGTGTTAATAGACAAGACCTGTATCAGCTAATTTTGCGTGTTGGTCTACACAGCGGGATAAAACCGAAAACACGTTTCAGTTGAAATCCAGTTACTTGTCTTAATCTAGACACCCACCGCTACTGAAATATGTACAAAGATTGATTAAAGATTTTTCTATCTATTAAGGTTTATAACGGTTTCATCTTTTTAATAGTTGGGGTGTTAATAGGTGTGTTTAGTATACGTTCTAATATGTGACACCGTTAGCACACAATTCATTCATAACTCCGTTGGTGGCTAACGTTAGCACTTAGTCAGCTGTGCTGTAATCTATTGTTGCTCTGATTCTTGGTGTAATAGTAACTTGTTGTGTTAAGTAAGATACTATTTTCTTTTTCTTGTGTACTATTGTTTCACTCATAAGTATTCACCTGACATCAATAATAAAGCAGCAAGGCGCTTGCTACCTGGCTCTATTTTGGCTGACGAACATACTGTCAACTCACTGAACACGTAGCGAGAACAGTACACAGACCTAACTAAACTAAGCTAAAGTTTTTTTTGTGTTGTCCCGCTGCAATTAAAACATATAATCGATCGTTGATTTTATTTTCAGCCGGACGTAGGGTAAACGTATCTCAATGATGGATACACTAGGGTGACAGGCTAGGCTAGCTAGCGGATGCTAACATCATTCAGAGACGGCTTATATTATCGGTTAACGCCCACTGACGTTTACGAGGAACGCCCATTGTTTTTTTTACTAAACGGAGAAGGCCTATCATGTTTTGATTTGCAGACAACAGGGGTAATAATTATGAATTAAATTAAGGAGAAGAAAGTTGTGTGTCACTTACCGTTAAATCCAGTGAAGAATAAACGTCTTCTTGAGAAAGGTTCTATAAAGGTTCTATAAACGTTCGTTGAAGTTCAAATAATCCTCACGTGAATTAAATAGCACCCTTTTTAGGCAAAAGGTTCTATTTTCTTGGCTAAGAACCCCCATGGTTCTATATAGCACCTTCATGAACCCTTTTTTCTAAGAGTGTAGTCAATTATTAACCATTCATAATTAACTATTTTTTATTTATTTTACCTTCTATCTATTGAATACCTTCAAAGAATATAAAATGAAGACTTTAGAACCAGTCCGTTATTTAAGAGATACGTATATTTATTTCTTTATTTTGAAAAGTCTCCTCAGCATTTGTCTGATGGAGAAGCAACCGGTAGACTCCTCCTCCTCCTGCGCGTCAGGGCCATCCAGGGTGGTGGGGGGGGCCTCAGCAGGGCCATCGAGGGTGGCAGCGGGGGCCGTCCGGTTGTTACGGCCAAACCTCCAGAACCGATTGTTACGGCCAAACCTCCAGAACCTCCAGCTGGTAGTGTTGGTTCTGCTCTGGGGATTAACCAGCTGGGCAATGGAGGTCTCAGAGGGCACAGTGACGAACGCATGGTCACCGTGGTTCAGGGTTAGGTCCGGAAGGTGGTCACTAGGTCCCGGGGCGGGTTGAAACACGGCAGCGGTCTTGACAATACCAGTGAGCAACTCCTCAGGAGACACCAGAGGGGCATTCAGTCTCTTCCCCTCCATGGCCAGGGCAATTGAGAAGACGGCGGCACGGAGATGAGCACCAAGTGTGAGCTCAACCTGCTGATGCAGGGGTGTCAAATCAAAGGAGGTGGCGGCAGGGAGCTCAGCAGCAAGTGCAAGCTCAACCTGCTCAGCCAGGGATGTCACCTCAGCGGCGATGGCGGCAGGGAGCTCAGCACCAAGTGCAAGCTCAACCTGCTCAGAGGAGCTGGCGGCACTGACTGGGACCTCAGGAGCAAGGTCGTCCTGGACGACTGCCTGGGATGTCACCTCAGAGAAGATGGCGGCAGGGAGCTCAGCAACAAGTGCGAGCTCAACCTGCTCAGCCTCCTCTGGGCTGACCTCTTCAAGCATGAGGTTGTCATCCAGGGAATCATCAGGGTTGGTTAGGAGGGAAGTAGGGGTCATCTCATCTGGGCTGGGCTCAGGGAGGGGACTGGGTTCCTGGACCTCGTCCCAACAGAGGCGTGGGCTGGGAGACTTTCCCTCGGGAAGCGGAGACGTATCACCCGTACTGCAGTCCATGTTGATCCATCTTGACAAGAAATGAGGGACAGGACGCCTCGCAGCTCTATTTAAAGGCTACACGTGACGTCACAACTAAACTTTGTAAAAGCTACGTGAACTATATGGATGCATTGTTGCGTCATTAATGGCCTGTAGTGCTCCCTAAAAGCAAAATCATTTGGCTATGCAGATTACAGGAAATGGTTCATGTTTGAACCTCTTAGGCTAGTCTATAATCATGAATCCCAAATATCAAATGGTAATACAGCCTGTGTTTGTTAAAAATGCGTCTAAAAATCGTACAAAACACTGATTAAACAAGTAAAGCACCGATGTTGTTTTTTGCAGTTAATATGGAAGGCTGATAATAATGATCGCATATCATCGACAGAAATTGATGTTTTCTAAACGTCAGTTGAATATTGTTGCAGAAATAGCATAAAATAACATAAATGTGACAAGGGATACGGCCTATTTCGAAACATTAAAAAGTAGGCTATTGTTTTCAACTAATCACCAGCGATTTGCGTGCGGTATCAGGAGAGCGCTTCAATGTTGCAGATTGTTCTTCACTCATGTTCATTTGACACACACTATATGAGCCAATAGCCCTGCCGAGCAATGGTACAGGCCTCGTTTATTATTGATACTATTGAACTAAAGCCCATCATCCGCGGCATGCCGTCAAATGGCAGCCTACCGTATGGTGACGAGGCCCAGTCTAAGACAGTGATTGATTTTATCTATTCGTTTATATAAGCTTCTTTATATTAAGTTTCAAAGTAATGTCTAGAGTTGTACAGTCATCTAACAGACAGGGAATAGTAATCCATCAAAATATTCATAGTGTTGGGATATGTTAGTATAGCGTATTTGTACAGTACATTTCTGCACTTATTTGACTTACAACTTGGCAAACTCATTTCATAAGCATGGTTGAAATGTAACTGTGATTACAGCACTTATTCACGGCATATGCAAAACGCATGAATTTTAGCGACGTAAATTATGTCATAGTCATAGAACAGTCGTCGTCATAGATGTTACCCCAGCTGATGCGTATGGGCCTGGCATGTAACCAACTCTCATTAGGGCTCAGATACACATACGCGTTTTTGTAAAAACGGGACGCGAGCAAATGCATTGATTCCTATGGTACGGCGCGTTTAAAGCGTGCGCCCCTTCTCCACCACGCGTTGCGTCTTTGAAGCGTTTTTTAGGTGCGCTTAAAAGTTGAACTATTCTCAACTTTCCAGCGCAAGGCAGGGAAGAGCACCACGTCTGTTTTGGCCGCCACACTTTGCCAAGGCGTTACTGAAGCGTTTCTGCCTGAAAAAAGACGCGTATGTGTATCTGAGCCCTTACCATGTAGTAGTATATTGTAGTTTGATGTATTTGTATAAGAGTTAGCTTTCTATTCAACGTTGCGGTTAGCCTAGACCAGTGACCATGTGTTCATGGCATGCATCTATTGACGCAATGAGAGAGGTTTTCCGATGTATTAGTGTCCCGATGTATGTTATAATTCGTGTGTACTTTGTTTTCTCATTATTGCAATATTATAAACCTCAGTCTGCATTTACCCTGGCTGGGAGAGGCTGTCATTGCGAAGATACTGTGTGTGATCGCCTTTGCTCTGTGTTCATTAAACCTGTCAGAGTGTATGAATAAACGGCTGGGTGCCAATCAAATCACAACGCAAGAGTGGAGTACTACAACGCTACAAATGGTAGATAATATTGATAAGCCTCGGAGGCTTTCAGATTGTTCATTGCTTTCCCATCTGTTGCTATGGAGTCCACGAAATACGCGCAAATAAACATGAAAAGGAAACATGCATCACAATAATACTTCAGTGTAACCTGTACCTATGTGGAGTGCAAATATGTCTTGCTATTACACTACCCAACAGCTACACCTCCGTCTGTTAACATTACAGAATTCCTACGGGCACTGCACTAGTAATAATAATAACAGTACGATATGTAATAATAATAACAGTAGGCCTAACATATGACCATTTTAAATTATTATAATAATGAATTATACACTAATATAGCAGATAGCATTAGCATAACACATTACTTTATTTCCATTTCATGACTTATTACATATTGAAGTAAACTGGTGATACATATTTTCAAAGAAGATAGCTATATTTTACTCTAATAACATCAACATTAACACCTAGACCCATGAATAACTGAAGTCTGTCATACTCCCACCATCTTGGAGAACTTGAGATGTCCCTCTGGTTTATCAGTGCAATCCTTTTCTTCACAGGTGTATCTGTAAGCCAGAAGACAGCAGAGGCTATGTGGACTACTACTTACAGCTCTGACAAGGAAAACAAGTATGATGATTTTGTTGCCATGATGACCAGACTGATCACCATGAAAGGTACGAGATGGAAGACGTGCAGGTGTCACACACTAGTGCTGTGTTTTATTGAAGGTTTAACCCTGAAAGAAAAAGTCATTTATGCTCCGGTTTGTTTTTCTCCAGGACGGTTCGATGCTAAGCTCTTGTCCGGTTTACCTTGTGACTGCAAGATAGCTGGGTTTACCTTTGACGAGGTTAGGGCCCACATTTCCATTATAGAAAGGAAACAATGCATAAGGAGAACTAAGAAGGAAAAACATGTATGAAAAAAACCTCTATCTCCTTGTCTCTTTTCAGTTCATCTTCAATTCAGTCCTGTGAGCCCTCATATTCGCAGTGGAGAGGACAACCCGTTCTGTGGTCAGGGAGCAATAATTTAGCTGCTCTCCGGGGGATCAGATCTTCAAAGTTAAGAAGACAGCATGAGCACCTGTTTTCTGTGCCATTTGCTCTTTGGACAACTACTCGAATTCTGTCTGCACATGTATATTTATGTATGTTTATTACTAAAATAAAAATAAAACCGTTGGCCTTGCTGAGTATTTTCCCATAGGTCTGAGAACTTAAGGCATAATAAAGCGTTGATATTTGAGTGCCCAGGTGAGCTTCAGTGTAGGCGTCATGTGCACACATTCACCAGTAGGTGGCAGCAGTAGGCTATGTTCCATCAGGGACACTCTTGAAATTAAATGCTTCAGGGATGAGAACACTTTCCAGTGCAGCACAGACGATTTCTGCACGGAGCAGATTCGAGTCAGTACACAAGAAAGCTTTCAAATGTTTCACCTGAATGTGCTTTGAATATTTTTATTTAGACAGGTAGGAAAAGTTGTAGTACTTTGTATGCTAATCATTGCTAACGAATTGATCACACATACTAAAATGTCATTGAAGTACAATTACAGTAAGACATTGAAACAAAGGAATAACAGATGAATGAAGGAAAACCTGGTGAATAATTCAAAAATACGTACAAAACAATGCAGAAGAATACAAACAAATGAATATACAGAAAAATAGGGGAAACTAGTACAAAGAGGTAAGAAAGGTAGGCCTAAGGTAAAAACGATATAACTATAGAAGACAATAAACCATAAATATAGAGTTGGAACATGATGAAGCAGTCAGTTTGACAATGCATGTCTGCAAAGAGAAGCTTAGCGTTATAGTGTTACAGAGGTAGGCTTATCAGGGTGACTGTGAACCATGGTCTCTCCTATTTAGCAAACAGACTGTCATCTCACACCTCAACTTCCAAAGAGCTGCCGATCATTGTCACCCTTGATGCCCTTTACCCTCTCAGTGACTCGAGCCCGCATTAGTTCTCACGCAGTGGCGTTGGGCAAGTCTTGAGTAGTGTCAAAGCAGTGCAATGGGGGTCAAAGTCTTCGAGAGTGTTGTCCGGTGTTAGCCAGGTTACCGAGGTTATCTTTTGGCTGGGAAACGCGGTCCACCACGGTGAGGGCCAGAATTGTGCGTCTTTCGCAGAGTTATCTCTGTTGAACCTTTTGAGTCATTAGGGTCCTTTTTTGTTGACATAATGTGGAAATGAATGTGGCTGTGTGTGTGTGTGTGTGTGTGTGTGTGTGTGTGTGTGTGTGTGTGTGCGTGTGTGCGTGTGTGCTATGTGTGTGCGTGTGTGTGTCTGTATGTGTGTGTCTGTATGTGTGTGTGCGTGCGTGTCTTTGTGTTTGCTCTCAAGAGCGTGCCCACATACATAAATGGTGAAATCTGAAGCAGCTGAAAACGAATACAGGGAAGACAATTCGCCCAATCAAGTTTAACAAGCAGACGGGCCAATTTCACCACAACCTTTTTTAATCAAGAAGATCCGTTGAGTGTTTGTGCCACTCACCGGTGTCCTTGGCAACCACACCACAACACAACACTGACCATCGGATGTGAGCGTGGTTACATATTAACTGCACTCTCATTACCTCTTGCACTCCTTGGTGTTTGTGAAGGGACCTTCATGGCCTTCAGGGCTGCCAGGTCCTCCATGCTGGTGCCTCGGTGACTCTCCCTCTCTTAAACGCTCCCGGAGCTCATCGCCTGGAGACCCTTTGTTTGAATACTCCTCTCGTTAAAGACCACGTTATGAGCATTACGGCGTAGCGGTCGGAGCCATGAGTCTATTTGTCTCCCTCTGCCCCCACCCCCCACACCCCCTCTCTTGTAGATCTAATATTTGCTCCAGAAATATCACCCACCCTCACTACTCCAGTCCTTCCTTTCCTGACACTGAAGAAGCTCTGTGCTGTGTTCATAACTTTATTGGAAGGTGCGATGTGATAAACGTCATGTGTTTTTGGTGTGATTGACTTTGCTGTGGTATCAGTTTTCCAAGATGGATTGTTCTACAGTGAAAGTGTCTGATGTCTTTGGATGGGGCTCTGCTGATCTCAGGGGTAGCTCACTGGGGTGCAGAGGTCACAAGGATGGAATAGCATAGAGGGTTCTTCAAACGGAGCGGACCGCTGTCTTCTGATCAGCTGTCAATCATCTCCTCGCTCTGATCTGTGGGGGCGTGGCCCCCGGGGAGGTGAGGAGGTCACGAGGCATGCTCACCTTCTCTCTTCATCTTCCTCAATCAGAGGAAGCATCATTCTCTCTCTTCTTTCTCTCTCTCTCTTCACCTTTCGTTGTCTTTTTCCTGCAGTAGTCTGTCGCTCATCGCATGTCCCTCTCTCTCTCCCCCCTCTTCTGTCCTCCCCCCTTCTTCTAGCCCTCTGTGCCTGTCATCGCTGAGACCTCAGTGTCCTCCTGACCCCCTGTGGACCCCCCCCCCCCCCCCCCACCCCACCCCCGACCCCCTTCAGAGGCTATCAGAGTCATCAGCACCTCCGTCAGCAACGTCATTCGTCACTCGGCCCCCTCTGCCCCTCTCCACCAATCGGCTCCCTCCTCTCAGACAGGAAGAACCCGCCCACTGCGTCTCTTGTCCCAGGTTGAAGCTGTGATACCTCAGTGATTCACACACACAAAAATTCACATGTGTACACCGCATATGACGCAAAGCAGTCCCACTTACGTGAGCGTGTGCGTGTGCGTGAGCGTGTGCGTGTGCGTGTGCGTGTGCGTGTGTACTGTACACAAAGCCTGGCAGCATCGCACAACGGTGACGTGGCGAGGGGGTGAGAGACCCAGAGGTTTGTCACATTTCCCGCGCGGCTCCTGGCGTCATAGGCTGACTGGCAGCATCCGGTGTGCGCGCCGGGAAATAAAAAAGAACAGAACAATATATTACACCGCGAAAGTATCATCAAACTGTCACATGGGCTGGATGGGGAGGTAAACACATACACAAAAGCCCCCTTCTGAGGGGGAGACAAGCAGGCATAAACCAGGCCAGAGGGGGGTCGAGTACCCTCTTGAATTACTCAACCTGCAGTAAATTACAAGGCAGCCCACAACAGGCTAATGGAGCTGGGGTCTGCATAGTCTTGGAAAAGTAGCATCCAGACATTGCCAGGCACCAGGACAAAAAATCAGCCTGTAGTTATATTCCTCCCTATCCCTCTGTGTGTGTGTGTCTTCTCTCTCTCTCTCTCTCTCTCTCTCTCTCTCTCTCTCTCTCTCTCCCTATCCCTCTCTCTCCGTATCCCTCTCTCTGTCTCCCTATCCCTCTCTCTCTCTCTCTCCCTCTCCCTATGTCTCTCTCTCTCTCTCTTCCTCTCTCTCTCTCTCTCTCTCTCTCTCTCTCTCTTCTCTCTCTCTCTCCCTATCCCTCTCTCTCTCTCTCTCTCTCTCTCTCTGTCCCTCTCCCTCTCTGTCTCTGTCTCTCTTCACTCTGAACTGTAAACAGCTCAAGCCCCATAACAGCCTGCGGGGCGATGAAGTGTTTATAAGGTGAGAGTGAGAAAAACAACGCAAGCGTTTCGGGAACCCAAAAGAATGTGTGTGTACCTCTGTGTGTGTGTGTGTGTGTGTGTGTGTGTGTGTGTTTTTCTAGCTATTTATTTCTTTTGAGAAAGCCAGATCACAGGAAAAGGACAGCAGAGCGCACACGCATCTTGGCATGCTTTTACGGTTACGAGTGTACGCTTACGAGATCTGGTCCGCTGGAGGCGACTGCGGTTTGGAAGAGAGGGGGGGTGGTGGTGCTGGTGAGGGGGGCATGAGTCAGGCAACTGGGCAGGCATGTCCAGGGCCCTGGTCTGGCAGCGACGCCAGCAACACCTTTCTGGAGACTTGTAAGAGAGCAAAGAAACATGCCCCTGTGAGATGACCCTTCCTGCCTTCCTGAGCCGGTGTTGTGTTTCTCCAGGGCGCTCGGGGGGTCAGAGGGCCGGCCATTAGGGCCTGGCGGTCACTCTTGACAGGGGTGGGGTTAGAGGGAGGGTCAGTCCGGTGGAATGGGGGGTGGGGGGGTGAGGGTGCAGGCAGAAGGGCAGACGCCATCATCACTCTTCAGCGTGGACTCATCGCCTGAGGGGACCTGAGTGGCCCCCTAACCCTCAGCCCTCGCCATTGCCCTCACCCTCACACACTCATAGACATACATCCAGTGTTTACAAACATGTGGACACATACACTCACACACACCACAAACACACGCACACGCACACGCATATGCACACGCACGCACGCACGCACACACACACGCACACACACACACGCATACATGCACACACACACACACACACACACACACACACACACACACACACAGAGGTATGCATACCTGCCACCACTCAAAGGGCACATTCAGATGTGTTTGCCTATGTGAGATTAAGTCACGATAATGTGCACACACGAGGAATTCAAAACAGAAAGTCGATGCAGCATGTTGTTCAGGTCACCTGGCCAACGACCGACCGACCGGTTCTTAACCAAACACAGAGGAGCAGCATTATTCCACACAGCTCTGTTTGACCTCCTGTGTGTCTGATACCCATTAGCATTGCTGTCGGCTCCAGCGCCAGTGCATATATCAGCTGGCCGTAGAATAGGTCTGGCACTGATTGGCATTGGCGCTGTTCCAGGATCAGCTGCTCCCACTTAAAACCAAGTCCTAAACCTGCATGCATCTTATGCAATTTGCCCTTGAAATCATGCACCCATAAATGTGTTATTTTATTATTTGTTTATTTATTGTGTCTTATTTTTGAGTACTCATTTATTTATTACTCAATAATTAAGACCCCACAAATACTCACTGATAATTGGTGATAATCAGGGTTTTGTCTCATTTCTTAGATGTGTGCAAATCTTCTCTCAGTTCACCTTTGATAAATGGTGTGTTTAGAGTCATTCAAGGTGTAACTGGCATGTTCATGTTTACTGGCCACTGGCAGGTTTAAGACACATCCATCAATGGCCTTAAGGAAGAGAGCCCGTCATCAACTGTCACTGCATTGTCTCTGTTTATCCATGTGTGAAAAGTAGAGCTGTTCACATATGCAATGGACCTATATGACCCCTTTAGCTTATATAATCTATGTAACTTATAGCCTATGACCTATGCAACCAAGTCCCACTCGCAAGTACACTTTTTGGGAAATAAGTCAAAAACATAGAAATCTTGTACGTGAACAATAAGGCCTTGATCCCACTCCAAAGTGCCTCACTGATTGGATGATGGCTTGAAGTTAATTTCTGATTGGCTGGCCAGTGGAGCCCTGACGAGGACCCCGCCCTGACCTTTGGCTACAGTTTAATCTGCCCAGGGGGGTCAAGGAGGGGTCGCCTGCATCGTAATGACTTCCTCCTACTAAAAGTTTGATATATAGCCACGCTGATGCACTCTGCTGCTGACCAGCGCATCACCCTCAGTTAGGTTCCGGCGGGACTAAACAGAAATGCTTTTTTTTGCGTGTCCAAGTCTCAAGTCTCCGGTCACAAGTCCAAGTCAAATCACGAGTCTCTTGTGGTTGTAATAAGCGATTCTATCATCTTCTGCCTGGCATATCGACTGCTTCCAACACTGTAGTGCTATATCTAAGCCTAAGGGATTCGAAGCATATACTGCATTATGATCACTCCTTTCTCCATCAGCATGGATTAGTTGTTTGGTATATGCCACAGACTAGTGTAATTAAATAATAATGATGATAATACGTAATAATAATACAAAAAACGTCAAAGTTAATACCTGTATTTTGCAACATTTCTGTTATTTTTTGTTCTGCACACACAGGATACATATTGGATACAGGACACAACCCTCTCATGATTAACGTTTTTCAGTGTTTAGAAAAATCCTGAATTTGAGGGTTGACTAACCCCAACCAACCAACCCCAACCGTGGTGCAACACAAACTCATGACATAATATTTAACAACGAATAAATAATAAAATAAAATAAAATAGTTACAATGATAAAGCCTGCAATAACGTAGAGCTGGTTGACCTTTTTCTTCTCTTAATTCTTTAGCTATGGGCCACAAAACACCGAACAACATGGAAAATATATACATCAATGAATAAACATCTGTTATTATTGTCATCATTACTTTTCCATAGTCACTCAACATTAGTCAGCCTCTCATCTGCAGGACAGGGGTACACACACGCATCCCATAAATGTACATTCTCTTTGTCTCTAAAACACAGCTGTTTTTTGTTTGTTATGTGAGCATCTGTTGGTGTCTTTTGTATTTTCTGTTAAACAAAGTATGTGTGTACATGTGGTTTCAAGACACATGGGAAATGAACACAGTATTGATACAGGGAAACTGCACCAATTAAACAGACTGGCAGTGAGCCAATACATAACAAAGTCAACTGCCTTTGATTTCTTAATGCTTCTGTCATAGTATTATTGCTACACCCTTTTTGCTATAGGATGATGCATATATCCTAACCATATTATATTAGATAATATATAAGATTATCAGCCATTGCAGGCTGTTGTGTTCACAGGAGCCATCGCTTTTCCCATATTTTTGTCATTCACAAAGAATAGTGCAGCATTGAGTGTATTCAGCATAGCATCACATACATTTGAAAGAAGGTGGTTGAACATTTCTGCAGTTGCCTGTTTCAAACATTTCATATAACAGAAACTTGCTGATGTAACATAAATCTTGGAAATTTTCAACACATTTATGGGTATGTTGTTTTTTTTCTTTCTCCGATTGTTATTTTAAACATTACGACCTTGTGAATTTACTGGTGTGAAACATTTCTACTAATTATATCACTTAATTGTATTGTCAATTGTATCGTCAATGTGATGAGAGTTTACTGTAAGGTAGCTGAGAAGCTGAAATGCATTTATAATTATTATGCGACAATACTTAGGCAAAATAGATTTCATATTAATAAGCATTGCTGCTTGATTGATAAGTAATATGAGTAAAATACATTCTTAGGCTATGAAGCATGATAAGGTTCGTCTACATATCTGTCTACATATTTGTTAGCTACTTAGGTTGCGATTTTATGAAGGCTTGAGGTCTAGCTATTGGTGCACTATTGTATTTACATTTAGTCATTTAGCAGACGCTTTTGTCCGAAGCGACGTACAAGGGAGAGAACAGCCAAGCTTAGACCTAAAACCTGGTGTAACAATAAATACTACTTTACATTAGAAATAGAAAAACGACATTGAAAGACAAAGAAGTGCTGGAATGTAACTGCTGAAGTGCAAGTTAAGCACTAGTCAAGGTGCCAGTTAGAAAGGGAGGTGCTCTCTGAAGAGTTGGGTCTTCAAAAGCTTCTTGAAGGTAGAGAGGGACGCCCCTGCTCTGGTAGTACTAGGCAGTTCGTTCCACCAACGTGGAACTGCAAATGAGAATAGTATGTGTATATTCTGAAGAAGGATGAAAATTATCAAGGAAACAGTGTGCCAGTTGAATTGAGTTCACATATGAGCTGACTAACACTGCTGTAATGGACAGCAAAGCAAATTCAAAATTGATTTGGGCTTAAAATATGTTTGTGTATGTTGTAGGCCTACATTCAGAAGGACAAAGTTTTGGTATGCAAGTCATAATGCTTAATGTTTAAAGAATATTTTCCACGTTTAAGATTGTGAAGTTAGGGGCACGTCTGCAATGTGGACAGGATCATGGTGAATATCAGGTTCTTATTTGCTACTCTGGGTAGCATCATTAACAATTCAATGATCAAGAGAAAACAGGAATAGAAAATGTGCAATTTGCCTTTCAAATAAAAAAAAAATGTCCCTGAGGCATAGTGTACTTACTTTAAACACACACATCGTTTTCCTACCGCTTAAAATTGCCATTGCACACATTGTGAGTCAGCTGCGTTTTGCATTGAAATATGTTGAGATAAGATCCACAAGTGTTGTGGATCCCGACAGCAGGCTACGTCCCCATGGCAATAGCTAAAAGCCTGGCTAGACATGAGTCGGAGTCATACTGAGTTGTAGTCTGTAGTAGTTAGACCATAAGAGTTTACATTAAGAGTTTACTTTGTCATTAAAACAACTATTACTTTATTCAGCCTTAGTCCATGAGTTAGGACGTTAACGACCCAGTTCAGAAAACGTTATGTTCACTTGCGCAAATGTATTGACATGAGTAGTAACTGTAATAGACCTTCTGTGGGTAAATAATTCCCACATTGCATCAGGCCTGCGTCATTTACTCATAATCGTAAACATTTACACACACACACACACACACACACACACTCACAAACACACACACACACACACACACATATATAGACACACACACACACACACACACACACACACACACACACACACACACACACACACACACACACACACACACACTCACAAACACACACACACACACACACACACACACACACACACACACACACACACACACACACACACACACACACACACACACACACACACACACACACACACACACACACACACATACATACACGCAGACGGCTCTGATGTACTTGTGTCTGGAGTGTGCACTGTCATGGGTGATAAAGTTTTATTGCTTGCTGGAGAAAGCTCTCAGTGTCCGCGGTGCCTGTGGTGGGACTCGAGGAGACTAGTCTTAGACTCATCACTGAGGAATCCTCCCTCGTCCAGTGTACAAGACAACCGTACAACCATGCACACAAAGAGAGCTCTCAGAGAAAGAGAGAGGGAGAGAGAAAGGGAGAGAAAGGGAGAGAGAGAGAGAGAGGGAGAGAGAGAGAGAGAAAGGGAGAGAGAGAGAGAGAGGGAGAGAGAGAGGGAGAGAGAGAAGGGATGAGAGAGTATGCTAGACAACAACATCTAAGAGAGAATAGAAAACAGCACAACCTTATGCCATAGACACAATGAGAGCCCTCATAGAAAGAG
>NC_137917.1:21344598-21347098 GCF_963457725.1 Sprattus sprattus | reverse complement strand
GTGAAGGGATAGAGATAGAGGGGAAAGGGAGAGAGAGAGAGGGTGAAGGGAGAGAGAGAGAGAGGGTAAAGGGAGAGAGAGAGAGAGGGTAAAGGGAGAGAGAGAGAGGATGAAGGGAGAGAGAGAGAGAGGGTGATGGGAGAGAGGATAAAATGTTGTCAGCGTAGGGAAGGGGCGGAGGTGACGACTTCCTCATTTGTTTATACTTCTCACACACTTTTCTTCCTGCCTGTACTGGATTTAGACTTCCTTTTCCACACGGTCTATTCTGAGTCCTGTTTTTCCCTTGGCCCTGTGTATCTGTGTGTGGGTGTGTGTGTTGGGGGGTTAAGAGTGGGGGGCTACTGTGTGTGTGTGTGTGTGTGTGTGTGTGTGTGTGTGTGTGTGTGTGTGTGTGTGCTTGCAGAAGCGGGATACAGAGAGAATGGCAGCAGGTGCTTTTGAAAACAATACCCCCATTGCAGGTGTCAGAGAGTGCTCCATTCGATGTGTGAACGCCTGTAGTAGATATATGCCACCACACACACACACACACACACACACACACACACACACACACACACACACACACTCCCACACAGACACACACACACTCTCTCTTCCCCTCTCTCCTTTTCACACATTCACACGCTGGGACAGCTGAGGGCTCATGGCCATGTCCTTTCCCCAGCAAGCGTCCGAGTGCCACGGAAACCCTCGACGTGCTTCACAGAGACGCCGAGTTCGTGCTAACCGTGTGAAATCAGACAGCAGTTGTGCAATGGTTATGTATTTGACTCACACACATACATTCATACCCCCCCATACACACACAGACACAGACACACAGACACACACACACACACACACACACACACACACACACACACACACACACACACACACACACACACACACACATACAGACAGGAGCACATCTTTTCACTGTGAATCAATGGGTGCGCCAAACTTTAGGTGATGTCAGTAGTGTGTCTGTGGGAAGCCCCTTCAGCGATGTCCACATCTCTTCTCCTGCTTACCAAATATCCTGGATTTTGACACTACTTTCTCATGTAAACAACGCATACATTATGACTTTTGACTCTATTCTTTTGTCATGTAACAACGCAGACGTTGCGACATAAGTATATTACAAATTGACAGGGAACTGGGTCAAATTCACTGGAACTGTTACAATGACTTTACTTTGAAAAAATTGCAATTGTAGTTTTTTTTTTTGGCTGATGACTGTAATTCCTGACTGCCTCAAAATTTGTCTACGAGCATTTCGCAAAGCCTGTATTTTGTTGTGATGTCTGTATTTTTGATGTCACTACATAAGAGCCTGTGCAATTTGGTAAACAACATTCAGAAAAAGGCCGTGGCATTGAACAAAAGAAAGAGCTGACCTCGGGGTCCTTTGTGACGCCACTGCGGCGCTCAGCCAAAAAAACTTTCCCTGTGTTTCCCTACCGGCAAGACCCAGCCGCGGCCCCCGGTCTCGCGCCGACGCAAAGCGGGCCCGTCTGGACAGATGTTCATGTTAACGATCATTTTCTGCATCTTTGGAGAGCATAAATAGTTTACCCAGTGACATTTGTGGCCAGCCTGCAAAAAAACAGAAATGACAGCCAAAGCCTATGTTCCTTGCCAGAGCTCTTTGTCTGCGACACCAATTAAATGTTATTTTCACCCAGGGCTTTGTAAACTTGTTCACCATCCCTCTTGCCTCTTATTTGGAGTTAAGGGAGAGAGGGAGGGTGGGAGTGGGGGGTTCGTTAAGGGTTTTTAGCGGGGGTAAGGTTAACACTCTGACCGCCTTGTGGCCCTCAGTGCCCCGAGCCTCCTCACCCACCACACAGACACTAATTACTGGCCTGGATGTTTGTGTGTCTGCAGGATCCTCCAGCGACAAAACAGAAAAAAAAAGAAAACCACAACAAAAAAGTTTCCCCCTGTTTTTGCAAAGCTCTGATGTTATTTATAGGTCTGTTTATTAGTCGCCAGAGAGAGAGAGAGAGAGAGAGAGAGAGAGAGAGAGGAAGAAAGACAGAGAGAGAGGGGAAGAGATGGAGAGCAGAGACAGAGGGGAGGATAGAGAGATGACAGAGAGAATGGGTGTTTTGAAGATGAACAGAAAAGAGGTACTCGCAGATACAATGAAAACGTCTGTGTGCTTCTTGTCCATTTGGTGCACTCCAGACTCCTTTTATTGCTCTCCGGCGAACTAAACGAGGCTGAAATGTAACCGATGGCCAAGTGCCTCAGTGCTGCGGTGGCGGCCTTGAGGGAAAAACACCCAAAGTGAAAGTATGTGAAAATTTGTACAGTGTTATGGAGACTTCACTGTTTTTTCCGCTCCATTTCTCTCTCTTTTTTTTATGTGGTGTGCCTTAGTTTGCTTACACACCATTCTTTTGCTCTACACAAGTCTACACTTTAAACAGTGAACGCGTAGCACTGCCAATCAAGTCTATTAAACAACTTGTAAACAACCCAGTGGCATTATGACTGATAGACT
>NC_137917.1:21334598-21337098 GCF_963457725.1 Sprattus sprattus | reverse complement strand
AACAGGTTTACGGCACACGATTCAATCGAGACCGGCTAGCAAAACACAGACCTGTTGACAAAATGACATTACTCTGGCTGGGCTGACTGTCCCTCCCCCCACACACGCATAAGAAAGCCGTCTGCCCGCACGGAAATCAAAGCGAGGCAGGAACGAACAAAAACATCCCACGGCCATTCAGTCCCATCCCATGACGGCCCCATGGAGACAAGCACAGGGGTGAACACAAATATCCAGCCAGGGGGAAGTGGCTTCGCAGGACCACAAGGATGGCAATCCTTGGCCAGGGCCCGGTCCATCTACACTGCATGTGGCAGTCAGCACGGTCTGATGTGGTTGTGGCTGAGGGTTCATCTTTTGAAGACTGGATGCCTACTGGCCATTAGGAGTGCGAGTGATCTTCACGGGTGTGTGTGTGTGGGTGTGTGTGTGTGTGTGTGTGTTAGTGTGTGTGTGTGTGTGTGTGTGTTTGTGTTCTTCACATAGACATGGGTCAGGAGACATGAAGATGTTCAACTGCAAAAGACTCCATCTGGTGAAGTCTGACTCAGGAGTCTAGAAGTGAAAGGGAAGTGCTGTTTGTTTGGGTGCTGGATAGATGCGTGGCTTAGATGGTGAATCAGTTTGCCTTGTTTTGGGTACACACTAACACACACACACACACACACACACACACACACACAATCCCAACCTGTCGAGTACTGTATCTATAGACCAACCTAAAAGCACCTGATACAGTACAGATCATTCTGCACGATCAAAACTTCTACAGTGAACCAACATGGCCAATATCTTGACTTGCTACTCTAATTTTAGGAATATTTAGATTTTTATATTTTAATTCCTGAAAGAACAGTAGTAGTTGTACAGTAGTTGTGAGTAGTACATGCTGGTGATTGTATAAGATGTGAAGTGTAGAGTGTGTGTTCATTGAGTGTATCTGTGTGTGTGTGTCTGTGTGTCTCAGTGTTTGTGTGTGTGTGCGTGTGCGTGTGCGTGTGCGTGTGCGCGTGCGCGCGCGTGCGCGCGTGCGTGTGTGCGTGCGTGCGTGTGTGCGTGTGTGTGTGTGTGTGTGTGTGTGTGTGTGTGTGTGTGTGTGTGTGTGTGTGTGCGTGCGTGCGTGCCTGCGTGCGTGTGTGTGTGTGTGTGTGTGTGCATGTTATCTAAGCATCTGAGATGGCAGTGACTCAGGACCTGTTAGGGGTAGAGGTAAACTGTATTTTGTCTATGGTGCCTGTGAGGTGCTGATTTGGGGGGGCTTTGATGTGTAGACGGACATGTCCTGGGTCTTGATGGAGTTTCTTGCGGGGAAGGGGGGGTGGGGATAGGGGACAACACTGGCAATTTAAGCTACAGGTGTGCCCGGTGTTTTTTGGGAAAGACGCCAGCTTCAAAACCGTCTCCTCCTCTGAGGATGAAAGGGGTGGCTCTCTAATTGTATGCTGAAGACAAGACACAACAAATAAAGGAGAGGGAACTTTCTAGAAGCCTTTTTTCTTTCTTCTTTTCTAAGAGGTTCAACCTCCATAACCACAACAACAGTCTGGAGCGTGGTGAGGTGCTAAGAAATAAAAGCAATGAGCTTAGAGGCCTTATTTACACACGCACACACAAACACGCACACGCACATGCACACGCACACACACACGCACACCCTCATGCACACGCACACGCACACGCACACGCACACACTCACACACACACACACACACAAACACACACACGCATACTCAATAGTGTACTGTGAATTGGTTACCTGTGTGCCTATAACATACACTACAAGACTCAAGATGTTCATGATTGTTAATCTCATGTAATTCATCAGATTGTCTTCACCTGAGACAGTGGAAAAATGCAGACGTTGCAGACAGATTGAGAAAGAACTAGTGACGCACTGCGTGAACATTTGGGAGGACACGAGGAACACCTAAGTAAGAATTCACTGAGCCAGTTAATTGGGATAACTCATACATTATGGCAACACAGACACAAACCCTCCTCAGAGCCTCAGGTCGGCAGGGGCACAAGAACACAGTCAGGTCGAACGCCCACACTGTGCGATGCCGAGGATGTTTCCAAAAAACCTCGAAAAGAAACTGGGTGGGGCCTTGGCCACAGAGAACAATTAATAATCCATACTATTATGCCAGGGCACACGCCAAAGGTTTTATTATGCGCCGTGACTCAGAGGAAATTGTTCAAGAGGTATTACTGGCATTTGCTGACTGTCTGGCAATGTGGTTTCTCTTTCTCTTCCATTGAAAAGAACCAGATAGGTGGCAGCATGACGGGCACCGTGGGCGTATGGCATAACCCCATGCCATGACTGAGGGTGAGGGATGACCCAGTCACATGCTATACATGTCTTGTGGTGAGCTGAGGTTTATTTTTTTAATACTGCTGATTTTTGTATGCACTTCCAATGTGACTTCCTTGTCGACTGTGTCTCCATGGCAATATCAGGTGGTTGGACTGTGTCTCCATGGCAATATCAGGTGGA
>NC_137917.1:21317098-21329598 GCF_963457725.1 Sprattus sprattus | reverse complement strand
GCAGGAGGAGGAGGCTCAGGAGCAAGAGCAGGCACAGGAGCAGGAGGAGGAGGCACAGGAGCAGGAGCAGTCACAGGAGCAGGAGGAGGAGGAGGCACAGGAGCAGGAGCAAGAGCAGGCACAGGAGCAGGAGCAGGCACAGGAGCAGGAGCAAGAGCAGGAGCAGGAGGAGGAGGCACAGGAGCAAGAGCAGGAGCATGAGGAGGATGCACAGGAGCAAGAGCAGGCACGGGAGCAGGAGGAGGAGGAGGCACATGAGCAAGAGCAGGCAGAGGAGCAGGAGGAGGAGCAAGAGCAGGCACAGGAGCAGGAGGAGGAGGCACAGGAGCAGGAGGAGGAAGCACAGGAGCAGGAGCAGTCACAGGAGCAGGAGGAGGAGGCACAGGAGCAGGAGCAGGCACAGGAGCAGGAGGAGGAGGAGGCACAGGAGCAGGGGCAGTCACAGGAGCAGGAGGAGGAGGCACAGGAGCAGGAGCAGGCACAGGAGCAGGAGGAGGAGCAGGCACAGGAGAAGGAGGAGGTTTGGCTCGGGGCAGGAGGCAGCCGGCAGGAGGCCACCACCGCAGGCCTGAGATCAGAGGCTCCCCACATCACTCATGTGGCCGGCGTGGGTTTTCTTAGATACCGACCACCTTTTAATCAGTCGCCCCTTTCTTTCAAAAGATCCTTAAGAGAGTGTTTTTGTGTGTGTGTGTGTGTGTGTGTGTGTGTGTGGGTGTGTGTGTGTGTGTGTGTGTGTGTGTGTGTGTGTGTGTGTGTGTGTGTGTGTGTGTGTGTGTGTGTGTGTGTGTGTGTGTGTGTTGGTGTGAGTCTGTGTGCGCTGGCTTTTTGCGCATTCACTGAATTTGTGTAAGATCTTCTCTTTATGCACAACACAGACACACAGTCTCTCGAACACACACTCACACAAAACACTCATTCACTGCATTCTATTTTTTCTTTCTTCTGTAACTCACTAAATGCCTGTAAATGTCTTTAATCAGACAGGATAGTGAAGAGAGACAGGAAAAGGCTCAGAGAGAGAGAGAGAGAGAGAGAGAGAGGCTGGAAGCGCTATTGGGAAATGACCACGGGTCCCTCAAGTCCCTTTGGGTGCTCGGACCCGTTCATGACCAGGACGCTAGCACTTGCGCCACAGAGCCCCCCCCCCCAACAAATGCCTTTAAGACTCTCAGAGATTGTGATGGTCTGTGTAGTTCCACTCTCCCTGATAGCATTGGCTTTTGCAGGTCTTTTTTACGTATCCAGTTTCTCACACCATCTCATTTCTAACCACACTCTCATACGTTTCCCTTTCCTTTCATTCTTTACTCTCTCTCTCTCTCTCTCTCTCTCTCTCTCTCTCCCCCCATCTCTTCATCTCTCTCCCTCCATCCCTGTCTGGGTGGTCCGGCCTCCTGTGCCGGTTCCTGGCGGCATGGTTTTCTGGGGGTAGTTACAGGACTTCCTTCACCCCCTTGCTTCCTGTGGAGTTCCTTTTCAGAGCGCCGTAAAGCACCCACACATGGGTCTCGCACATGAGGGATGTTTCTTCTGCTGACGTTTGGGGTTAACCGCCACGCTGCAGCAACCCTGCCACCCCCCCCCCCTTGCCACCAACCCTACCCCACCCCACCCCACCCCAACCACCTCTACCCCACTCACTAACTTACCCCTAATCTTACCCCCAGCATCTGTCTGTGTGTATACACAGTGGTCACATAGGGGCGTAAGGGAGACATGCATGCAGACCCCGGCTCCACAAGGGTATTTATTGTCCCACCCACCCCTTCAGACACACACACACACACACACACACACTCACCAGTCCTTCTCTAAACCTCAGAGCGGGCAGTCATTACGGGGCATTGTGATCATAGCTGAAATAGTAAGAGAGTGTCACCAAACGCACCGACAACCGGCAACCGACAACTGTCACTGTTACGGGGGAGGACTGCATGCTTTAACCAGGACAGTCACTGTCTGTACTGTCAAAAAAATGGTCACACAAATTCTCTGCATCATTCACACCAAAAGCCTACCTTTGCCTTATGGCAGAACCTTTTAGAATTTCTCTGCTGAAGGTTTTTTTTTCTCATAGAATCTGTGGGCAATAAGCTTTATGACGGCTTTTTAGGGGCTCAGGGTGTAGAAGTTGATGTGGCCCTCATGAACATTTTGGAATATCCTGTGAAAGGTTCTTCATTGAACCCTTTCAGATACCAGCATTACAAAGGTGCTCATTATTTAATACTCTGTGGAAGCAGAACCTTTGGAAACGGAACCTTTGGAAACGGAACTTTTGAAAGCGGAACCTTTAGAAGCGGAACTTTTGCAGGTCCTTGCAGGTGTGTCCAGTAAGCCCTGATTGTGTATGTCAGTTGTGTCTCTGTCTAATTATCCCTACTTATTGTTAATCAGGTGAAAGTGAAGAATACCCCCCCCACCATTCAGCTAGGGGTTTGGCACATGGGGGACATGAATTAGCAGCTCGCCCGCCTTGGAAATGACTTAAGCGTTAAATCGCTTTCTTAAACCTCGATCCACTCCGATGAGAACAATAGGCTGTATCTAGCATCTGTCCCCAGTTGGCTCGTCTGTTATTGTTGGATTAGCGTGGGTGTTTTTGTGAGTTGGTTTTGGGCATCATTATGACTCATCGCCTAAGGACCTGACAATCTGACGTGTGTCGTGTGTCGCACACGTCACTCTGCAGACCTCAGCTAAAAAAAAGAAAAAGAAAAGAAGATATGCTTGAGTTGAGGAATGATGATTTACCTGATTTACATGAAACATGGATGCCTCTAGGCGTCTGGTATTTTCATTGGGTGGCATAGTGATAGTAAATCATGTTTGTTTATTTGTTAGTTTGTTTGGGTTGGTCACCTGTTTGCCGCATGTCTACGAGAGAACAATAAAGCTAATCAGAGGTTTATCTTCGGGTCTAAGCCTGTCTATGACACATGGTGAGTCAAGATTAAAAACTGAATACAGAAAAATACTTCTGCTTTTTCTGCTGAGTGTGGGAAAGAAAGAACGAGGAGAAAAGACTAATCATGGCTATTCGAAGAGCAACGTGAATATGATGTCACACAGAGAGTTCCGTATTTCTTTGCACGCACAGACTAGTAAGGATCCATTTCCTGTGCCACAAAAAAAGTGAAGTGTCTACTAGATTGTGTGAAGATGCCTGGCCTGGACGGTAGGCATGTGCATTTGTGTCGAGGTTTTTGTCTGCATGTGAGTGTGAATACACATCGACACACGATGTGTGTGGGTTAGTTGTGGTTGTTCAGAAAGCATGTGCTCACAGACACATGAGCGCACGCAAACACACACGGGAACACACACACACGCGCGCACACACACGCACCGACACAAGCTGCTTTTCACATGGCGGTGGTGATTCGTTTTTTGAATTTCACACCTACATGGTTCCCATGTTATTTCTCAAACAACCACTTCTTGTTTTTTTCATCAGACATTGTAGAGGCCCTTGCGTGATTCCTTACGCTAGTCGTAGTCATTAAAAGCGTCCTCGACGTCGAGTGTATGTGCGAGATAAAACACGAAGTGAAAGTGTGAGAAAGTGATTCTTTCCCTCTTTTTGTCCTGCATGCAGGAAAAGCCAAAGTGTTTGTGGTCAGCCAAGAGGAAGCAGGACTGCTGTTTGCTGTCTGGAGTGCTGACAGCCAGAAGCTGTTTGCAGAGAGAGAGAGAGAGAGAGAGAGAGAGGAGAGAGAGAGAGAGAGAGGAGAGAGAGAGAGAGAGAGAGCAATTCCTTTTTCATTTTGCTCTCTTTCTCTTTTTCTCACTCTCTCCTTTTCTTTCAGGGCCCCAACAACTCTAACTGGCTACTTGTTTCTCCATTAGTTTCCTCTCATCCTCTCCTCTCCTTTCTTTTTCCCTAATTTCCCCCCATGTCGCTTTCATATCTTTTGCGCCCTGGTCCTTTCAGCAACATTTTCCGAGCTCTTTTATGTCCAATAACAAGCGAGGACCCAACTTCCCTTACATGTGCGCAGCTCATGCCATTTATAAATGTACGGACTCAATTAGTCACTATGTGTGTCAGAAAAACCTGCAGACATATGCATTTATCATTCTTCCAAAGAATGTATTTATACTAGACATATGCTTTCCATTTCTACATCATTAAGTGACCAACAGTCTGGAAGGCCTCAATAGCAGCAGAGGGCCTATTTATAAACTTCTGTGTCTTATGTAGACAAAATATAAGAGGTTTGTGATAAACCCATCACCAGTCACACACACATTGGCTGTCACCAACACACACAAAAGCGTGCAAAAGCACTCTTCCAGACGCATGGACACGCATGGTGACACAATAGAGGCAGAGTATGTGAGTGTGTATGTGACTGCATTTGTGAGTATGTGTGTGTGTATTTATGTGTGTGTGTGTGTGTGTGTGTGTGTGTGTGTGTGTGTGTGTGTGTATGTGTGTGTGTGTGTGTGTGTGTGTGTGTGTGTGTGTGTGTGTGTGTGTGTGTGTGTGTGTGTGTGTATGTGTGTGTGAGGGCAGCAGAGCTGATTAGTGCAGGATGCAGTCAGCCAGACTAATTGGCTGTGGCAACACGGACTCAAACCCCAGGAAGACAGGGGTCCATGTGCTGTGCTTTGTTGGGTGAGGTACGGGGGAGGCAGTGAGCAGGGGGAGAGTGGTAAGCATGAGGGGTAGGGGTAGGGGTGTGTGTGTGTGTGTGGGGGGGGGGGGGGCAATGGAGGAATTGAGGGGGTGGCCATCTGTTGCAGTGGCTCACATTTATCCAACGATAACATGACAAAAGCTTTCCTAAAGCCCTATCTTACTCAATGCCATACGTGGGGTTGAAAACATTCCTGATAACAGCCTTTTGCTTTATTATTTTGTTATTATATTATTTTATTTTCCCTGGTAACCGGGAATGGAAACATCAGGCACTTGTGCCTGGAAACCTGCTCATCGCTATGACGTCTGCAGGGCCAGAGAGCTTTGATGCTTGCACTTATTCACCATACTGTGCGGTTGGACACCAAAACAAGTGAGAAGCATCCTTTTTTTGCATGTGTGTGTGTGTGTGTGTGTGTGTGTGTGTGTGTGTGTGTGTGTGTGTGTGTGTGTGGGAATTAGTCGCATCTGAGCACGTAGGAGGGGCCTGCGGCAATGGGAGGATTCAGCATTGAGAAATCTCCAACATTTTCCTGGGTCCCCTGAGATTGTGTGTGTGTGTGTGTGTGTGTGTGTGTGTGTGTGTGTGTGTGTGTGTGTGTGTGTGTGTGTGTGTGCCTGTGTGTGCATATGCGGTGAGCGATGCGCAAGCGATCAGCTGTTGCCCAACGTGCTGTGGCCGCAGAAGGAAATGAAACCTGCGAGGGTGTCTGCTCTCCAGACGGACGCTGATGATGGCCCTTTAAATCACAGCTCTCCTGGATCGAAAACAAAGAGCCTGACGCACATTTACTCTTTCTCTCTCGCTCTCTCTCTCTCTCTCTCTCTCTCTCTCTATCTCTCTATCTATCTCAATCTCTTTCTTTCTTTCTTAACCCGCCTGGACGCCACTCGCTGGCAATTTGGAGACGGGGTACAGACGAAAAGTATTTGTTATTTTGCATACTGACTCAGCATGTGTTTTGGGATGTTTTTTTTTTTTTTCATTCGATGAAGGCGTCCAGGCCTTTCAGATTTCTCTGACGTGGCCCGCGGTCAGAGTTGTAATCCGCAGACGCAGTTTACTGTAAGGCACCTGAATGCATTCCAAAATGAAAAAGGCGCACACTGCGGTTGCCAAGGAGAGAAAAAGTCCCACTGACGACCGAAAGACGTTCGTCATGCACTAGGAGTCTGTAACTGCACCGACTTGGTGATAAAACCTGATTTACTTCGTAGGCATTTTCTGCCGAAAGCCGATAACTGATTGAATTTGGCATGTTGGTGATACAACATCCTGAGTAACATTCTGCCCATTCCCCTGCACCTGGGCAAGTGGCCAGCACATATGGCTAACCAATTGGATTTGGCATTTTGTGATAAACATCATCTGCTGGGAGTTTGAAAGATTTGTGTCGGATATGGATACATAGGCATACAGGCGGACAGGCAGGCAGAGAGAGAGAGGAGAGAGAGGGGGATCAAGTGAGTATTTTGTCCATGTGTTGGCTCACAGGTCACATGACTTCTGGCCTTGTGAAGTGTGACTGGCCCACAGGGCCTAGGCAGAAGAGAAGCATGCTGCTGCTGCTGCTGTGGGTAGGGTTACAAAGTCATGAGCTCTCCTGACAGACCAGTCACTTCATCTCGGGTTCACCTGTGACTCTAGACCTCATGCCCATCACACCAGCATGCAACCACACTGGGGACTTTCCTTTAATCCATTTTCACTTGGATGGAGTGTAAAACTCCTTGGACTATCCAATAAAAATCGGACTGACTTTATTTTAAGAAGCCTTCAAATCAATGAACAAACCATCTGTTGACAATATGACTTACAACTAGACTCAGATGTTGGCTTGAGGCTAGGGGCAATGGTCTGGGTAAAGTCATGGTAACTTCACAAGTCAGTAACAGGTAGTTGAGAATTGCATACATAAAATAACTACGAACAAATACATGCGAGTGATACAACTTCATTCACTTCATTGATTAAAGTTAATATTGTTTAAAACGATTGTTGGAATCAACATTTGTCAGAAGGTAGCTGACCAATGGCTAACTCATATAATAGCACATTATAATAAAGTGTTTACCCTAAAAAACAACACAAAGTATTGTGGATTACAGTTCAGAGTGTGCCAGCTGGCACCATCCGGTAAAGGGTAGCTGGGTAATTCAAGAATAGACTTTATTTGTCATTGTGCATTAAATACACAACGAAATTTGCTTGTGCAACCACATTA
The DNA here is from genome assembly GCF_963457725.1 of Sprattus sprattus. Classification (NCBI taxonomy): domain Eukaryota; kingdom Metazoa; phylum Chordata; class Actinopteri; order Clupeiformes; family Clupeidae; genus Sprattus; species Sprattus sprattus. Next base: position 21,322,725 of record NC_137917.1, on the reverse strand, counting down.
AAAAAACTCATATCTCATATTCATATCTCTGTATGAATAGAGAAGGTTGCTGTGTTAGCCTAATGATGCTTCTTGTGAATGGCTGTTTTAAACTTTCTACAGCTATAAAATATACTGACAGAAATGCAATGAACTGGCCAAAACTGTCAAGCGACCCTAACCCTAACTCTAAACCATAAAGGAGATTGGAGGACTGTCTCTGCCTGTTTGCTTGTGTGTGTGTGTGTGTGTGTGTGTGTGTGTGTGTGTGTGTGTGTGTGTGTGTGTGTGTTTATTTAATCTCCGGATCACAAAACAAAACCACATCACGGCACTTCCCGGATCTAAGGGAAGAGAGAAGAGAGGGGTAGGGGGAGGAAGAAGAGACCAAAGATAAACAGGTGTGGAGTTTCTTCCAGAGTAGCGCGGGCGGGCGAGTTGAATTTCCTTTATTGCTTGCTTAGCTCTAATTAAGCTTGGGGCCGTCATGGCAGCTCAGCGAAATGAGATGAAAACGTACACGGACGGCCTCTCAGTTTACCAGCCACTCACTGGATGAGTCCCTGGGCCTCGTGTCAGATGTGAAGTAGGACTCGACGGGGAACGGGGAAGGGGCTAGAGCTCGTCCCACCCCGGAAGCCTCTTGCTATTAGCCGCGGAGCGGACACACCTTCGCCTACTGTCAAAAGTGAAGTGGGTTTGACCCTGGGGGTGAATGGTAAGGAGCGTGTGAAAGAGAGGCACATGGAGAGAGAGAGAGAGAGAGAGAGAGAGAGAGCGAGAGAGAGAGAGAGAGAGAGCGAGAGAGAGAGAGATAAAGAGAGAGAGAGAGAGAGAGAGAGAGAGAGAGAGAGCATTTTTTGTAAAATTTTCTTATTGTCATTATTTACCTGCAACCCTTGAATGAAATGAAAAGACACACACCTACAGTTTCAAACACTGACGATATTTCCCTTTTTGTTTATTTATTTACGCATTTGTTTATGGCAGAGGTGTCTAGGTGACACATCAGGTGGTTGTTGTTTGACTCTTACCTACACCTGAGTAACCGTAGACGCCGGCTCCACCTGCCAGCATCTCACACCATCGCACCACACGGCATGAAATATTCAGTCCTATCGCTTACACTTAATGACGGCCAAATCGCTTTCTCATGAATAAAACCTGTGAATGAAAGGAGAGAGGGAGAGAGAGAGTTGAATGAGGAGTGTGTGTGTGTGTGTGTGTGTGTGTGTGTGTGTGTATGTGTGCGTGTATGTGCCCATGTGTGCATGTATGTGTTCGTCTCTATGTGTGTGTGTGTGTGTGTGCATGTGTGTGAATAGGTGCGGGCGTTTATGTGTGCCTTAGTTTATGTGTGTGTGTGTGTGTGTGTGTGTGTGTGTGTGTGTGTGTGGGTGTGTGTGAAAAAGCTCTGTAACCTGTCTTGAGAGTAGGACAATGAGCTCGTCATTACTTTTGACACCAAAAGTGAAACTGCATCCGTTGCTGCATTATTCAGTGATCTTTCCCATGTCTAAGCCCTGCTCACAATCAGAGTCAATGAGAGTTGTGTCAGTAAGGCAATGTCCAAGCCCACGTCACACTGATGTTCCCAGAACTTCTCCCAGAAGTCTGTGTGTTAATAGAAGTCTAAAATAAAAAAATACAAAATAAATGTGCATATGTTTGCGTGATTTTTTCAGCTTGCCACCAAGTGGAACAGAGGAGGTTGATGGAACAGAGGAACATTATTATCTGCATCTGTACCTGTATATGTTCAACCAACAAAATGTTTTGTATCTGTGTCTGCATTTGGAAGAACAGACGTAAGCGTGGTTTGTACCAAAAATAGGGCAAATGTTTTTCTAGTAACCATTGGCAATGCAATTGTTGGGACTTCAAAGCATCAAAAAGCAACCTTGGGTAGAGCTCAGTAGCAAAAAATACCAATTCTCACATAATGGGGCTTAAATGTTGGAATAAAATTATCATCATACTGTATTTATCATCTCTCTATCTTTTTTATTGTTATTTTGAACAATGCTTAGTTTAAAAAGCTGTGTGAACCTCACCAAAATAATCTTCAATTCCAATGAAGGTGCATTTGTGTTTCTTGATGTGTTTACATTACTAAGGCTCGCTAGAGAAACCGGAATTCCTACTTCCTACAACCATACTTACATAGCACTGATACATGAACTTTTTGCCGGTTTAAGAGTGTTTTTTCATTTCTTCCCCTTACTGAACTAAGCATGGATCAACTGCAAACCATCTGAATGCATATGGTTAAGAAACCAATTCAAAATGCATATGGATGTGCATTACAGATGTTGATAGGTGTTTCACATCCCTACTTTCTGCTTGTTGTGGCCTTGCTCTCCTGGCTGATAGTAAAGTAACCCTAACCCTTATCAGTACTGGTCGTTTTGCAAATTTTCTTTGTCTTTGCTGGGGGTGCTGCTATCAACTAAGTTGTCTGTTTTTAAAGAGGAATAAGTGGTCAAAGTTCTGTGTGTGTGTGTGTGTGTGCGTGTGTGTGTGTGTGTGTGTGTGTGTGTGTGTGGGTGTGTGTGTCTCTCTCTCTACGTGGAACATCTGTGTCTGGCCCTTCGGCGTATAAATAGCCGGTGAGTGCGTCGCCAGTGAACGGTGTTATCGTTCTTCGGCCTGTTCCTTCTCATTTTTATATTTCTCTCCAGCGCTTTCTTCCCTCTCTTCTAAGTGTGTGTGTGGGAGGGCCTGTGAGTAACGACACCGCAAAAAGCCTCCGCATGCAGCTGAACGTTAGTCAGCCCGCGCACAGATGACGAGAAAAAAAGGAAGTTCTTCTTCTGCTTCCTCCTTCTCCTTCTTCTTCTTCTTCTTCTTCTTCTTCTTCTTCTTTTTCTTCTTATCCTTTCCCCTCAGTCTACCCCCTCCCTGGAAAAAAAGGGAAACAATGTCATCCCAGACTCTGAGATTCCCACATTCTTGAATGGGACGGATGCAGATCAAAGGGGACGTGTAACTTGAGCAACACAGGACTCCTCAGACGGAGCGTAAACAGCCATCGTGCGTTAGTCAATGCTCCTCTTCATGATGGTGTGTGTGTGTGTGTGTGTGTGTGTGTGTGTGTGTGTGTGTGTGTGTGTGTTTGTGTGTGTGTGTGTGTGTGTGTGTGTGTGTGTGTGTGTGTGAGGGGGAGAGAGGAGAGAACATTCAGGGCAAGACTTCAGACTTCAAAGTGGCACGCCTCAATCTTCACTGGGCCATTGAGAAGAGGGATGGACTGGTAGGGTTTGAGGGGGGGGGGGGGGGGGGGGGCGAGCGGTGGGTACACACTCTTGATTTCTCATGAGATAGATGAAGGGGCGTCACAAAGATACCATTTAGCGTTTCGAGTAGGAGTTTTGTGTGTGTGTGTGTGTGTGTGTGTGTGTGTGTGTGTGTGTGTGTGTGTGTGTTTGTTTGTGTGTGTGTGTGTGTGTGTGTGTGTCTTTCGTTGAATTTTGGGAGAGAGAGAGTGGTTGAGGTTCTTTTTTCATGCGTATGTATGTCTATGTCTGAGAGTCATTGGGATTAAGAGAGAAAGATAGAGAGAGAGAGAAAGAGAGAGAGAGAGAAAGTGAGTGTGTGAGAGATAGAGAGAAAGAGAATCCTCTTTGCGTGAGTGTTTGTGTGTAAGGGCTGCATGCCTTCCTGGTCTTGGTGGACCCTGGCAGCACAAAGGCAGTGTTGATGTGTGGGAATGCTTCCCATGCTAAGAGAGAGAGAGAGAGAGAGAGAGAGAGAGAATGAAAGAGAGAGAGAGAGAGAGAGAGAGAGAATGAAAGAGAGAGAGAATGAGAGAGAGAATGAAAGAGAGAGAGAGAGAGAGAGAATGAGAGAGAGAATGAAAGAGAGAGAGAGCAAAAGAAAGAAAGACCCTTTATCAGGGGAAAAACCCCAAATTACCCTAGTCTCCCGGCAGGAAATGCAGCAACAATGATGGTGGCGAGCATCTAATTGTTTCACTTTTCGCCATGGCAACGGATGGCCGAGCGGATGTGAAGCAGAGGGAAACCACTTTCCTGCAGCGAGGCCGAGGGCCGGTGTCGGAGCGCTGGGAAACTCAAGCAACGCTCCCCATCAAATATTCATCCCTCTGGGTGTCATGGACCTGGCTGTAGGTGTGAAATATACACCTTTCCATCTCATGCCTTTCCTCCTGCCTTTCTCTTCTGACACACCTCCCCCACCCTCCCCCCCGACCTCTCTCTTTCTCTTTTCCCCTCTGTCTTCTCTTCTGTCCTCCTCTCTTCTTGTCTCTTCTCTCTCTCTCTCTCTCTCTCTCTCTCTCTCTCTTCCTTGAGCTCTTATTCTCTCTGACCAGCAGCTGCTCGGCACCAAGGCTGCGTGGTGACTTCAGGGGGGTCAAGTTGCTTTTGCGTCGGGGAGGGCTGTGGGGGGCCCAGGTGTGACAGTGAGGATCGGGTGGCCCCGTGTTTGGACAGGGGGCCACGGCAGCCATGTCCAAAAATGCCAGGAATCCCCCCCCCCCACCCTCCTCACCCCAGCACCTCCCCTCCTCTGCCTGTGCCTCTGCCTCTGCCTGTGCCTGTGCCGGCCCTGACCCTCAAAGGGCTACTGCTGGTGTCAGTTGTTACAGGAGTCCTTGTTGTCTTTTGGGCAGGAGGTAGAAGCCCTGGGGTGGAGGGGTGGAGGAATGGAGGGGGGCAGAGAGAGAAATAGAGAGAGAGAGAGAGAGAGAGAGGGAGAGAGAGAGAGAGAGGTTGAAGCCCTGGAGTGGAGGGGTGGAGGAATGGAGGGGGGCAGAGAGAGAAATAGAGAGAGAGAGAGAGAGAGAGAGGGAGAGAGAGAAGTTGAAGCCCTGGGGTGGAGGGGTGGAGGGGGGCAGAGAGAGAAAAAAGAGAGAGAGAGAGAGAGAGAGAGAGAGAGAGAGAGAGAGAGAGAGAGAAGTTGAAGCCCTGGGGTGGAGGGGTGGAGGGGGCAGAGAGAGAGAGAGAGAGAGAGGTAGAAGCCCTGGGGTGGAGAGGGGCAAGAGAGAGAGAGAGAGAGGTAGAAGCCCTGGGGTGGAGAGGGGCAAGAGAGAGAGAGAGAGAGAGAGAGAGAGTTGTGGATGTGGGTAGGTGTGTGGGTCAAGGGAGGATGGGTATTCTCTCTACCCTTTTCATCTTGGTGGGTCATGGCTCTCTCTCTGGTGTCTAATCTAGCACTCGGTCTTGTGGTGGTCCGGTCATTAGCACCTCCTTACCGAGGCCTCCCTCAGTGTTGACTTTCCTCTTGTGTTACATTTTCAGTTTCACTCAAGGCATGTCCCCACCTCACCTTCAAAAGAACCCTTTCACACCCATATCCACCACTGAAAATACTCCATTAGCAAACTAATGCACGCTTATCACTCTTAGATGACCTATCAGATGTCTGGTGCTGCTCAATGACAAACAGGCGGGTGGGTGGTAGGAGTTCTAAGTGTTTTGCTGTGCTGGATTTCTCCACACTTGGTGCTGGTGATGGTTTTGACACTTGTGTTAGCATGAGAGAGAGCGTGTGAAAGACTAAGTGAAGTTAGACCAGCAGAAAGTGTGAATTCAGAGAAAATAAGCCCAAACCGCATCCTCTGGGGGGAGATTATTTAGCTCTGGGTTTAACAGCCTTGTAGAACCTGATAATGTAATAATTTCCTG
>NC_137917.1:21279000-21289000 GCF_963457725.1 Sprattus sprattus | reverse complement strand
GACAGGAACTACTGACAAGATAATCATATCAATGAAATCCTCATCCTGGTGCGTTACGTAGTAGGTGGAAGTGTATTACACCGAGCGGCCCCTCTCAGCCCTCTCCTCTCCTTTTTCCCAAGTTGTTGCATGGAAGTGAAAGTGTCTTTTTCGTTTCTTGGATTCGTCCCAAAACAAATGAATAAAATGTGTCGGGGTTCTCGAGAGGAAGTGGGTTTGAAAAAAAAAAAAAAGAGCGGATCTAAAAAAAAAAAGAAAAAAAAAACACAGGCGAGGAATAACATGTTCTCCACAGCTGGGAAACAGGGGTCCTAGACGGAGGGGGGTTTCTCCCAGAAAAAAAAACCCCCTAATGACACACACACACACACATACACACTCTCGAGGAATGAGAAACCACTGCTCAGCCAGACAGGGCTGTGTCATCATTACATTAGATTACATTACTTTAGGGCTCCCTCAGCTTTCTGGCTCACCTCTTGCAGTGCTCTACATGTGGGCCCTCAGTCTGAGCACAAGTCACCTCGGTCAAGTCAGTGCTGTCCTTACTGGCATCAGCCTGTTGAGGGTGGACAAGATCGATAAGGGAATAGCCCCTCTATGACTCTTAGACGCTCACAAATATATGTATACTGTGTACACGCACACACATACAAATCATCGTGCAAGTTGGGTAGGTGGGTGTGGGGGGGCGGGGGGGGGGGTTTAGAGACTTCCACTTCCAAGATCCCCCCGCCCCCTCCCCAAGAAGGTAAAAGTAATAGTCTAAGTGAAGGGGGTAGAGGGTGGTGGTGGTGGTGGGGGGGGGGGGATGTGTCAAAACATATACACATTGTGTACATTTTGAAATGTGTTGCACTGTCTAGGTTCTGTGACCATTGCATAATTTGCCTCAGATTACATTCATATGCTAACACAGTTGTGCTTGTGCAGATTTGAATGGGGGGGGGGGGCGGTCTGGTCCTTGGTGTCTTTCTTTGCCAACTAGGTCAGAAATAAGGGACAAGTGTTAAGTGGCGGCTGGAAAGCGGGTCAGTTGGGCCACAGCAGGTCAGACAATGACCCATTGTCTCACAGAGTCATCATTTCAAAAATCACAGGCGAGGGAAAAAAAAGATTTACGAAGAAATTGAGGGTGACAGAGAAAGGGTTTGGAAGATGGAGCTGGAGACGGAGATGATCCCCTCTCTGCTAGTCTTTTACCGTCTCAATCGAGAGGAGAATTCACGTGGAGGCGGCTTGTTTGCCACATGAGATTACACACACACACACACACATCAAACTTGTTTACCACATGAGATCAAACTGGGAAGGAGCTCGAACGCTGTGGCCACCTGTCTTCCCTTCCCGTCCTGCTGATTAAATAATAAATAAAATGATCTGCTTTTTAATTTGGGTGAATAAATCCTACAGGCTTCTATGTGTTGGCCCCCTGCTGTGAGGGAGAGTCGTGATGAATGACTGACATCATTGTATCGGCAAGTGAATTCATTTTCATATTAATTAATAAATGAGAAATCAATGTGTGTGTGTGTGTGTGTGTGTGTGAGTGAAACGGGTGGTACAGTGGGTGGGCCCTTTTCCCTAAAGAGTGTGTTTGGCAGCAGTGCATAACCCCCTTCTCCTCCCCTTGACATACATACACACACACACGCACGCACGCACACACACACACACACACACACACACACACACACACAGACACAGACACACACACACACACACACACACACACACACACACACAGACACACACACATACACACACACACACACACACACACACACATAACACACACACACACACACACACACACACACACACACACACACAGACACACACACACAGAGACACACACACACACAGACACACACACACAGACACACCACACACACACACACACACACACACACACACACACACACACACACACACAGACACACACACACAGACACACACACACAGAGACACACACACACACACTCATTACCCTGCATGCGAGTGGGGTGTGTGTGTGCCCCTTTCTCTTTGTGTGTGTGTGTGCACGTGTGTCCATGCGCATGTTCCTTTCTCTTTGTGCATGTGTGAGTTTGTTAGCGAACAAGTGTGTGTTCGCATGAATGCATATGGGTTTAGGGTCTGTGTTGGAAGGGGCGTTATGAAAGCACGATTGTGTGCGTGTGTGCGTGAGTGGGTGAGCGCGTGTGTGCGCGTGTGTGCGCGTGTGTGTGAGTGTGTGTGTGTGTGGGGGGGGGGGGTGTGAGGGGGTGTGGGTGTGTGCAGTACCAGATTGAGCTTGTTGATTGACTGAGGACTCATTAGGCACCAGTGGCCGGGTAAATGAAGCCCTTTGTCCCCTGCTGCTGATGAAGCCAGTCGGGGTTGGCCTCGTGGCAGCACCCCTCACCTGTCATATCCATCCTGCATCTAATCTATCAACCTCCACAGTCAAGAAGCTACTTCTTCCAGCCCAGCCCAGCCCAGCCCAGCCTGCCTGGCCCAGCCTGCTCACCGATGACTGGGTTTTGGGAGAGAAAAGGGGGGCGGGGGGGTTCACCGTAAAACTACACAGAATCCGCCGCATTTGTGCTTTCGATCGGAGTCTAATTGCATCCACTTGTTCTCCGATAAAAAAATCAATACTAATTACACTTCAGCCTAGCGCTTATATGGTGCTCCAGCTGTCAGATGTAATATTTAAATTAAAAATACATACATTTATAGTCTTTAATCAGGTCAGATGATAGGCTAGCTCATAAGTCTGTCTGAAGAATAAGACATTTGTGTGAGTCCACAGAAACTGATTAAAGACAATTTAAGTGAATTTCACGCTTAGATTAATACAGCTCACTTCAACTGATATTAATCAACAGTCGTACTGTTTGACTATGCACATGTTAGAGAGGCCAATGTCAATCTGAACTGCATTTAAGTATGTAGGCCACTATAAGCATTTTGCAATAATATTTGGTAGCATCAATCCTCCTGTGTATCTGCCATACACAGTGTTCACTGGTGGTTGTCCATTTGGTTTTTTGTTTTGTCTTAACTCAGATATGGTCTTGGAAGTGAAACATGGCCTAAGTGGTATTAACCAGTTTTCTTCACAGGTCTGTAATCTCTACAAAGCCCCCTGAATAACAGTGGCCAACACTTTTGTAACACAAACCCACTGACCTCCCAGCATTGGAAAGTGAAATTGCTTTATTGCCTGCTTTTTATCTCTGCTGCACCGAGCAGATCTGCGTTCTCTTCCTCACACACCCCTATGCATTCCAGCACTCCAAGCAAGGTCATGGTTTTTCTATTAACCAGAACAAAGAAGGAGAGAATGGGACGAAAGATAGAAAGGTGAGAGAGAAAGAGGGGGTGAACAAGAATTGTGATAACAGAGCTTTTGTTTGAGACAAATTAGCAGGTGTGCAAGATAAGTGAGAGGACTTAGTGAAGGCACTTTTTCAAAATCATATTTTCTCACTGACTTTGAGCACACAGGGGTGGGTAGAGTAAGCTTTAGGCCAACTGAAGTCAAATAATTGTTACCTTTGAATAATAATGACTCAAGTAGAAGGGAAAAAAAGGTGTTTTTACTATACCTATAGGCTAGTGTATTATATTAAAAATGTGTGATTATGCCCAAATTATAACATTTGCAAATGTTTGTCACATTAACAAAACATAACATCTGCACATCCAAGTACTAAATCACATTCCACCGATTTAAAACAAATATTAAATTGGAGCCTATATCACCTAATCGTGTGGGTCTAACATCAATGGCCTCTCCAAAAGTGACACAAACGACTCAGCAGAACACTTTCATCACACTAACATCACATCATTTAAAGTTATAGCAGCTAATATATGTTATACATTTTTAAGTACCACAAAACCATAGGTACTACAGAGAAAATGATTCATTTTAATAACATCATTTTAATGTCAGTATTTAGTTAATTTTAATAAAGGACTGTGGTTAACTTTAACGCTTTAAAAGTCACTTAACGTTAGCCTATCTCACTCTGGTGACTTTAATATAAAAACAAGTGAGACGTAGATATATATATATGTATATATATATATATATATATATATAGTATAACGCAGTGAAATCGTCAATTCGAGTAAGAGTTAAAAGTATTCTGCCTTAAAACTTCTCACTTTTCAAGCACAATTTATTGGAAAACAAATTATTAAGTAGTCGGAGTAGACGTAACGCATTACTTACCACGTCTGAATACACATAAATACTGTACCACTACACACCCATCCTAATGCACACAGGCACACGACACATGAGAAAGAAAGTGAGAGAAAGAGAGAGAGAGAGAGAGTGAGAGCAGTTGACTCCTTTGGCGCGTGGCAGACGGAAGGGTGAATCCTCCTTGGCAGTGTAATGTGGAGTTGCCTGGCGGCTTGCCAAGCCAAATATTTCTGGATGAGAGAGCACACCCTCAGTTCTACTCAGTTCTCTGACAGAGAAAAGTAAAGGGCTTCTCTCTTTCTCTCTCTCTGCATGAGTGTGTGTGTGTGTGTGTGTGTGTGTGTGTGTGTGTGTGTGTGTGTGTGTGTGTGTGCATGTGTGTGTGTGTGTTTGTGTGTGTGTGTGTGTGTGTGAGAGAGAGAGAGAACGAGCATTTAGTAGCATTTTAAATTACATAATTCAAACCCTCCTTAGCAAACTCATATTGGCTTTCTCCCAAACCACTGTATCACAGTTCATATTTACACCCTCCAATTCGAGTAAGAGTTAAAAGTATTCTGCCTTAAAACTTCTCACTTTTCAAGCACAATTTATTGGAAAACAAATTATTAAGTAGTCGGAGTAGACGTAACGCATTACTTACCACGTCTGAATACACATAAATACTGTACCACTACACACCCATCCTAATGCACACAGGCACACGACACATGAGAAAGAAAGTGAGAGAAAGAGAGAGAGAGAGAGAGTGAGAGCAGTTGACTCCTTTGGCGCGTGGCAGACGGAAGGGTGAATCCTCCTTGGCAGTGTAATGTGGAGTTGCCTGGCGGCTTGCCAAGCCAAATATTTCTGGATGAGAGAGCACACCCTCAGTTCTACTCAGTTCTCTGACAGAGAAAAGTAAAGGGCTTCTCTCTTTCTCTCTCTCTGCATGAGTGTGTGTGTGTGTGTGTGTGTGTGTGTGTGTGTGTGTGTGTGTGTGTGTGTGTGTGCATGTGTGTGTGTGTGTTTGTGTGTGTGTGTGTGTGTGTGAGAGAGAGAGAGAACGAGCATTTAGTAGCATTTTAAATTACATAATTCAAACCCTCCTTAGCAAACTCATATTGGCTTTCTCCCAAACCACTGTATCACAGTTCATATTTACACCCTACACATCCTAATCAGTGAACTAAAACATTTTTTTTTGCAAGCACTTGATTCTATTTTGAACATGGGATTATTTTTCGAACCATTAAAAACCCAGGAACTGAACCCAGAAAAGAGTCCTCTGCGCCATCTAGTACTGAAGCTCACACACGCACACACACACACACACACGCACACACACACACACGCACACACACACACGCACACGCACACACGCACACACACACACACACACACTACATGCTCAGAGCAGCACTGCTTCAAACCAACACACTGTGTCAATAAAATCATCAAACAAGCGAAGTAGGACTATTTGGAACACTGAAGAAACCAAACTACCAGCAAAAGCAGAATGAACTTCTATTTGAACCTAAAAAGAGAGTATATATTGGCAGAGTATCTCCCGTCTGTTAGAGACACGAAGCAGAGGTGAATCTTGACCAAGCACTGGCTCAGTGACCACAGCCTTGCAGAGGAAACAGGCACAGCAAACATGGCCAGTGCCAGACAGGGAAGGCTGAGAAAGAGGAGCACTTTCCTCTAAGTATACCGAAGTATGAAAAACCCTTTTTTGTACATTAAACTACCCAACCTTTGAAGTCCTGGGCAACCCTCTCAGGAGAGGAACCTTCTGTTGCTTTAGAATCTAAATGTATTTAATGATGTCATAGAGACATCAGCTTAACCTAAATGTAAATGTTTTCTATACATGTATACATACATGATATATATATATATATATATATATATATATTATGGCATGCCGTTCAGGAAATTAACATTTGAATATATATATACAAAAGTCTGAATATATATACAAAAGTCTGAATATATATACAAAACTCTGAATATATATACAAAAGTCTGAATATATATACAAAACTCTGAATATATATACAAAAGACTGGATATATATATACAAAAGTCTGAATATATATACAAAACTCTGAATATATATACAAAAGTCTGAATATATATACAAAAGTCTGAATATATATACAAAACTCTGAATATATATATACAAAAGTCTGAATATATATACAAAAGTCTGAATATATATACAAAACTCTGAATATATATACAAAAGTCTGAATATATATACAAAACGAAGTCTGAATATATATACAAAACAAAGTCTGAATATATATACAAAACTCTGAACTCTGAAGCGCTCAATCCGTCTTTGTCCGCCATATTGGATTGAGCGCTTCCTATTAAATCAATGGTACCAAAATGTTTGTGATTACGTATTTTCTGCTTCATGAAACTCTGTTTTTCTGTTATATTGTTCAATTTTGACATTGATTTCTCACTAGAAATGCAATAATAACACGTTTATTTTACACCGTTTGACTTCACGAAGGATATTTTTAGAGGCAGGTTCCCCATTGATTTGACTGGGGTCTTGTCAAAACCTTCGTAATTCCTTGTTTTCTGCTTCATGAAATACTGTTTTTCTGTTCATATGGTAGGGTGACCAGACGTGCTCTTTTTCGGACATGTCCTCTTTTTGAGACCTAAAAAATGCGTCCGGCAGGGATTCCCAAATCGTCCGGGATTTTGCCTCGTCGGGTGCTTCACAAAATGTCATGGTTGCGAGTACGTAAGGGTGGACAATTTTCTGGAAATACACCCGCGACCGATGTCTAATCTTCAGTACTGAAGTACCTTATGGTATTTATACCCTTGGAATGGCCAACCTATCTAGGTCATGGTGAGTATTATTTTGTGGAAGGGAAATGGTCAGTAGCAATCTATAACACAATTATATGCTTATCCTACATAAACTATGGAAACTATTAAAAAAAAACCTATTCAATTCAATGAATAATGTCTTATTTTCATTGGTATATTCAATGAGGATTTCTGGGTAATCATTTTTTGTCCAATGTCAAGTCCCTATTTGATCATGTGACGAGAGGATACGATGTAGGCTATCCCATTTAAACGTAAAAATGTCCTTCGTTAAGTCAAACGATGCAGAATGAACGTGTTATTATTATTGCATTTTTAGCGAGAAATCAATGTTTAATCAATTTTAGCCATATAACAGAAAAAAAAGTATTTCATGAAGCAGAAAACAAGGAAGTACGAAGGTTTTGACAAGACCCCAGTCAAGTGAATGGAGAAATTGCCTCTAAAAATATCCTTGGTGAAGTCAAACGGTGTAAAATAAACGTGTTATTATTGCATTTCTAGTGAGAAATCAATGTCAAAATTGAACAATACAACAGAAATACAGTATTTCATAAAGCAGAAAATACGTAATTATAAACATTTTGGTACCATTGATTTAATAGGAAACGCTCAATCCAATATGGCGGACAAAGACGGATTGAGCGCTTCAGAGTTCAGAGTTTTGTATATATATTCAGACTTCGTTTTGTATATATATTCAGACTTCGTTTTGTATATATATTCAGAGTTTTGTATATATATTCAGACTTTTGTATATATATTCAGACTTTTGTATATATATATTCAGAGTTTTGTATATATATTCAGAGTTTTGTATATATATTCAGACTTTTGTATATATATTCAGAGTTTTGTATATATATTCAGACTTTTGTGTATATATATATCCAGTCTTTTGTATATATATTCAGAGTTTTGTATATATATTCAGACTTTTGTATATATATTCAGAGTTTTGTATATATATTCAGACTTTTGTATATATATTCAGACTTTTGTATATATATATTCAAATGTTAATTTCCTGAACGGCATGCCATAATATATAATATATATATATATATATATATATATATATATATATATATATATATATATATATAATATTATGCATTCTTTTTTTATTTTTTTTGTTCTTTACCATCCATATTTATTTTACGTAAGTTTGAGTCTATGTAAGTCTACACATGGACATTTAGATTTCTTCTTCCTTGTATTCCTTGTCCGTTGGTAAGAATGTTTTGGCAATACTAATGACTTATTTGTCATGCCAATAAAGCACTTTGAAGTGAATTGAGAGAGAGAGACTGTGTGTGTGTGTGTGTGAGAGAGAGAGAGTCCCTGTTTGGTAGCGGCTAATGTGTTTCCCTCTCCCTTATCGTGTGTGTGTGTGTGTGTGTGTGTGTGTGTGTGTGTGTGTGTGTGTGTGTGTGTGTGTGTGTGTGTGTGTGTGTTCGTGTGTGTGTGTGTGTGTGACAGAAATAGACATGGAACATTGTAGTGTAAGGGCTGCAGTGCTCAGAGGAAACGATCAGGCAGAGCTCTGATCAGTCCCAGCTGTAAATGGAGGAAAGGATGATGGAAGAGAGAGAGCGAGAGAATGAGAGAGAGAGAGGGGGGGGGGAGAAAGAGAAAAAGAGGGGGGTAGAGGGAGAGACCCTTCTTGTTCCTCTTGTACCCGCAGTTCCGGCTGGCATGGACCGAAGAGGTTTGCCACCCATTCTGCGCACTTTAGGTACCTTTGATGAGGGAAGCCTTGTGTGTGTGTGTGTGTGTGTGTGTGTGTGTGTGTGTGTGTGTGTGTGTGTGTGTGTGTGTGTGTGTGTGTGTGTGTGTGTGTATGTGTGTGTGTGTGTCTGTCTGTCTGTGGGTGTGTGTGTGTGTGCCTGTGTTTGTGGCAAAGGGGCTACCGGAACAGAATGTCTGTTTCATGTAAAGATCTGAGACTGTGAGGGAAGGACGGAAGTGTGCCACTGGGAAGGATTGTCTCAACATGGACTCCATTATCAGACCGAACGTAATAACGGATTTCAGGAGTGGGTGTGTGCATGTGTGTGTTTTCAAACATGCAGACAGAGAGGGAGAATGAAAGCAAGAGAGGGGAAAGAGAGAGAGAGAGAGAGAGAGAGAGAGAGAGAGAGAGAGAGAGAGAGTGAGTGACAGAGAGAAAGATGTTGGCCCTGAAGGACCTTTGTACATAGGACAGTTATTCAAACTAATTCAAAACGGTATTTTTTTTTTATTTTTTACATAAAATGACAAATTCCTCTTTTTCCACAAAATAAGGTTTTTTAGCAGGTCCTTGATATGTAACAAATACCATACGTTCCAAATGACTGCTATGTCCAACCCAAGTCATTCATACCCAACCACATGCCTTTTCAACGTGGTCACTTCAAACGGGCTACTGAGTAATATCTGACATGATTTCAATGGGTTAGGAACTATTTCGTTTGGTATGATTTTGCTGGTCTGTCTGTAGTACTGATCGTGAAATTGATTAACAACGCATTTATATATTAGTATGTGTATGTTTCAGATTTCATTATAATGTCAAAATGAAAACTACTTCAATTTGTTTACAACCGCTTAATGTTAATGTTCACCTATACTATACATACTGAAAACATTAATTTACGTATACTAATTTTCAACGGAACGATGTGAACGTTAAAATGACTATAGGACTTTACATTCAGTATTAGTATTTTTTTTTAAGCAAGCTTTATTTGTTAAATAAAAAAATACAAAACAACTATTTCATTAAGTTCTCGTATAGACCAAGTGTTTCGTCAGAATTTGTACAGGCCTATTGCTTATTTTCAAAATGAACGATCTATGTCTGAGAGGATACTTCAATTTCCTGCGGTCGTGTGTACTCACTGAATGGTTGGGGCCCATCGCTGATAAGGTGGACATACAGGCGAAAGGCTGACTTTACCTACCCACCCA
>NC_137917.1:21256500-21274000 GCF_963457725.1 Sprattus sprattus | reverse complement strand
GAGCGACAGAGAGAGAAAGAGAGAGAGAGAGAGACAGAGAGGAAGAAGGATCAACACTACCCCCTTCCTTAACACTGTCCCCCTACCCCCTTTAAACAAGGCTAGGCGCTATCTCTACTATCTGTGAGGATCTGTGTCAATAAAGCTGTGACATAGTCACATAGTCAAACGCTGGCCGCTGACTCTTACTGTTGGTAGCAGTGACTTTTTTTTGTCTTGTAAGTGTTGCAGGGGAAATGCATAACGTGTGTGTATGTGTGTGTGTGTGTGTGTGGGTGTGTGTGTGGAACAGAGTGAGAGAGAAGGGAGCATGTGTATGTTGGGTAGTTCATTTTAATTCATTAGTAGCTGCAGTTACTCAGGTGATAGCTTTCTTATTTTCTTTCCTTTACATGTTCACAGAGAAAGCAGACAGGGAATGGAGAATGCCGAGAGTGAAGCGTGTGTGTGTGTGTGTGTGTGTGTGTGTGTGTGTGCCTGCTCGCGCGTGTGAGCACGAGAGTGTGACAGTGAATTCTTACATCTCTAAGGGGTGGAGTCAGGGGCGGGCAGAAGGGAGGGAGGGAGGGAGGGGTCATGCTTGCCCTAGCGGGGCCATGAGGATAGAGAGTCTCAGTCACACTCAAGACGAGCATAGAACAACACACACACCCTCACACTCAAGCGCAGAGTCTGGAGTTAACACTGGGATTGGAGAGTGGGAACTGCACCTGTCCTGAAGCCCACCACACACAGAGACACACAGGGGAACACTCAGGGGAGATACCAGCCGGCTCTATGTGTGGCTGGGACCAAGGTTTATCGGTGAGTGGGCCCTGTTCTCTTTTTTTACCACGGCTTCTGTTTGATCTGGCAGTCAGTCGTTACCTGTCGGGAGTAAGGGAGAAAGATTTGGGTACTTGTTCGTTTGGTTTTAATTAGTGTTTTGATCCGGTGATTGTTCACTGATTTCTTTAGCTTGTTAGAAGATTTTGTTGTAAACTTGGAGAGAATTCATTTAAAAAAGAAGGTAACGTACTCAAGAAAGGTGTTATGTTTAGTCCATTTAAATGCATCGTTTGTGTTTTGTAGCAGTACATGTTTTCTAAATTAGTTTCAAACTTTTTGTCCTAAATTCCAGAGTGAAATATTTATTCAGTTTTTTTTCCGAAAGATTCCCTTTGAGTAACGTAAATGAATGCACCTTTTTTCATAATTAAATGTACTGTTTGTTACGTGAGTTACAAAATACTTTTATTCAAAGAAAAGTTTTATCAGAGCTTTTTCTACATTTGACTTATTTTTAATTCGACCATTGATTTATTTCACTAATATGTTAAAACTTAATACTTCATTTAAAATAATGTATTCATACTTAAATTAAAGTTTACAGTTATATTTCAATGGTCTGTTCAAAGTTAATCTTCAAATTAACTTTGAAAAAACAAAGAAACTGTTTTCTTTCAAAATTGAACAATTTCACAACACTTTGTGTGAAGCATAAATCGGTTGCGCTTGTGCAGTTTTTCAGTTTCACAATTAGTTTCGACTTTGCACAGATGTCCAACAGATTCTTTCTAAAAAAGATGCTCCCCATTAAAATATGTTAATTGCAGAGTATTCAGATCTTTAAGAATTCTTGTCTGGAGAAGAACAACTTTCCTTAAATGTTAACTTGACAACAATACAATTGAGAGCCAATGCAATTAAAAGCCTTTGTATCTAGAGAAAACCTACATGCTTTTCGGGGGATAAAAAAAAAAAATAGGTGGCACTGAACTGTCCTCTTTGTGTCTTTTATTTTTAAAACTTGTGTGGATGATGTTGATTGATTCTCAGTGTTGGTGGAATAGTCTCTGGGTCTCTGGCCTCTGGTTGTATAGCTGGTGGCATTTTGGCGGAGTGTGTTTTGATGTCTTATTGTGAGTGACCGAGGCAGGAGACAGCGCTGAAGGATGCAAGCTGTGCTCCTCACGGATGTGTGCGTGAGTGGGACGCTCCTCTGCTGGTGGGAAGCGTTTGAAGTTTGTTTATGCCTCTGTGGCCCCCCAATGGAAAATTTGTGAATTCGTCTCCCCCTTGTTCCTCCACACTCACACACGGACACACACACACACACACACACAAACAGACTCACAAACACACACACAAACACTATCACACACACACTCACACACAAACACACTCTGAGATGGTTTGCCGGTTCCGCTACTCTGCCACTCTGATTCCAATTTTAGCTCCATTCAGATGCAGACAGCACTTCCTTCCTCCATCTTCCCTTGTTTGTGACCATTTTTCCACCCAGGGGAGACTTGGGAGAGAGAGGGAAAGAGACTTGGGAGAGAGAGGGAAAGCAGGGAAAAAAGCGTGGGGAGGATGAAGGGATAGAGAGGGAGAGGGAAAGAGGGGGGGGGGGGGGGGGGGCGTCTGGACTGGCCGAAACATTAGAAAGAGGTTTTAGACAGTAATTACCTCCTGGTTTGTCTGTTCTAAGCCGTGTTGAGTTTAGTTTTTTTTGTTGTATATCGGAATTACTGGACAGTCCAACCAGATGTAATATTTACACTTGTAAATTGTGTTCATGTAAATATTTATGTGAGCTTGAAATCCCCCTTCCCGATGATACATCCACCCCCTTTAAATTGAATCGGTAATCCAGTTCACCTCTTAGACAAGAACTTTTAACATTTTATGCTTATTATTCGGTTCTTGTAAATTAAATATGTAATGTCTGTAATTTCTTCTGTTTATATAATTGCTGTAACATCTAAAGTGTTGAGTTCAGCGTTTAAATGGAGTGTGTCCTGATCCCCGCTGAGAAACAGACTGTCTGATTAGTCAGCTCGACACAATGAGCCCCACTGACTCACTCACACAGAAAGATTTCACTCTCTCACTCACACACTCTTTCTTTCTCTCGCTCTCTCTCTCCCTTGTTCTCTCAGGCTGCCTCTCAGCATAGCAAAGCCATGTTGACCACCGAGGGGGTGCCACACACAGCGGACCACATCGTTGACGAGAAGAAGATGGACGTCCAGGACGCCGACATGACCTCATGGACGGAGGCCGAGTTCGAGGAGAAGTGCACCTACATCGTGAAGGACCACACCTGGGAAGGGGGCCCCGAGTCTCACCCGGACCTCAGCCGCTCCGAGGCCTCGCTGCCCCGCAACCTGGCCTTCAAGCACCCCGCAAACTCCAAAGAGGTAAGACCATACCAGCCATCCTCCACCCCCCACCCCCCAGCTCTCTCCATCCCTCCCACAACCCCCAGCAGACACAAAGCCTCAAACCCACAGGTGATTCAGTGCCAGGTCACACTCGCAGGCTGGGAATGCTTATCGCCTGAGGGCCCACCGTTGACAAAGGGCATGGGTAAACCCTGGGTAGGAGGAGAAGAGGGGGCAATATTCTTGCCATCGGTGTGTGTGTGTGTGTGTGTGTGTGTGTGTGTGTGTGTGTGTGTGTGTGTGTGTGTGTGTGTGTGTGTGTGTGTGTGTATGTGTCATTCCATTACTCACGATGCAGGCCGAGCCTTCTCTCTCTCTTTCTCACTCTCTCACCTCATTAACTGGAGCGTTTATGGGTGATGTCAGCTTTTTAATACACCATGTTGTGTTTGAGCGGCAGACGCTGAGAATTTTTACACCCGGAGGGAGGGGAAATGCAGCGCCGGCGTTGCGCTCCTGTGTGTGTGTGTGCGTGCGTGTGCGTGTGTGTGTGTGTGTGTGTGTGTGCGAGTGCGAGTGTGTGTGTGTGTGTGTGTGTGGTGAGGAAGCCTTAGGGAGGTTTTCGGGTGCTTCCCCGCTCCCCCCTACTGTCTGCTCCGCGCGCCAAGAGGAGTCGTGATGCGTGTTTACACAGGGTCTCCTTAAGTCTGCACAGGCTCACCGTCACACGCCTGTAATTCATCTTCTTTATCTAGGGCTTGTCAGCGGGCTGCTTTAAGGCCGTCACGATGCAGTGGCAGCAGTGCTGTCTGTCTAAGCCTGTGTGTGTGTGTGTGTGTGTGTGTGTGTGTGGGTGTGTGTATGTGTGTTTGTGTGTGTGGGTGTCTGAGAGAGAGAGAGTGTGTGTGTGTGTGTGTGTGTGTGTGTGTGTGTGTGTGTGTGTGTGTGTGTGTGTGTGTGTGTGTGTGTGGAGTCTCTGAGAGAGAGAGAGAGAGAGTGAGTGTGTGGGTCTGACCTGTGATGTGAAGAACTTCTCGAGGGAGTACTACTTGCCAAATTCCAGTATGCCCTGGTCAGGAGAGAAAGCTCAAGTGGTTAGGAGTAAAAGAGTGAGGGTGGACACGGAGAGAGGGAGAGAGGGAGAGAGGACGGAGAGAGGGAGAGAGAGGGAGAGAGAGAGAGCGAAAGAGGACAAGCCACAAGTGCTGATCCAGGCCGCACATTCCTCCCAGGAGTCCAAACCGTACGCATGCACAGCAGAAACGCCACCAAGCCCCGGCCTGAATCATCACTCTGGGCAACTCTGCGCTCTCTCGCCACTCTCCACAAGGGGCTTTCTCAGGATAACCTCCCACTCCTAACGACACCAAAATAGCCAACCTTTGGACACTGTTGTTACCACTTTGATCAGGGAAGGAAGGAAGAAAAGAAATGAAAAAAAAAAAAAACACTAATTTGTCGAGGGATAGATTTTCTCATCATTGACCTCTGTTTTCCCCCTTATCTGCACTCCTGAGGGAGTTGGAAAGTGAGCCTCTTTACAGGTCTTTACAGGCTGATAAAAAATATGAGTGAATAGTTAACTGCCGAGCGAATGGTTCCTCTGTCGCAGAGCAGAGAGGTAGAGAGAGGGCATTAGGGTCCATTGACGGCCTTGATTAAGGTATTGATGACGTGTTTAGTAAGGCATTGTAAAGTGTTTGTCAATCAATTACCCCAGACAGTGGGTCTAATCTTCAAATGGAAGCGTGTGTTTTCTCACAGATTTCGAGGCCCTCTCTGAAGGAGATGAGGGGGATTTCCTTAGCGCTCCCGACGTGGGGGTGTTTGCCTAGGATGCATGTGCGGAAGAGGGGGGGGGGGGGGTGGGTGGAAAAGGGAACTTTAGAAACATGGCAAGAGGATTGGGCAGAAGGAGGGGGGGGGGGGTTGCCTGTCTTAGTTCATCAGAGAGTGAAGAGATTAGTTTCAAGTCTGGGTTGTAATCCACAACTGCCAGACAGTAGTTGCGTGGTTTTTTTTTTTGTTTGACTGTGCACGCTGTTGTTTCAAGAGAGGGGTTTTTGAAGCTATTTATCTCAAAGAAACAAAGCGCTATAATCGTAGGTGTAGATTTCTCCTTTGAGGTTTTTTTTTTTTCACCCCCTCTTTTCTCTTGTTGTCAAATGTGACAGAGAATGCTTTGTGGTCGAGAGTGTTTTTTAGGTTGGTCTGTGTGTGTGTGCGTGTGTGTGTGTGTGTGTGGGGGGGGGGGAGATGGGGCCTAAATGGGCGTGGCAATATAGGCAGTGAGAGGAGAGACAGGCCCGACGAGTCACCACATATCCTGCGTATTGGAAGTGGTTCCTGTGTGTGTCACCCGTAGGTGCGCCTCTTCCTGAGTAACGTCCACCCTCACTTGAGCAGTCACACTCCTGATCTCCACCTCCAGTGCACCCTTAGCAGGCACATACACATTCACGAAAACATACAAATTCAAACACACACACACACACACACACACACACACACACACACAAATTCAAACACACGCACATGTGCCCAGTCCTGCTTGTGTTTGTTTGACGTGGGTTTTTGATGATTGCCATGATGGCTGCTTCCTGTGGCCCTCTCCGGCGAGGATGGTGGCCTTCTGGTGACAGGAAGTGATAAAGTAAATCATCCCCGACCGCAGAGAGAGCCGAGAGTGTACACTAACCCTGAGAACAGCAACTCCTCTCGTCTCCTCTCACCCACCCTCCTTCTCTTCTTAGGCTCACTAGTCACTTGACCTTCCTGATTGATTCATCTCTTAATGTTTTTTTTTTTCTCCTCCTTCTCTCTCTCTCTCTCTCTCTCTTACTCTTTTTCTGTCTCTTTCTCTATTTTTTCTCAAGGTGACTGGTGTCGTCAGCAGAGAATACATCCCCAAGGGAACTCGCTTTGGCCCTCTAGTGGGCGAGGCCTACACTGCAGAGAGCGTCCCCAAAGACGCCAACAGGAAGTACTTCTGGAGGGTGAGTTGTTTTGTTTCAGGAGCTTCACTTTCAGTAAAGAGGAAGACGAAGGAGGGAGGGAGGGAGGAAAAAAACATGACTGCTCACTTCCTGTTCCACTGTCTTAGTTTCCTGTATGACATCATGGGGCCGGGGTTCTAGAGAAGCAGAGAGTGCCTGGCTGTGTGAGTGCACTTGAGTCAAAATCGCTGAGTAAAGGTCTGCTGTACCACAGCGTTGGTGTAGACAGACACTGAAAGTGTGTGTGTGTTTGTGTTTTCATGTAGTGTGTGATCATGTTCTGACTGTACTGCACTCTTGAGGGAGGAAGCAAAATGACTGCATTTACGCAATGGGATTACCTTTTGGAGAGACTGATGAAGAAGAGGGAGAGGAGGAAGAAGCATCAGGCTTCAGTAGAGGTCCCTATGAGTCCCCTGAAAATGAACAAACACATCAAATGTGAAAATAACTCATTGATATTATTTAGATGTTTTAGAGAATTTCATAATCAGCCAGTAGTAGTAACCTGAATAATGTTACATCATCCAATTTAAATATTGTATGAAAAGTACAGTCACGTATGCTTTTTATACTACTTTTGTCATACGGCCCCGGTTAAATTGTGTGTCAATCTCAGCGACATTCACTGAGATGAACTGTAGTACAGGTTAGACCTCTCTCATTCTCTGTAAACAATGATGTCACACCAGTCTGCCAGGAAACTTTGAACACAGACAGCAGGTGAAAAGGAAGCTACGTGTGTGTAACCTCACCTTCAACCTCAGGACAGCCCTGAGCGACCTAGTTCCATGAAAGAAAGAAACGACAACCAGAGAGAGTTAATGAGATAGAGAGAGGGAGAGAGAGGCTCAGTGAGAGAAAGAGAGAAGAGAAGAAGAGTGTAGATTCACTACGAGAGTAGCGAGCGGTGAGGGGGGCGTGCTTGCTGACTCAACCGAGTCTGCCAGCGACTTTAAAAGAGCCACTCATCTGTGAGCATCTCCCACTGGTCTGCGCGTTGGTGAGGCTGCGTCTCAGATGAGCGGCTAAGATAAGGTGCACCTTTGGGAATGAGGGCTTCCGAGGAAACCGGGTGCCCCTCTCTAAATGACGTACTCGTAAAAAAAACGCACGTCTCCCTTGCAATCATCAGGGGGTTGTCTGCTGGAAATGTGCAGATGTGTTTCGCAATCTAACGTTTAAAGTCACTTTAAAAAAAACCGAAATCTTCTCCTGGCATGACTGTGTGCGTTGTAAAACCGAGCCACCTCTGACGTTTCTTCTGACGTTCTCTCTCTCCCCCTCTTCTGCAGATTTACTCGGAGGGCAAGTTCCATCATTTCGTAGACGGGCTGAACGAGGAGAAGAGCAACTGGATGCGCTTCGTGAACCCGGCCCACTCGGAACAGGAGCAGAACCTCGCCGCCTGCCAGAACGGCATGAGCATCTACTTCTACACAGTGAAGCCAATCCCCGCCGACCAGGAGCTGCTGGTGTGGTACTGCCCGGAGTTCGCCCGCCGCCTCCACTACCCACCCTCGGGGGAGATTATGATGCAGAAACTCAGTGAGTAACGCAACACACAGACCCACACAGACCCACACACACACACACACACACACACACACACACAAACACACACATACACACACACATACACACACACACACACACACACAGCAGAGATCCCTTCTCATCTGTTGATTTGAAAGCTGACCTTTTGTTCCATCTTCTCATTTGAAGCTCCTGTTTTCTTTTAAAGCTTTTTTTTTAGTTTTGAGTGTTGTTGCTGCTAGAGTGCGTGTTGTGTGTGTCTCTTACTGAACTGGTTGGAGTTGAAGAAAAAGAGACGTGATCTCCAAACACACACACAAAGACTCGCGCACACACACACACAGCGAGGGGATGTGAGCCTGTTATTACCTAACAGAAACAGAAACATTGTCGCTTGTCCTTTGATCTCTGCGGAGATCAGACATTCCTACCGGTTCCCTGTTTACTAGTCTCTCTCTCTCTCTCTCTCTCTCTCTCTCTCTCTCTCTCTCTAATGTTTTTACTCCGACCTGGTAATGACGAAGTTTCATGACACAGACTTCTTGGGGAGGGCTGGAGGTAATGCTATAGTCAACCTCACTTAAAGGGCACTCTTTTAACATAAAAGCTTGCCTAACACGCTCGATCTGTTGTTGCTCAAGCAGCAATAAAAGTCACCGAGCCTGGCCTTTGTTGGTAGAGAGAGAGAGAGAAAGAGAGAGGGTTTGAAAGGGAGTGAGTGTGTGTGTGTGTGTGTGTGTGTGTGTGTGTGTGTGTGTGTATGTGTGTGTGTGTGTGTGTATGTGTGTGTGAATGTGTGTGTGTGTGTGTGTGTGTGTGTGTGTGAATGTGTGTGTGTGAGTGTGTCTGTGTGTGTGTGAATGTGTGTGTGTGTGTGTGTGTGAATGTGTGTGTGTGTGTGTGAATGTGTGTGTGTGTGTGTGTGAATGTGTGTGTGTGTGTGTGAGTGAGTGGGAGGGGGGAAGAGAGAACGACATTCTGCCTCAAGGTGTGGCGGGAACAGGCCAGTCTCACTGACTCCGGTCCCCTGGGCCCAGGGCCATGCGCATCCCCTGGGGCGCCGGGTGGCTTCAGTCGCCAGCCAACCCCCCCCCACCCCCCCACCTTTATACCCCCCACATCCCTGATGACTCTGTACAGGCCTGTAATTAAGCCGGTGACCTGCGGCTGACATCATCACTGCTCTTTAACTTCTTTACCTGAGTGCGGGATAGGGTGAAGGGGGAGAGTGAGCGAGATCAAGAGACCGTAAAAAAAAGGGAGTGAGTCTCCTCTCCTCTCCTCTCTGCTCCTCTCCTCTCCGCTCCTCTCCTCTCTGCTCCTCTCCCTGGCCAGGTCCACATACGCAGTCATAACAGGAGCAGCTGTGGGGCCGGTCTCACCGTGAGTCAGTTCAGTGGAATGGTCTGAGATGACTGGGAGGGCCGCCAACGTTCAGTTAGTCTGAATTTTTACATTCAGATCACATCAAAATATCAGTTAATGTGCTTGGCACCGAACCGGAACGACTACAGGCCCTCTGGAGCCCCCCTGGGAGGGTGGAAGCAGGCCCTGGCCGTGTACGAGTTTAATAACACTCAGACCACCCGCTCTTTTGTCGTATGTATTTCTCTCCTTGTTTTTTTTCTCTCTCTCTCCCCCCAATCTCTTTCTTTCTTCCTTTCTATTTTCTTCTCTCTCACCGGCTCTCTCTAACACACAAACACCCCCTGCTCGGTGAAAAGAGAGAGAGAGAGAGAGAGAGAAAGAGGGAGAGAGAGAGAGAGGGGAAAGGAGGTGGGCCGGAGGCGCGGACAGCACTTTGGCACGACTTCCTAATTTATTTGGCACTTAAAAAAGTGTAGGGGGGGGGAGGGGTAGCACGGCGAAGAAGAAGAAAAACGTCTCCTCCATTGACTACTTGAACTTCCTGGCAGCCAGGGTTGCGCTGACAGATTGATATCTGTGCGATTGCCCGGGCTGTTTGTTTTGTGGGAGCCCTTTGGGGGGGGGGGGGGCTGGCGCTATCTCCGAGGGCCTGGGGAGGCAAAGGCAGGGGGAGATGAGGGGTGGTTTGGGGCTGGAGGGGGGGGTTTGCTGATAACCTCTCTCATTGTTTATACACTGTCATGGTCCCAGGAGGGTGGAAGTTAGAGTGGAAGGGATCTTTTTCCTCCTCCATCTTGTTTTCTTCTTCTGTGTTTTAATGTGAATGTTATGTGTGTCTCCAAGCAACACAGTCAATTCATTAAGAAATAAAACAACTTTTGAGTAGTTTTTGTCGTGACTGATATTCCACAGTAGAAGTAACCCACAGGCATGTTTCTTTGAAGAGAGAGTGGTTGGTGATTGAACTGTGTATCTCTGTGTCTGTTGAGCTCTATGTCTGTGAGAGAGGCTACTTTCGGGGCCTTTTCAGGTCAGCTGATGTAAACGGACAGCCCTTTAAATCTGTGAGTGTGTGTTATTGATTGTACTTTCTGGTGGGTTGAAGAAGTTTACACAAAGGCCTTTGTGCTGAAAGTGCCACAGAGGCCTCTTTGTCACTAGGTGTCTTAAGGTGTGTCTGTGAGTGCTGTGTGTGTGTGTGTGTGTGTGAGTGCTGAGTGTGTGTATGTTTAGTGAGGTGGGGGGCAGGGAATAGAACTCTGGGCTTTGTTTGGATATCTGTAGGTAGGAAACTTTCAATCACTCCCCCCCCCCCCCTTCTCTCTCCATTAGATTGTATCAGTGCTCTCAGCAAAATGCTCTCTCACTGTCTCTCTCTCTCTCTCTGTCTCTCTGTCTCTCTCTCTCTCCCTCTGTCCCTCTCCTCTCTACCACCCCGCCCAGGGGCTGCTGTCATGCCTCACTTCCTGTCTTAGGACTTTTGCCCAGGACAATTTGTCAAACTGTCGCTCTAATTGGACGACTGAGTTACTTAGTACTCTCCCTGACTCCTGGGCAAGAAGGAGATCTATGTGGCCAAGCAACAATGGCAGTTCTTTGTAGCTCTCCAAGGGGTCCTTATTGGCCCTGTGAGCTGGAAAGAGGCAATTAGGCCGGGTCTCTGCAATTTTCTTAGAGGCCGTGATTCATTTTGTTATACAATTGGGCTGAACTGGACACACACACACACACACCAACACACTTCACACACACACACACACATGGTCGAAGGTTTCAAACTAAATGTCTCCTTGTCTTGTGTGTTTACAGAGCAGAGTCTGATGGAGGCGAAGCAGCAGGTGACGGAGGAGGTGGTGAAGCCCGTGAAGAGGGAGCACAGCGTCTCCGAGATCCTCAAGGACACCAAACGGGACCCGGGCCGGCCCCTGGCCACGCGTCCGCACTGCCCCGACAGCCCCGAACGGCCCCTCTACCCTCGGGCCGTCTACCCCATCCGCCCGCACCCGCAGCCGCTCTCGCACCTGCACCTGGGCGAGGAGCTCCTGAAGGCCAGCCCGGCGTTCGGCTACTCGGCCTGCTCGCCCGGCCAGTCCTCGGCCACGCCCAGCCCCAACGCCCGCAGCAGCCCCGAGAGCAGCCCCACCCACCAGCGCCGCAGCCCCGCCGGTGTGTCCCCGCCCAGACCCGCCGCCGCCGCCGCCCCGCAGGAGCCCCGCGACAGCTTCTCCGCCGCCTTCCACCCAGGCCTCTACGGCCGCAGGCTGGGCCCCTTCCCCGGGTACTCGCCTCCCGGGGGGCTACCCTCGCCCTTCTACCCGAGTCCGCAGTACCCACGCTACCTCCTGCCATCGTACGCGCCGCCCTCCGTGGGGAGCATGTTCCACCGCATGTACCCGCTCTACGGCAACATGATGCCCCCACATTTGCCCCTCCCGCCGGGCATGCACCCGTCCGAGGCCGGTCGCCGCTTCCTACCCCCCCCACCCGCCGATGCCCACCGGGACTTCCTCATGCCGGCCCTGAGCAGTGCCTTCTCGACGGCCACCTCCCTGAAGGACAAGCCCTCCGCGCACCCCCGCGCTCCGCCCAGTGGCTCCCCCACGGCCGGCTCGGGGGCGTCCGGCGACCGGCTGCCCACCAAGCCTACCTCAGCCCTGCTGGGTCCCTCGGTCCGGTCCGAGGATGAGGCCATCAACCTGAGCAAGTTGAGCAAGCGCCACAGCTCCACGGGCTACAAGACGCTGCCCTACCCGCTGAAGAAGCAGAACGGCAAGATCAAGTACGAGTGCAACATCTGCAGCAAGACCTTCGGCCAGCTGTCCAACCTCAAGGTGAGCAAAGAGAACAGCCCCCCACCTCACTCCTCGCCTCTCAACACTGCCTCCTCCCCACCCCCCCCACTGGTCTCTATAGATCATCTGTGCAGAGACACCTGGAACTCACCACCCTCTCTCTCTCTCTCTTTCTCCTCCTCAGGTGCACCTGCGCGTCCACAGTGGGGAGCGGCCCTTCAAGTGTTCGACCTGCAGCAAGGGCTTCACCCAGTTGGCCCACCTGCAGAAGCACTTCCTTGTCCACACAGGCGAGAAGCCCCACGAGTGCCAGGTAGACACATGTTCCTCACTCATATTAATCCTCCCCTCCGCTCCATCAATCAACACAAACTCCAGCCTGTTTCAATTGGTAGATTGTCCAACCCTCTTAGAACCACTCCTAACCCTCTTTCTCTCTGTCCTCCCACAGGTGTGTCACAAGCGTTTCAGCAGCACCAGCAACCTGAAGACGCACCTGCGGCTACACTCGGGCGAGAAGCCCTACCAGTGCAAGATGTGCCCGCAGAAGTTCACGCAGTTCGTGCACCTCAAGCTCCACAAGCGGCTGCACACGCGCGAGCGCCCCCACAAGTGCCCGCACTGCCACCGCAGCTACATCCACCTGTGCAGCCTGCGGCTCCACGCCAAGGGCTACTGCCTGGCGCCCGGCGGGCCCCCGCCGGCCCCGGGGTGCACGCTGGACGAGCTGGCGCGCATCAACGAGGAGATCGAGCGCTTCGACATCACCGACCACGCCGACAAGCTGGACGAGATGGACGGCATGGACAGCGACGTGGAGAAGCAGATCCTGGGCATGCTGTGGAGGGAGCTGGACCTGAAGGTGTCGTCCTTCCACAAGGGCAGCAGCAGCGGCGACATACTGACCTTGCCTCCCCTGCACACGTCCTCGGGCTTCGACCTGTTCCAGCCCAGCGGCGGCGAGGTGTCCGTCATCAAACTCCGCCTCGGCAGCCCGCGACCCCTGCTCCCCGTCAAGGTTAAGCAGGAGACCGTGGAAGCCATGGAGTCCTAAATCAACCTGTATTCACCACCACCACTACTTCTTAAAATAAGCCGCAGATTAACCACTCAGAGACCATCATACAGACACATGCAAGCACACCCATCCAACCCCAAGCCTGGCTCACTGACTTACACCCAGGCGCTGCGGGAGACGGTGGCAGCAATAAATAAGTTGTAAATTATTTTTCCTTCTTGT
This sequence comes from Sprattus sprattus, assembly GCF_963457725.1. Classification (NCBI taxonomy): domain Eukaryota; kingdom Metazoa; phylum Chordata; class Actinopteri; order Clupeiformes; family Clupeidae; genus Sprattus; species Sprattus sprattus. The sequence continues at coordinate 21,260,919 of NC_137917.1, read as the reverse complement.
TTTTGGTTGACGGTAACCAAAGCTCTGGTTCTGCCTTCAGGGACTTCAGTACTCAGGGCTCAAAAACACTGTCCTAAGACTGCGTGCGGTCACGCCCAGTGTGTCCTACACTTACGACAAAGACAATCATCTATCCTTAATTTCATATGACTATTTTAATATCATTGTTGTCGACGTTGTTGTTGTTGTTGTTGTTGTGGATGTTGTTATTAATATTATTGTCTTGTTATTTTGGTTCATTGTAGTATGTAACCACCTTAATTTATTATGCAATTTGTTGTCCTTTGAAAGCAATACTTGGAAAATAATGTTTACAATGACTGGGTATATTCATTGTAATTGACTATTTACTTATTTTTCTACGTGACCATTCTTCTTTTGTAGATATTTTTCTTTTTCTCTGCCGGTCTTGGCCCTGTGATATGGGCCTATAGCAGAGACGGGGAGCATCCTTTACAAAGGGTGTGTCTTTTGAAAACAGGTTTTAAAAAGGGGAAAAGGACTGCTCTTCAGTCGAAGGTCTTTTATGTTTTTTTTTTCTTTCTGTCAGGCCAAAGGTGATTTGAAATGTTGTATCCCCGACCTCAAAAATCAAAAGGAAAAGCGTCTGCAATGCATGCTCTTAGAGGATTTTTTTTGTTGTTGATAATGAGCTCTACTTACTCTATATGAGGCATTGTTTTGTATATATATTTTTTAAACAACCGTTACCTCAGTGTGTGTGCGTATGTGTGCACATGTGTGTGTGCGTGCGCGCGTGCGTGTGCGTGTGCGTGTGTGTGTGTGTGTGTGTGTGTGAGTGAGTGTGAGTGTGAATGTCCAGAAGGAAGTCGAAGCAGGAAGCACATATGATATTTATTGCTCTGCTACTTGAAGATAGAAAACCAAAATGTTCTGGAGTGCAGCTCTCCATTGCAGCCCAAAGAGCAGGAGTTCGTTCACATGTAGCACGGTGGCTGGCTGTGGCAGAGCAGACATCTCCAAATCAGCCCCGACCACAACCAAAAAAAAAAAAAAAAAAAAAGAGGCAAAAACAAAACAGTAAGACGTCCAATGGGGCTAGTTACCAAAGTTCACTGTCATTCTTTCTTAGTTTGACACCAAAAAGAGGACTAAATTATTGAAAAGCAAAACCCGAGAAAATAATGTGTGTATATTATGAAGTGTTAGCTCTTTAGCTATGTGTTATTTTATTTTATGTTTCCTTTGGAGATTTTTCTTTTTGTTTTGTTTGTATGGCTCTGAATTTACCCTACCCCCCCCCCCCCCCCCCCCTTTTGCCCACATGGATGGCAGACTGAATCACCTCAGCCTTCGAATGCACTGGTTTCTCCTCCTCTGTCTTGTGCCCCGTACTCTTTACCACATATTACGAGTCAGTGGTCAATCTGGGTCATTTTAGACGACACTGTCTCTAAGGCTACACTGTGTGCCGTAAAGCAGTAGCATCTCAATTTGTTTTTTTCTCCCCATTCTTTTCTTCCTCCTGAAGTATGACCAAAGTTTTCCCTCATCTTCAGCTTTAAACTATAGAAGAAACAACGGTCTCTATGTTTACATAGTTATTTAAGTGCAACATGTCCATGTAAATTATATAAATGTTCACTGTTCTAATCAACTTACTGTCTTGTGTGCATTCTTTTGAGTCTCTTTTAGTTTAAGTATTGGGTTAATGAAAAGAAGTTTGTCGAAATACAGAGATATGATTGTGATTATGACAACGGTGAGGACCATAGTATTTCATTTGGGGTATTTAAACTATTTAAATCTGTGGGCTGTTATCTATATGGCTGGACCTTCTTAAAGCCTCAACTGTGGTGGCAGGAAGTGAACCAAAAAGGGAATTGTTCAAAAGCATTAGCGGTTTAGGTCCAAAATGGCCTATACAACAAAGCAATATCTATCTATTGTGTTTGCTTATACATTTAACTCTGTTCTGTAGAAATGAGCAACTGCTTAATGTAGTAATTCAGCTCCACAGTCAATAATTAGACATATAGATGTCTCCTTTCTATTAAAATCAACCAGCATTATGGACTAAAGGTCACAGACGGTAGCATACATTCTCTCAAACCGCCTTGACATGAACTACATGAAGTCATTCTGAGAAAGATGACAGGTAATATCTGGCACTTATCAGTTGAGAGAGGGTGTTGTAATTAGCTGGCCTACACTGGAATCATTGTTGAGAGCTGTCGGAGGACAACCATATTTGGACTTCCTTCATAAGCACTGATCCACCCCATTGCCATGAGTCAAAAAGCAGAAAGTACCCCACAGTTATCACTGTCAATCTCACAGAAAATTATGGTTTGATGCCTACTAAACCATAAACACACTGAGGTTTAAAAATATTCCAGGTAGGCCGATTAAACTTCTCCTAATAAAAAACTCCTAGCAAAATGATTTATAGCCACAAAGGGTAAGAGAGTAATTCAAAATATGTTATAGCATAAAGACTGATGTTTATTCACAACATGATAGATTGTATACGACTTGAAACATATTACGAAACAAAAAAAAACAAAAAGATTGCAATTTTTTTTGTTTTGTTGCAGAATTGGAGATGTTTTCATCAGACTGTGTCTTTGATGACACGCATTCAGTCAGCCTGTAAAATGGCCCCCGCAGCGGCAGCCTGGCGTAGCGTTACTCATACGCTACATCTGAGAGCACATGAAAGCGGCTGCAATGTGTCGCGGCTCACACCATGACTTTGCACCTGAGGGATTTACATATGCACTTCTAAATCAGGGTCAGATTCAAGAATGGCCCGCTTGCCCACTTTGACTCACAACAGCATACTTATTTTGCATCACGGCGGTGACTGCATTTTCCAGACTCCCATTAGAACCACATGAGAAAATGAACACATCTATTTTGACTGCGCAAGTTCCATTTGCCAGTACTGTTGAAATAAGAAAAAAAAAGGCTTCATACTGTAGGCTTTTCACTTCCCTCAAAAGTGACTGAGTGACTGTGTGAAAACAATGAGATTCCATTCTACACATCTAAACAGCTTTGGTGACGTTTTTGGGGGGGGTTATTTGTGCATTTATCTCTCTGCGTTTTATATACGCTAGTCAAATTTGAAGTTAAGCCAGGCATACGTGGTTTGTATGCAGTTAACAAAAAAAGGTGCGACCAGGATGACCAAATTCGGTGAAAATGTTACACACTAAGAGCCTCTTTACCGTGACCAAGAGGAACTTGGGGCCCATCGACATGTTGCTCACTGTCACACCTTCCCAGAACACACAGGAATGCTGGCCCCTCTGAGTCTGACAAAATGCCCCAAAAAAGAGGAAATTGTTCCCCTCTTGCATAGCTCACGGCACTGTTTATGGTTAGTATTGTTTTGTGTGTGTACGCATCTTATGACTCTGTTGTTTCCTCCTCAGGGTCACGAGACTGAGGGTGTCATAGCAATGGTCTGTACTCTCTTCCTTAATCCCCCTGTTCCCTCCGATCATCAGTGTGGGTTGCGTAAGACGCACGTCCCAATCACTGGCTGATACAAAGGTATTGTTGGTAACTTACACTCACAGACACGCACAAAAACTCGCGCACACACACACACACACACACACACACACACACACACACGCACGCACACACGCACACACGCACACACGCACACACGCACACACACACACACACACACACACACACACGCACACACGCACACACGCACACACGCACACACACACACACACACACACACACACACACAAACACACACGCCGAGAAGACTCACTCTGCTATTCTATCATGCCAGACTGGAAATGTACTCTTGTTCTCTCCCTCTGCTCTAAAGAGAACCAGATGAGAGAGAGAGAGAGAGAGAGAGAGAGAGAGAGAGAGAGAGACAGAGAGAGAGAGAGAGAGAGAGGAGGAGGAGAGAGATAGATTAAGAGAGAGAGAGAGAGGAGGAGAGAGAGAGAGATAGATTAAGAGAGAGAGAGAGGAGAAGGAGAGAGAGAGATAGATTTAGAGAGAGAGAGGGATAGAGAAAGAGAGAGTGCGCACTCAGAGCAGTCACATGGAGCGCAGTGCGGTGCACAGAAAAGGGAAATCCAGAGGCCTGCCTGCCTGCCCGCCTGCCTGCCTGCTTGCCTTCCGGCTGAGACACCCGGCTGAAGCACAACTTTATTGATGTGACAGGAAGATAAAGGCAGGGGTGACTCAAGATGTGGTTTGGGAACAAGATCCATCTGTCCCTGCAAATCCGCTATTTGCGTCTCAGCAGTCACACACACACACACACACACACACAAACACACACACACACACACCCACACACACACATGCCTGTAGCGGAAGCCCAAAGGCAGCTTCACCAAGCAGACGTTTACCGGTCAAATGGAACGAGTGAAAAAATGTGTCGTCATTTCAAATAATCACGTATCAAATATGACT
>NC_137917.1:21246500-21249000 GCF_963457725.1 Sprattus sprattus | reverse complement strand
CCCTTTCATTTCTCCCTCAAGCGAAACGCTGCACAGATGTCTCGTGGAACACACCATCACACTCCAGCCAGCTACACTATACAGGAAGTGAGTCAGAGCTGGAGAATATTAATGAGGTGCTTGACTGAAGGGTGGTGGACTTTGAAACTACTGGTGGGTGGTGGATGGGGTGCCTGAGGCCTGGTACTGACCTGCGTAGGAGGGCCGAGGGCCGAGGGGGGTGGGGGTGGGGGTGGTGAGGGGTTGCGGACCTAGGGTGGGGGGGGGGGGTTGATGGAGGGGTGGTTGGGTGGGTGCAGGGGCGAGCAGGAGGGTCATAACCTTACAGGGCGAACTCCAGACATCTTTACCAGGATTGGCCCGCGGAACATCAGGAAGCACAGAAAGTCGGAAATGCAGAGCATGCAATCCTCCAAACCGGTGCCGAGCCCTCGCCCCAACTGTCCACCCACTCGGAGACCAAACCTGTGTACATCCGCATGCGTGTATTAATCACTGCACAAGCCCGTAGCTCGGGGCTGCGCTGCACAGTTAAGACTCGCCCCGAAGAAACGGCGTGGGTGGGGGGGGTGGGGGGGGGGAGGATGCAGAGTGACACTGAGTGACACAACGTAAGGTTCCCTGCTCTTAACCCTCCACCACCCGTGACCCCTCGGTCAACCCCCCTCCACCCTCCACGGTGTGGGCGGAGAACTGCTAGGGCGAGGGGTGGAGTCGCTCAGACCTTTATGACTAATCGCCAACGATCGTTTCAACCCCTCCAGCGTAAACTTGTAGACAGAGAAAGAAAGAAAGCGCCATATCTATGCTAAAAAAAAAAAAAAATCATCTCGTGATCGGATCCCGCAAACCATCAACACGTCATAACAGGATGACCGTTAAAAACGCTGGGCGGCGCGTTCAAAAGTAAAGACGGGGAAAGAAAACAAGAAAGAAAACGAGAGGCAAGGTAGAACAGTCGAGGTGTGCAGGTTTCTGGTAACGCACGTGTTCAGAGTGTGTGTGTGTGTGTGTGTGTGTGTGTGTGTATATATATTTGCAGACAGCAAACTGGAGAGTTTGTGAATCCTGGGTGTTCCTTAACAGGAAAACATATAGCTGTGCATGTCTGTTTGTGTGCGTGAGTGTATGTATGTGTCTGTATGTGTGCGTGAGTGTGAGTGTATGTTTGTGTCTGTATGTGTGCGTGAGTGTGAATGTATGTTTGTGTCTGTTTGTGTGCGTGAGTGTGAATGTATGTTTGTGTCTGTATGTGTGCGTGAGTGTGAGTGTATGTATGTGTCTGTATTGGTATGTGTGTGTGAGTGTATGTATGTGTCTGTATTTGTGTGTGGTTGTGCGTGTGAGTGTGAGTATGTGTCTGTTTGTGTCTGTATGTGTGCATGAGGGTGAGTGTATGTATGTGCCTGTATGTGTGCGTGAGTGTGAGTATGTATGTGTGGGTGTAAGAGAGAGAGAGAGAGAGAGAGATAGAGACACCTCAAAACGAAAAAGTGGAGCCCAGTTGCTGTTTCTGAAGAACTTTGGCCAACGAGTCCTGACACGCATGGACACAAACCCTCCCGCACACAAACACGGCCTCAGTAATAATGCGAGTGCTTTTGAGGGGCGGGGTGAGAAGGCTCGTTCCTTGAACCCTCGTCTCTCCTCCCCCATGGGACAGAGGTGGGGCGGAGGGTGGGTGCGTCTCTTCTCTCACTCTCACTATGACGGGTCTTGGGGAATTCACCCTCATGCACAAACACACACACAAACACACATACATACATACACACACTCTGCAGAATCATATTCGTCGTCACAATCTTACTGCACTTAGGACTAACACCCACAGGACCTGCCACACCATCAGTATACTGAATACATCAAATTTGCCACACACACACACACACACACACACACACACTCTCTTTCACATGCACATTCCGAGAAACTGCGATTCTCCCATTATCAATCTAATGTCCATCTGTCTGTGTGTGTGTGTGTGTGTGTGTGTGTGTGTGTGTGTGTGTGTTTATGTTGGGGGTTGGTGCTACCTGCCACCCTGCAGTCTCAACACACAGTACCTGACTGCAGCCGTGTGTGGTTTGTGACGTGACCACACAGGCCTGGGCTGAGGTGTCTCCAGTGTGTCTCCTGTGTTTAAACCAACACCACCACCACCACCACCAATGGCTCTCACCTGGCCTCCATGCACCCCCTCCAAGCTCCCACACCACTCTGGCTTGAGCCAGGCTCAGCTCCTCAAATCAGGACTGGGCAGGTGTTAACACATGGGCTCTTATCTGACCATTACTGGGGGGTCAGGGGTAAAGGGGTCCACACAAGAGTTACAGATGTAAGAAGACCAACGCTGTGCTTTTTTAAGCATACTTACAGATGGGGAGTAGTCATGCAAATTGAAAGGAAACGGATAGAGTGGGGATTTCATACTCCACTGCAACCCAGGAACACTTTCCCTGGAAGTTCACACCACAGGATGTAGAGGCGGTAACTAGTA
>NC_137917.1:21194000-21241500 GCF_963457725.1 Sprattus sprattus | reverse complement strand
GTGACTCACAGGTTTCTGCTCACCTCCCTGGCCATGGCCGTCTTCCCCGATTGCTCAGTTTGGCCACGCGGAAAGGTCTAGAAAGATTCTTGGTGGTTACGAAATTCTTCCATTTAGGAATGATGTTTGCCATTGTGCTCTTCGGGACCTGCGAAGCTGCAGAGATTTTCCCGTACCCTTCTCCAGATCTATACCTTGACACAATCCCGTTTCTGAGGTCTGCAGATCATTCCTTTGAACCCATGGCTTGGAGTTTGCTCTGACATGCACTGTCAACTGTGGGAACATAGGCAGGTGTTCCTTAATCATGTCCAATCAATACCGTTTATCACAGGTGGACTCCAATTGTTGTAGAAACATCTCAAGGAGTATCAGTGGAAACAAAATGCACCTCAGCTCACTTTTGGGTGTCATATCAAGGGGTGTGCACACTTGTGTACATATGATATTTTACATTTAGATTTTTAATAACTGATCTCAAATGTCTAAAAACCTGTTTTCACTTTGTCATTATGGGTCATTATTGAGACAAATAATTAACTCAATCTATTGTAGAATATGTCTGTAACGTAATAAAACATGGAGACAGTGAAAGGGGTGTGCAGATTTTCTGGCTTGATTGTATATTGCCCAAAGACACCAGTTATCATGCTAGAAAACTTTTCTCAATACTAACTGGGCTGTTAGTGGTGTTTGCAGGCTTTCTACATGCTTTTAAGGTAGGATTTACACCAAAAATCCATAATGTTGCTTTGAACTAATTCAAGCACATGCTTGGCAGACAATGCAGGAATAAGCCTCAACAGACACCTTCTTTGAAAACAGCAACCAATCAAAACCATCAAATACCACTTCTGAAGATGAGGAGCCAAATAGCAACGATGTAATCTAAACAAGGGCAATCTATAAATTGACCTCCACATTCCAAAGAAAGAAACAGTCACCCACTGCATATGACCACACCAAAAGTCACCCGTTCCAAATGACCTCACCAAAAGGCTGGCGATATGGTAACGTGAGGGTGCAAAGCTAACAAGATCAATCACTCTGCCATCCAGATCTCTTAATCTGAGTACACTAGAGAGGTGTTAGGGCTTGGGCCTGCTCCAGGCGTCTCTGTCACAGGTTTGCACGCAGTCCCTGGCTCTGCTGTCACTAAGCTGTCCGAGCTGACAAACGGGCCGACAGACAATAGGCGTCCCGGCGAGGAGCCGTGAAAAGGAAACCGTGGCCCGCTCGGCTTGGGTGTTGCTGCTGTGTAACTAACACCCGCCCGGGTCGCAGGCGAGAGAACGGTGAACAGCTCCGGCCGCCTCGGCGCCGATCCGGTTTCCAGAAACTCTGACTCACTGGCAGGAAGCTGCTCTCTCGACCCCCCCCCCCCCCCCCCGGGATTTAACGCAGGGCTCCGGGGACCAGGGAGAGAGTGTGAGAAGTAACAGCTATTTCGTTGCATTTTTAAAATGCACGGCCATTTATTATTGAGCGCGGCATCAAACAAAAGGCCCCATTAATACAGATGAGAGGCACAATGCACCGGGGTGCAGACACTTTTCTTTTCAGCACGCTACCCGACACCAGAGCTGGCAGTGAACCGCATGGTGACGAGGGCTGGACCATCATCAGCCTTTCCCTGAACTCGAGAAGGAGAGAGATGGATAGAGACAGACGGGGTGGAGGGGGGTGCGAGAGGGAGAGAAAGAGAGACTATTCACCAGAAGCGTTAACCAGCCCATAATTGGCGGTCAACTCATTCCATGTAATTTATGTCAATAAGCTGGAGAGTTAAGGGGGATAAGTGTCAATCAGACTGAGTTTCCACTCATTGTGAGGGTGTGGCAAATATGATATCCAGTTTCAGCACTAGATCATAACACCAGTTCTGGTGGGTCTGCAACATGTAAACGTAAAAAAATGCAACTGAACCTGACTATCACTTAGGCAGAACTCACCTGCGAAAGGAGTGAACAGAGGGTGATAACTAAAGCTCTTTGTCTTAAGGTTTATGTTTCGAAATTCCACTTAGGCGTAACACTGCCTTCTCCAGATCTATACCTTGACACAATCCTGTTTCTGAGGTCTGCAGATCATTTCGAAATTCTTTACTTTAGCGCCCATGAGTCAGAAAGACACAACCTGGGCCTATGCAAATAGGAGAGGGAAGAAACTAGAGGCTTTGAAACTGTGGCTCATTTTCCTTCCACATATGGATTGCTTAATTGCCTAAAGGCTTTTAAACATCCCGCTCCCCAAGAATGCGGTAGACGTCACTTACTGCTAGCCTAACCCACACACTGCACACCTGACATCCAGTAAAAAGTTCCTATAGTTTTCTGTAGAAGTACCACTGCGATCCCATGAGGTGTCTCATCATTAATGGGCACATAGGCATTTTGGTCCAGGCAGAACGTTACACGGAGCCTGCATTATGGCCGCCTGTGTAATTTACAGTACAGAGAAGCAATCTCCTCCCCAAGTTGTTTCCATGGCTAACGTGTAGTCTGGCTGAACGGTGCACTTTTCCAACAGCTGAATTCCAATTGACTGACTGGCATTGGTAAGACACTGGCATTGGTAAGACACTGGCATTGGTAAGACACTGGCAGTGTTACTCAGTTTTCTTAAAGCAGCAATAAGGAGTTCTGTTCCAAAACTAGCAAGTTGACTACCTCAAAAGGTATGCAAACATTTTTGCAGGGTATTCCAGCCCGGTATACAGAACTACATAGGGAATATCCTGGATGACTAGTGGGAAAGGGACAGGTGTTTATCTGACCTTTACATCACCATATGCTATTAAAATGAATTTGAAGATGGTCCCAAAACTAGTTTCCAATAAAACCATACCTCAAAAAGTGTCAAATTGTTGCATGTAGTTACTTACAATGTGCACAGGTTAGCATTTGAAAGCTTGCAGCTGTCTGGTACCACTGGGCAGTGGGCACACGCTACGTTTTAAAGCAAAAGTAAATACAGCCCCTCCAGCAGGCACAAAATGATTGACTAAATGTAAATGTAAATTTTACCTCCCCACCCCTACACACTCTACCTACACACACCTGGCAACCAGGTAACAGAATGAGTCCAAAGATAGTGATGCAGTATGGGTTGCACCATTGCTTGTCGTTGGAACAAGTTCACAATCTTGATTTGAAAATTCAAGTGAAAAATTCCCATATCTTAGTGCGTCAAAGAAGAAGTCAAAGAAGAAAGTCAAAACCCATTGGTTGGTCATCAGGACTAGGCCTGGCCTTGGAGGTTGACCCCAACATGCACATTTATCATGGTTTCTGATTTCACACATTTCTGATTTTCACAAGTATGTTTGTGTGTTTATTTGTTAAATACTAAGATGGCACTGTCATATAAGGTGAAATAAAATGTCTACACCCTTTGGTTGGCCAATAGGACAAGGCTTGACTTCTGAGGTCAACCCAGAAAAAGTTTCAATATATCGTATTTCAAATGACTTGCAACTTTCGCAACTCTATTTTAATGTTCTTCGTATCAATCCCAGGGTATTCTTGCTATTTAAGGTGAAATTGTAATATTTAAAGAATAAAATTAACACAGCTGATAAAGGTTTTGTTATTGTTTGTTAGTGCAGGTGTACTGGTTAAAATTTCTGGAGGCATCCAACGTACACCTGACATGGAGTTTAGTTCAAGTCACAAGCTCGCAAGTTTATTCAGCATTTGAAATTACACCAGTGGGCCACACACCTCATTTTAACTACCGACAGGTTGAGCTAGTCACTAGCCCCAAAGTATCTCCCTCCCCTGAAGCAGGTCTCTCTTCTCAGCGTCATCTCAATTCCTGTTTCAAAAGTCCCTTCACATTTTAAGTTTCTATGAATAAAAAACCTAGACACCGATTGAACTTTTTGTCTAGGCAGAGTTTTGCTATTTGTGCAATTCCAACCTCTTGTATACAGCCATAACCTCTTCAGAAAAGGTACTCAAGGGCGCTCTCTCACATAGGGTATTATTCACACATTGATATGTATTCTTCATGTGGGCTTATTATTGGCTCTGCTAAAAAACGAATATGATGTTAACAACTTCGTATCAAAACGAATGCAGCAAATGGTCGTGAAGTGAGAAAAGGATTCAGAGAGCTAGCGCCACCACACTACAGAGTCATATCTGACAACGCTGTGTCTGCGCAAGAGTCATCTCAGGCGGCATCTCCACTCGTCTGGCAGTGACGACTGCTGGGGTACCAGGCTATCATCTACAGCTCACATGGCGCCCTCTGCTGGTACAAGCCTGCAACTGCCAACGACCCAAGCCCCGCTTCTCAGAGGAGTATAGCGGTCAATAATGTAGAGCAGGTAACAGCTCAGTATGGGGCCTCAGTACGTGTTACAGCTCAGACGTGTAACAGCCCAGTAAGGAGTCACAGTATGTGTAACGGCTCAGTATGTAGTCTCAGTATATAGTCTCAGTATGTAGTCTCAGTATGTGTAACAGCCCACCATGGAGTCACAGTATGTGTAACAGTCCAGTATGTAGTCTCAGTATGTGTAACAGCCCAGCATGGAGTATCAGTATGTATAACAGCTCATAAGAGAGGACTAGAATATGAAAGGAAGGCCCAGAAGAACTTGCTTCAAATCTTATTGAGTGGAGAGGATTAATGCGGTACCTGGTATATCCTGAAGGGTATGTAGCGGAAACCGCCCTCCTCTGTTGGATATTCCATTAGCTTTCGATTCATGGCCCAGAACTGGTCAAATTTATCTGAAGGAAAGAAACGACATGAAAAGTAAATAACAAAAGAAAGGGGAAGTCATCATCCCTTTTTCTCAGTTTACATTTCAAACAATCACCTCTCAGCAATAATTGTGACTTTTTAATCTTGACTAAAAACGGATCCTGCGATTTAAATCTGTCCACACCAAAGCTTCCACTTTTTGGTTGAACTCTTGACTATTTAAGTGGAGGATTACGAACGGGCAGCTGCGCTGAGGTGAGAGTAAGGGGATCAGAAGGGCACAGACACACATAGTCATGTCTCACAGTGCATTGCAGGGACCGCTTAGGCCCTGTGGGAGTGCTCAGGGTTCTCTCCCCAACCCACAGGGTTGACACATTAACACGTTCACAGGTGAGCTGACCTTAGTTCCGCAGTCAGCATATGTGACTTTCTCGCCTTACCACAACACCCCCCTCGATCCCCCCCATACCACAGGCGTAGATGGTGGTCAGAGCATATGGAGAAGGCGCTTCCACACCCAGCACTCTGCACTCAGAGACCCGCTAGCGGGGGGCGAGGAGGGTGGGGTGGGGTCGTTCTGAAAGTCTGTTATTCTTAAATAACTTTTGCAAAGTCATAAATTCAGTTATGAAAGTAGCTGGGGGCTGTTGTGTCCCTTTGAGCTATGTTATGAAATGGCTTTACAAAATTCACTTAGGTTTGGGGGGGGGGAGAGAGAGAGAGAGAGAGAGAGAGAGAGGGAGGGACAGAGAGCGATAGAGAGAGAGAGAGAGAGAGAGAGAAAGAGAGATGGAGGGACAGAGAGAGATAAAGAAAGAGAGAGAGAGAGAGAGAGAGAGAGAGAGAGATATTTAATGCATGACAATGATCTGAGATGGGTAAGTGGCGTACCATTCTGAAGGCCCATCCACAGCTGCTTGTGGTCTTTCTTCTGCATGTCGTTGATAACCTGGCCCTTGTGCTTGAGTGCATCAGCCTCCTTGATGCCGGACATGAAGTGGGCTTCGATCACAGAATTGGTTGGGCAGTGGAGCAGGTCCCGCTCAGGGAAAATCTATGGAGCACAGAGCAAAAGGATGTCTGTCCAGAAGTATGTCTGTCCAAAAGTATGCCTGTCCAAAAGTATGCCTGTCCAAAAGTATGCCTGTCCAAAAGTATGTCTGTCCAGAAGTATGCCTGTCCAGAAGTATGCCTGTCCACACAACTCAACTAGGAACAATAAACGAGACACTACTGCTTTTCTTGTAACTGAAACTGTTCGAGGGTGAAGCTGGAATTACTAAGCTAATGGTTTCTGTACCCAAGGGAGTTGCTGCACTACTAATACAAATCTATTCCTCTCATGTTATTCACCTTGCCCAATGAGTGTAACTGACAGTTAAAGCTTGCACACTATGGATGCACATCCTAATAGTGAAATAGAAAAAGCAAGCTAGGCTATATTGATTCCATCACAAAACTCTTCAGTATGCAGCTAGACACTACTGGACAACTACGAGAAGGCTTTTTCAGCCACTAGTTTTTGGTTAGAGTGTGTGCTGAAGACACAAATGAGAAACGTACCTTAAAGTGCACAGTGACACTCCAGGGCAGGGCAGTGTTAGCAGCATGGAGATCAAACAACACTCCGATCGGGTAATGCCTTCAAAAAGAAAACAACACATTAAAAGAAGTCATGCTTTTAAAGGAATCTAATTTCTTTTAGAGTATTGTATCTGTTTGCTCTGTACAAATACAGGGAAATAATTTTAAATGATGATTTTTACTATGAAGGGAATCTGAGGGGAACTAAATACTACTGTTGAATTATTGGTCAAGTCTGTTTCATGTTATTTCCCACAGGTCTGATTTAAGAAACCATAAATTCCACTCATGATTTTGGAAAATCTTTGTTTCCTCGGCAACAAATCGACATAGGCATTACATAACACGCTGACTAGGCCAATTTCCACACAGCTATAGCCATAGCCATCACTGGTCTGCCCCCTTGTGTCAAAACAAAAATACTGCTTCTGAATATTTTGTCAAAATAAACTGATTGGGATTGTGCTTTGCTTTAGACCGAAGAACCTGATACCTGTCTCTTTGGAATAAACAGGTAGGTGTTCTGAAAGGCGATGCTTTCAGTCCAATTAACACAGATGAATTCCCTCGTTATAAAAGGCATACGACATGTTTTTGACATGTCAATTGCCCCTCCAAAACCTTTCTGTCATCTTTGTCTGAAATGCCATTCTCAGAATGCAAATTGTCTAATGATAAATGGATTAGGTTAATGGTCTGGTGAGGAATAAGAGACTGGGGCTGTGCTGTTGCTCAAAACTATTTTCAAAAGCCCACTGTAACTGATAACAAATTACTTTGTTGACATTCAATACATTTACATTCATTTCTTCAGGTTTTGATTGATCATCACTGATACACCAGTTCATTTTGACTTAAGGGCTGAGTGCAGTTTAAAACATCACTAAAATGTACCCAATCAGACAAGTTTATAGTTAAGACCAGCTATATATTGTGATTTTTGACAGTAGAATGATCGATATACAGTACAGTATTTGTTGTAATTTTTAACCATGGCTGAATAAATAGGAAGGTGTGAGTACTCAACCGACAGTTACTTCTGCTTTTTTTTGTCAAAATAAATGGTATACTGAGACAATATTCAAAAGAGGTTTCCTTGCTATACCTCACTCTTTCCCCTTAATTTTGTTATTCAACATTTACTCCTCAAATGTTGCCAATTTCACTGTGGCACTTAGTACACACAATCAATTTCCAAAAAAAGAAGGTGTAAGAGTCACCAACCATTTCAAAGGTAGTCCTTCGTACTCAAACCACATCTCCTCAACATCTTCTTGCTTCATGATTCTCAGAAAGTGCTTCTTCACCTTGTCAGTGACAAGTGTTAAGTAGCTGACCCTGGGCAGGAGGAGCTGTGGATATGAAACCACAGATCATCATATACACATGACGTCCTCTTACAAATGCTGTTAGTGAATACATCATTTAATAGGGGCCTGCACACAGACCTAGGTTTTCTGTTGAATTAGCATGGCAAGTATAGTACAGTAGAGAGCTACTTACTGAGGTTTTAGGAATAGGACAACAACATGACAGAACACTGCAGGATATTTTTATTTTCAGTGCTAATGAGTTCACTTGGAGTTGACTACATGAAATAACTTTATTCAGAATCTAAAAGTAGTAAACACATTTCACTGCCAAAGCTGAAACAATGACATACAGTGAAGTGGCAATATCATCAAGGCCTGAAACCAATCCAGATCAACTCAAGAACAATTTTCTAGGGATTAATTATCACTAAATCATAAAAAAAAGGTGTGCAGATACCCACATAAAAAGGCTCAGCCTCTCTCTCAGTGACCTCATCCTGGTATAGGGTGAAACACGTTGGAATCCTCCCGAACCAGACATCTCGTAATACATCCTTGTCATCTGCCATTCTCACGTTTCTCCGGGCAAAACATAAATGGGGTGTTCTATTTACAAACTACTAACGTCAGACACCTGAAAAGTAACATAATAAGGCAAATCATTGATAACTCCATCTCACGGACACTGACTGTCATGCTTTTTGCAAAGGATTTCCTGGATTCAATGAATGCTAACAAGCTTGGCCACTCTCCTAATTAATAACACTGTCTGCCTGTCTTACAACATTAATACGAAAAAGTGAACACTCTATGGCCACAGAATTAGCTAAAAATTGTTACACACAACACAACATTATGTTTACCGTCAGGGTTAAACAAAACAGCTAGCTATTCTAGCTGTGTTCCCTGACAACGTTGCTTTGTTAACGTTAACTGACAGTGGTGCCATTCAGCTATCGCTAACAGCTTAGCTGTGCTTCAGTCTGAACTGTCAACACATTTCTATTGATAAACGAATAGGCCGTCATCAGCTGACAGGTGAACTTCATGTCAATTGATGACATAGCTAGCATAGCAAGCTAACGTGGGTATAGCTATTTGCAGTTAGCAAAGCTATATGACAACTAGCTTAGTAACTAGCATAACATGTTTAATGGATACAATAGACTAACCAAGGTTTTTATCATCTATTCCAAAACACATTTACTCCTTCAAACATGTTAGGAAATGTTAAATGCCTACAAAAACACATCTTACTTTCCACAGCGTTCTCCTGTTCTACTCCGACCACAGTCCTGTGTGCACTACAGGGCACCAAAACCGGATAGACGTCATTATTTTTATGACACACCTCAACATCAGTTCAGCAGCATTTCATTTCCAAAACCATGGCATGATATTGAACTTTTAACGTTCATGCCAAATAGACAAACTTGTTCACACAGAAGAAAAGAAACCAAGAATAGTTCAGAATAGTCCTCAGAAATGCTGAAAACGTCTATTATAATGACTAAAGACTATTATAATGTAACCAATTTCTCAGAATAGTTCGTTATTTTATTCCCAGACGAATTCAACTAGGTGTTCAGTCCGTTTAAATGCATTTGCTTTGTAAGAGCCTTTTAATGAATGTATTTCGGTAATGATGGGATGTAATGCACACTGTCACACATTGCAAAGTTCTGATGTTCAAAATTGGACGCTAGTAAACTTCCGGCCCAAGTCTTCGGGCGCCATATTTGATCAACTGCCCCATATTTGTATTCTTTTTTTCTTCCCAGAAAGTTCAGAGAACTACGAATAGAAACAAACAGAAAGTCAAGACAAGTTACTGTTATTTAAAGTCTTGTGTTTTCATGTGACATCCGAGGACATACTTAAGACTCACAAGGATATCTAAAGATATTCTGAAACGGTAAATCTAACAAGCTACTGTTGATTCTCTAGCTTTTCGTAAAACGTTAGCAAGCAGACAGCTAACTTGGTGTAACGTTACCATTCTTATTGTTGTTCAAAGCAAAGTGTTAATTTAGTTTAAAAGCGCAAATTACATTGAATTGTACTAATTTAAACACATGACAGGTGGCTCGTGGTTACCAATATTTATATTAACTTAGCCAGCTAGAGTTACAATTTCGTATTGAAGTCGGCGAACCTATCCAAACATCTAGCGCCAGAATGATACACTGCGTTTGGCTAGCAGCGCTGCTTCTCTGAAAGCTAACAACACGTCAGCTAGCTGGCCTACTTTATCAGTAAATTACTGCATATAGATCGAATTCACGAAGGGTAAGAACAATTAGTCTATTTCGCTCCACAGCCATTTCGTGTTGTCGTCTGCTCAACTTGCCTGGTAACCGTGTTTGAATGTGAGAATCAACTTCCCCCGGAACATCCACTGTAAACTACGTTAATCGACTTCCTATCTGACATTGCTAGTGAGCTATTCTGTATTCGTTGTTTCATTGCACTTGTTCTTGGCCCCAGGAACAATATTTAACTTGACCAAATTACCACCATGCTTGGTGTATATTAGTTCCACGACTTCGTAAAAAAAAGTTTGGCATGAAAATGCCCAGAATGGACACAAAGCATTCTGTGCAAAGGTTTTAAAGCACAGCTAAATGTATTGATTTGACTCCATATTGAAAGTCGAAATTAACTTCCCCTCATGTGTTTTTTTCTTGATGCAATATCAGATGTCTCTTGTGGATTTGGGGAAGAGATTACTTGAGGCGGCACGAAAGGGGCAAGATGATGATGTCAGGACGCTCATGGCCAATGGAGCTCCTTTTACCACAGACTGGGTAAGTGTGTTTTGAATACAGGTAGATGTGTGTGCGATACCTCAGATACAAGGAACTCCAGACGCACCAGCCCACTCGGAGGGTTGACTGAAAAGTTACTGCGAGATGTCTGAATAAACAAATATAATAACTCTACTTCGGAGTTTGTATCTTAGGTAAGTTATTGCACACACATCTACATTGCACCATCTCTGACAGACTAAAGTTTATACTGTAACTACCCCAAACTAAAACCATTATTAACATAAAAAACATTCAGGTGTGTGCAATTTTGATTGTTTAGTTATCGAATAATGTTTTCTTTGAGTTTCACCTGTGATGTGTTTTCAGCTTGGGACGTCGCCTCTTCATCTGGCCGCACAGTATGGACACTTCTCTACTGCAGAGGTACTCCTCCGTGCAGGCGTCAGCAGGGACGCCCGCACCAAGGTGGACAGGACCCCTCTCCACATGGCCGCTGCAGAGGGCCACACCAGCATAGTGGAACTGCTCGTCAAGGTAAAAGCACAGCATTGGATCCCGCTGTGTACTTCAGGTCCAGTCTCAAATCAAAACAAATAATGACTGCAGACTGGTCTTACTATATGCAGCCTTTGAAACAGCACAGTCATTTTAACAATGATCTATAATACCAGCTCGTAAGCATGCAGCTGCAATATCCTTTAATCTAAAACAAATGCAAAATCTATGTTTTCTTGTCTGTTTGTTTGTTTGTTTGTTTTATTTGTTTAAGACTGTACCTCGAAAAGAGCTTCTATCAGCAAGGGACCTCTGGTGGGCATGAGCACAGCCAATGTATTTTTTCTTCCCGATTCATTCTGCTCAGAGAACACTTGGCTCTAGTGCACAAGGAACTGTCTCCAAGCCATAGAGCCTAATATTTGTGTTCTAACAGCTAGCGTGAAGAGTGGCTGACAGGGTTTCCAACTGCTTGTCTTGTGCAGAGTGGAGCGGATGTCAACGCTAAAGACATGTTGAAGATGACTGCGCTGCACTGGGCCACCGAGCACGGGCACAGAGCCGTGGCGGAGCTGCTGGTGAAGTACAGCGCCGACACCCACTCCATGAGCAAGTTTGACAAGACGCCCTTCCACATCGCCGTGGACAAGGGCAACACTGAACTCATGCTACTCTTGCAGGTACAGAGAAATAAACAATCTTGTCTGTCTTGCATTTGTCCCAGGGGAAATGTACAAATACAGTTATTCACCCAATATCATAGGTATGTTATATGTAAGTGGTATATTTGTTCAATAAGTTGTGTGTTTTGTTGTTGTTGTTGTTGTTGGTGGGGTGTGACAGGACGGCATGCAGAGCCAGGTGAACATGAACCCTCTCAGCAGCTCCACCACCTCTATCCCCAGTCCTCAGTTCGTCATCTCCTCCTCCGGGGAGGTCATGAACCTGTCTGATCTCGTCCTCACAGCTGCCAAGGCTAACTCGGGTAGGACCATCTACAGCGCCAGCGTGGTGCCAAGCACGTCACGATGCTCTCGTTCAGGGCATCACCGTGTCTGGCGTCTTGTCATTTGCTTAAGAGCTCAACTTTAAATCAAACTTTATTTGTACGGCGCACACTAGTTCCTCACCCCTTTATGTCTTTGTGTCGGTAGGTGCTACTGAAGAAGTGATTGCTGCAAACTCGGTGGATTCTGCCCTCCAGCAGGTTGTGGGCGAAGGAGGGCAGAGGGTCATCACCATAGTGACGGACCAACAGGGCAACCTGCAGCCAGCCAGTCTGGGTCAGAAGTTCTATGTCACCATGCAGGGGCAACAAAGTGAGTTTTAGACGACGTACAGTAGTTGGATTACAGTTGGTTAAGGAAGATGGTTAATGAAGTGTATTTCGGTCAATCGTAGGAAACTGGCAATTTACATTCTTACTTTATCTAAAAGGGAAAACTATTGTTGGGTGACATGAGTAGGCTTCCTTCATGGATTTGGGGGGGGGGGGGGGCTGAGTAGTGGTAGTCATAGAAATATACAGTAGGTAGCACATTAAAATCCTCCTTCTGACCGGGCAAAAGCTCCCTCATGTTTTGTTTTCACGTTTTCTTGGTTGTCCTGGAGACCTAGATGTGACCGGTGTGCTTGTGTTGTCCTGGAGAGCTAGATGTGACTGGTGTGCTTGTGTTGTCCTGGAGACCTAGATGTGACTGGTGTGCTTGTGTTGTCCTGGAGAACTAGATGTGACCAGTGTGCTTGTGTTGTCCTGGAGACCTAGATGTGACCGGTGTGCTTGTGTTGTCCTGGAGACCTAGATGTGACCGGTGTGCTTGTGTTGTCCTGGAGAGCTGGATGTGACTGGTGTGCTTGTGTTGTCCTGGAGACCTGGATGTGACTGGTGTGCTTGTGTTGTCCTGGAGACCTAGATGTGACCGGTGTGCTTGTGTTGTCCTGGAGAGCTAGATGTGACTGGTGTGCTTGTGTGTTCTGAGTGCAGTGGTGGCAGTTCCAGCTGGACAGATCACAGAGGAAGTTGTGGTGGAGGAGTCCAAGCCTCCCACTCCTCGCAAGAGGAAACTGGAACAAGTGACAACCCATGCGGAGCCCAAACAGAAGGTCTGTCAGCCACAGTCACTTCAGTGCTTGAGAGGAAGTAGGAAATGTTTCAACATGTTTTGTTTTTCTCCCAAGGTTTGTTTTGGTATGAAGTTCTAAAGTGTTAATCCCTAAACATAGCAAGATCATTACATAACAATCACTTGGACATTTTGATTATGTCAAAATCAAATGTATATTATGTTATGCAGTTCAAAACAAATACTTCTATACAATTTTTTTTCACCTGTGACATACTGCTGATGTATTCTGAGAGTTGACAACATGGCTTAGGGTGCTAGAAATGACATCAGCTCTTTGTGATGAGAGTCATTGTGAAAGTCTGGTCGTGGGTTGTGGCGAAATCCTATGGAACCTATCAAAACCTACACCACATGCTTGTTGTTGCAGTTCAGGCAACTGTATAATAATGGTAACATGATTATTTGTTACTGTTACCAAGTTTGCTTACATTAGTTAATGTTGTTGCTTTCTTTATAATAATAATAATAACAAAATAATGCAGCTCAAAGTGCAGTTTATAACTTTATATTTTTCCGTATTGTTTAACTTTTGTTGTTTGGACCTCCAGCAGGACAAGGCTGAGAAGGGGAGCCGGGAGCAGCTGCAGAGGCAGCTGAAGGAGGCCAACCAACGGGCACAGGAGTACCGGACGCAGCTCCTGCTGCAGGAGCAGGAGACCGAGCAGTACCGCCTACAGCTGGAGGCCATGACCAACGGGCAGACCAACGGCAGCAACGCCACCGCAGGCAGCCAGGAGGAGGAGGAGGAAGAGGAGGTGGTGCTGCAGGAGGAGGAGGAGGAGGTGGAGGTGGAGCAGGAGGTGGTGATGCTTTCCGAGGGCACCATCATCATCAAGCCAGGCGAGCTGGACACAGACGGGGTAGAGTGTGAGCAGGTGACGCTGGTCGATGCGGCGGAGAGCGCTGCTGTGTCGACGTAACACACACACACGCACACACACATACACACACACACACACACCCAGCCCTGAAGCCCAAAGCCCCCCCCACTCAGGAACTACACACACTAGACGCCCCTTTATGGCACCTGTAGTGTTTCTTGTTTTTAATTTATTTATATTAATCGCAGAGATGACTGAAGATAACACTATCTCAGTTTTTTTTTTTTTTTTTTACTTTGTTTTGAAACGATGGGAAACAATGGACCAGAGGGCTAACCGATGACTGGATACTTGTCACTCAGATGTCACTCAAGGGGCGGACCAAGGTCCAAGTCCACAGCACGGGAGACTGACTTTTGGCCCTGGACGTGGGATCCATACTCCTCACTGAGACTGACTTGGTCTGGACTGAGCTGAGCTGTCTCTTAGCTTATCTTATCCTCACCACTTCCACAGTTGCCTTAATATCTCCAAACCCTGCAAAGAAACTTCCATATTATTCTACAAAAAAATTAAATAAAAAAAGTGGTAGCTGACGTGACCCATCAGAAAGGGACAGGCGTATTAGATAGGGGACAGTCTGTCTGTCCCTCGGCGTGAAGTAACTCATAAATCTGCGACAGATAAGGCAGAAAACGCGCCTCCGGAGACAGTGGCAGCTCGGCTGAAAATGAGAGTGTCTGGGAGAGGACTGGCAGTGGGTGTCAGAGGGAGAGGAGCACCAGGTACACGCAGACTTCCAATCCCTTCTCTCCCCTCTCCTCCTCTGAGCCAGCAGCTCAGCACGTCTCTCAACATCTTTTACATGCGGATGCAGGGTGCTTTCAAAGTCATTTGGCAGAAAATCTTAAAAGTTGAATGATTTGGTTCTCCTAGTCTTGATAAATGGCTTTAAAGAAAAGAAAAAGAAAAATGTAGAGCAGCTTTCTGAGGCCTTTTGTCAGGGTTTTGTAGCATGAAGGTGGATGGCTACAGGGCCTGATGGTATACTGTGTGTCCGCTGTGCCTCTTCTAACTTGCGTTTGCAATGTATTAGCGTTTACAAACTACTTTTGCAGGGAGACCAAACCGGGTAGCAATATTACTGTTTCTGAGTCTCCTGTGACTAGCCTGGAGTAGTACATTTGTGTTTACTATTCATTCCACTATTATAGGTTTGGATGTTATGGATTGGGAGATATATATATATGAGTTAACAGGTGAAAGAACATCCAGCCACTTCACTCTTTCAAACAGAAGAGTACAGGTACAATATTTGGAGGACGGGTAGAATTGGGCCACTCTAGCATCGCATATTGCTTTACCTTTTATTCAATGTATGCGGTTTTATTGTTATCATTTTAGTAATTACAGGGTCATTACATCATGTAGTGCTTGATATCTAACCTGTTGAAAACATCTTATTACTCATTACTCAGTGATTGACATGATGACCTGACTAGGATGGAACACGCCCCTTAATCTAACTTTTGTCGAAGCCAGTGTGGTGGTTGCATATATTACAATAGGGAAAGTTTAAAAAAAAAACATTTTTAAAAAAAAATCTGATATGAATTTGATTAGATTTTAGTACATATTTAGTGAATCATTGGACTCCATATTATTTTCTGCGTGGGAATACTGGATTGTCCCATAGCCACAACTGGGTGAACAGAAATGGCTAAAAATATTTGATGTGAGACGTCTTGAAATGTTGCTATTCATTAGAATTTTCATTAATTTCCATCGCAAGATGAAATTCATCTGATGTGTTGGAATTCAGTGTTCTGTAACAAGCACTACAATTTCGGAACTGATTTTAACGTCAGTTATTTGGATCATACATCTCAACTTGCCCATTGGAACTACTTTGAGAAGGGGTGTTGCCTAATATTAGATAGCAATAAACGGAAGTACCCCTGAGCTTTTTTACCAAGTTACCTATATTGGTACTGCTTATTTTTAACTACAGCTTTTCCATAGTTAGGAGCTGCTTTTATAAAGATACTACATTTCAACAGAACACTATCAGGTAATTTTGATACTACAAAGCAGTGTTTTGTATTTGGTTTTTGTAAATAGATGTTTTAGTGGGAATCAACATAAATATAATTAATGTTTTACATGTACTTGCTTAAAAAAAAACATATATCAACCTATGTAGATTTCAATAAATAATAATAAAAAAAAGACACCTGTTGCCACATGCTCTTTTCATCACATAGTTTAGTCTTTATGTTGAGGATTTCCTTTAAAAAATTGGGAACAAACATTTTGATTAATTCTGTCTAATTGGTATGTTTATACATTATGCTTTCCTTGTATAATTCATTGTAGTTCATTGCAGGTATGCAACTGAAAAAGAGCCACTGCTCCCTCAGTTCCTCACTGATGCCGCTTTTCATCTCTCTCCACATTTCTGTTCTTTCCTTTCCATTGGTGTCTAACCACCAGCTGCTTTCAGCCAATCAGCGTCTGAAGAAGCCAGGCTGGTTTTGATTGACAGGATTGACATCCAACCGACAAAATGGCCACACATGCTGCAAGCATTTGATCCGTGTTTTTGCCTGTCAATACTGAGTAAGGTGTACGAGTCTGTCTGATGTAGACCAGAATTAATGTGATTATCACATACGTTCAAAACCTCAAGAAAAACACTCTTACAGGTGATATAATGTCCCTTCCTGTAAGGTAATTGTGTGTAGGTTTAATCTGCCTATAATTGCCAACATTTAGTGTTGCACTGAGTGCATATCTTCCTCATGAAGAGTTAATTGATCTGGCTTGGTGGCCCTAATTACGAATGACGAAACAAGAATGAAGGCTGATTTGAGCGGGGTGACAAGGGCAGATAATGATGGATGACGCAGGGGTCTCAAACCAAAATACACCACCCAACCCCGACACACACACACACACACACACACACACACACACACGCCTGTGTTAATGTAGCTTTAAGAAATGAACATGCTGATTTCTGTCCTCTTGGTACAGAGTGTAATGCAAACTGGCCGAAGCGTTCTGATGGTGAAATGTTGGATTTCACACTGAGCTGCCTGTTGCTGTGTAAAACACACTTGGCAAAGCTTGGCTATAAATAGATGTGGGAAGGAAGCTTCTGCTTCTCTCGCCGAGCTGTGTGTGTGTGTGTGTGTGTGTGTGTGTTTCAGTGCCTGTGTGTGTGTGTGTCTGGTATAGTTCAGTGTGAATGTGACATTTTGTTGCATTTAATCCAAACTCTTGGAAACCCTTTTTTTTATTTTGTCAGATACTTTCATTGTTTATTACATCGAGAAATCTCACTCTTGCCCTAAAATATCTGCTAAATCAGCTACACTTACATCTGGCTCCAAGAAGCAGTACACAAAAACACCAGCATATTGTGTGACTGTGATGCATGATTTAAGTGGGTTGTACAAATACTTTGCCAGAGAACAGTAACGCAGTTATGCAAGCCACCTGTTATAGAGAACTCTGTAAACAGTTGAAAGGCACAAGTTTTACATATTCCAAAGAAGAGCCGCCAAAAAATTCAACCATTAATTAATTTCTAAAACAAGATCTGTTAGGTCCAGATCCACCAGCCAAGTTCACATTAAGTAGGCACAGAATGTTGAAAAGTCATCAAGGGTTTTACTGAAGCTGAACAGGATTTACTAATGTGGACTTAATTTCCATCCTTGACACGAATGTTATCACTGATAGTGAAGCTATCAACCAAATGCAAACACTTTCACATGGCCAAATGATATTCAAAGTGTTCATTAAAATACTGAATAATTTTCCCCCTCAGATGTAGTGTTTACCATATTTTCTCACTGAAACGTAATTATGCAGTGTGTTCAACCCTGTGCAATATGGCATTACATCAAATAAGCAGAAACCAAAAACAGCTTGCCACACCCTGACCACAGCTTGTACAAGAGTACAATATTAAAATATTAAAGGAGTGAGTGAGTAAGAGTTTAAAGGACAACAGCTGTAGTTTGTTTATCATCTCCAGAAGAAACGAAGCAGCACTGGGATGACTAATCAAACCAAAGGTACGACCGATGTTTGCAAATCTTTTACCTCCAATTCCTTATCAAAGGAGGTCGCTAATGACATCAGTTTAGCTCATATCAAAGATGTACAGAAAAAAAGACAGACAAAGAAATGTACGCATAATTCTGTCACTGAGGTGATTTGTGAGTGGACGGGTTGTATGTGATGCAGTGGGGGACGTCGAGTCTGTCCATGCTTGCATTGTCCCCACTGTGATGTAAACATACTTCTTTTTTTGTGACGAATGTGACTTACAAACAGTTGGCTTTTGTGCCTTACTCTTAATTGAGGTCTGATTTAGGGGTAGAGCGGTCCTGGACGACGGAGACATATCTTGCGTCTCTGGGGCCATGGGTCCCCAGTGTGACCAGCCGAGGTCGGGGGTCAGGCGATGCGGTAGTCAAAGGTGTCCTTCTCCATGTAGTCCGTCCAGGTGGAGGACGGCATGCTGCTGTAGGGGTCCAGCAGGATGCGAAAGCAGCGCACGATCAGCAGCCCGAGGAAGATGAAGAGGAGCAGGACGAAGACGAAGGCTGCCCTCTGCTCCAGCGTCAGGAAGGTGGACATGTGCTGGGCGCCCCCCGACGCCGACAGCGTGCTGCTGCTGCTGCTGTGGAGGCTCTCGGCCATTTTGGGGTGAGCCGTGTCTGCGCCTTCCCAGATCAATCACGCCGGGGGCCAGGGAAGCACGGCCATCTCAGGGGGTCGGGTGACTGGGCTGTAACGCAACGGCAGTGGACACTTAAGAGACGTTGTCACACACAGTAAGTCATTATTAGTGTGTCTGTCGCTGGAGCCCAGCCTGTGTTTACAATCAAACGCAGACGCACCAGCCACACAGCCACTCCTCCCCGAGGGGTCTGAGGGGAAAAGGCAGTGGCTCCGGCTGAAGTGTGGGAGAAGGGCAGTATGGCATTTTCCACTCTACATTCACGCTTTGGCATAAATGAAAACCTTGCTGGCTTTACATTTTTTTTTAAACAAACACTTCTCTTCACAAGATCAGAACTAAAATATGCCTCCCCCCCCCCCCCCCCCCTCTGTCAAGCACAATTAGAATAATTAAAGTTGACATGATTTTGCTTTGATAGCACTTTCATAGTACACTGAGATATTTCATTTTCATTGATAGCCAATCATTTAAGGTACAGTATTCACAAATCAAAAGACGAGAGACATGTTTGGATCAAGGCGTTCCCTCCATCACTGCCATACAGACCAGTCAGCATTCCCATTGTATACCAACAGCAATATATCATTAGCACTATACATTAGCAGCTCTCTGTTCCTCCTCACTGCTCAAAAACCTGGAACTGGTACACATCGCGTCCATATGCGAATGCGTCAAGTATCTGGCATGCCTAGTATAAGTGGACAAGGATAACACCACACACGTACCTGTTGTGCTGCAACAACTAGAAGCGAAAGAGAGCGGAAGAGAGAGAGAGTGACTGAAAGAAACCGTGAAGGGGTGGCTGGTGGACACTAAAGCTGTGTCGTGTTCAGTTCCATGCCCACGATGGCCACAAGCCAGTGGCAAACGTCAGTTCAACTTTTCCCCTCGTTTTGTCTCAGTCATCTGGCAATCCAAACAGAGTCTTCCCAGCTGCCCTTCCATCGCTGGCTCTTGTTGTCCAACTCCCTCTTCTCCCCTCAAGATGTGGATGTAGTGGTGTCTCGTCACCCATAGCAACCGGTTGCCATAGCAATTTCCCACCAAGTATGATCACCGAATGTTCAGCAAGTGTGAGGTGTCTGTGTGTGTGTGTGTGTGTGTGTGTGTGTGTGTGAGTGTGTGTGTGTGTGTTTGTAGATAAGAGAGAGAGAGAGAGAGAGAGAGCAGGCTCTGTAAATGACTGTCTGTGTTTGATGAAGACGCAGCGTGAGCTGTTTGTGTGAAACTAGAGCACCTGCTAAACTCAAATGAAAATGACTTCTTTTAGCCTCAAATAAATGATTGTTTCGCTTCAGGGTATAGGCGTGAGCAATCAGGATCTGGAACGACAGTCAGGCGGCGGACGAGGACTGTCCAAAAAAAGCAGCAAAAAAAAAGAGTCTCTTTCAGCACATTTGCAGCAATTACCTTGGTGTTGTTCTCTATGAGATGCTTTCAGCCAGCCTGTGTAGGGTACATATGCTAATCAAAGTGCTGATGTTCAAAGGCTAGAGGCTTACGATGTCACTGTGTTGCCCATAAAACACTGGCAGAGCTGACAGTGTCAGACGGATAGACAGGCCTGTCCACTCATCTGACAGGGAGTAGCCATTTGTCTTGAGTACTGAGTGAAGTGGCATTACACAAGCGCGCACACACACAGACACACAGTGATACACACATACACACACACACACACACACACACACACACACTCACACACACACACACACACACACTAAAAACACGAAACAACTTGCATTTAGAGCATGTCGCCATCATTTTGTACGATACATCTCACCTGATCACTCAGCAGACACATTTATTTCTCCATGACAGGTATGCTATTTCAAGACATAAGCACTACCACTAAGGAACCCTGGGATAATATTATGTATGTACAGTATGGGGCTATGATTACACAACAGATTTAACAAATGATATGTGGTGTTGTGTTGGTGATCGCCTTTTCACATCAACTCGAATATGAATCAAGCAAAAGGCAAAGAGCAAAGGCAGGGAAGGCTGTTAAATGGTGACTAGCTCTGCCACTGTGGACTGGGATCCCGAGGGGGGAAAGGCACGCGTATCTCTGCCTGGCTTATCTTTGCCTGGAGGAAACTGCAGAGTACATCTAGCGTCCATATGTACGCAGGAATTGTTTGAATATTTTTTTGTCATGACAGTAAATATCACAGCCTGTTCTCAATCAGCTTACTTTACTTGAGCAACTGGCAGAGAACACGAATTGGCTGCAGAACGGCACCTTGAAGTAAATTTGATAAATATATCAACAGCAAAAAGGGACACAATGCAGAGAAGGATGTACAGATGAAGTGATTATAGGAGACAAGGATAACACGAATAAAACAATTTCACCATTTATTAATCTGGTCACGTAATTGCTGTCATCCTCAATAAGTGTGTCGTGTTGCAGATACTCCTAAAGCAATATTGGTGTGAGAACATTACATTTCAACCTTATATAACTTCATATTTAGTTTTGAGCCATTAAAATGTGATGTCTGCATCATTTTGGACTCTGCACTCAGGTGCACTCAGGTGAACTCTCTGTCATGCTTCATTTTGTTTCTGCTGAACTGGCTCAGTTGCAGCATTTACAATCTTTTTTTGCTGCATCTGTTCTGTCAGTTTGACCAAGATGCCTATCCTCGC
This sequence comes from Sprattus sprattus, assembly GCF_963457725.1. NCBI lineage: Eukaryota > Metazoa > Chordata > Actinopteri > Clupeiformes > Clupeidae > Sprattus > Sprattus sprattus. Next base: position 21,220,254 of record NC_137917.1, on the reverse strand, counting down.
TGGTGAACATTTATCAACAGAGCCTGATGCTGCCACCCCCATACTTCACCGTCGAGATGGTATTTCTTCTGGCATGTCCGTAGTTAGAGCGGAGTGAAGACATACAGCAGATTTTAATGGTGTGTTGTGTTCCCCGGAGCCTGAACTTATGACATTGGCAGCTGGCATTTCTAGTGCCTCAATTCTGCCAAGTGATCAGCAGGATATAAAGTGTTCAAAACTTCTACCTCGCTCTTGCCTGCTCTTTTTTTTTTTTCAACCTATTAAATTTACAGTGTACTCTGAGATTGTTGTCCATCCAACACTGAACTAAAAAAAAACTAACAAAAAACAACATTGTTTGCTTTGTATACTGTACGTATATTTTGACATGCTACAGAGCAATTCTCTTAACTATCCTAAGCTTAAACAGGGCGATTCCTTATTAAATCTGTGGGTTTACTATAGATTGGGGGTTATTGAATCTGTGGGTTTACTGTAGATTGGGGGTTATTGAATCTGTGGGTTTACTGTAGATTTCAAGTTTCCTTGGATGTATAGCACATGTCCTGAGTTGATCCACTCTCCTGACTGGTGGCTGAACACGACCCACTCATGGTGCTGAACACGACCCACTCATGGTGCTGAACACGACCCACTCAGGCTGCTGTGTCTACTTGGAGGCCAGTGAACATGACCCAGTCTTGGTGCTGAACACGACCCACTCATGGTGCTGAACACGACCCACTCATGGTGCTGATCACGACCCACTCATGGTGCTGTGGCTACTGGGAGGCCAGTGAACACGACCCACTCATGGTGCTGTGGCTACTGGGAGGCCAGTGAACACGACCCACTCATGGTGCTGTGGCTACTGGGAGGCCAGTGAACACGACCCACTCATGGTGCTGATCAAGACCCACTCATGGTGCTGAAAACGACCCACTCATGGTGCTGAACACGACCCACTCATGGTGCTGTGGCTACTGGTAGGCCAGTGGTCAGTGTAACAGGTTTGGTTTTGTCCGGCACCAAGATGCCCCAGATGGCATGACTCTCGCAGGAGTGTGCAGTTGGCACAGTGACATTGGGCTGATTAAAAGCAAGCTGCCTCGGACATTGTATCCCACCTTTTGGCACAACAGACAATAACCCACTTACCTGTTCAGCTGCTGTTTGAGTCACCCCCTGAAGTGCCAGGACATAGTCCTGCCCGCGTCGTCCTGATTCAGCTTGGGTCTGGCCAGGTAGAGAGATAGAGATAGAAAAGGGGTGGGGGGGGGGGGGGGGGGGAGCTAATGGATTCATACACGTATCAAAGGATAAAACATATTGGCACACATGTGACATATGTGCATGATACATCATGATTTCATGAAATATAAAAGAAAGTATATACATGAAATATTCTGAATTAATAGATAAAAATGGAGAGAGCCAGCATTGAAGTTTTGGTTGCTTAGAGGGTTTACAGTGTCCTCAAAAGGTTACTATTATAAGGATAAGCAGAACAGTGAAGCAGAAAACGATGTCAGTGATGACATTTGTTTATGTTTCAGGTAAATAGCCTGGCATACAGTATGTATCATAATCAGAGAAGAATTCGTGCACATTAGTGTAGTGCGAACGAACAGCTCATAGCAGGGTTTCTGTAGGTAGATCAGGTGGAAAGACTGCAGGAGCATATCAGTGGGGACAGTCTAGAGTAGGAGGTCAGGTGATTAAAAGAATCAGTAAAACATGTTTTTATTAAGAATCAGATTCAGCAGAAATTTTATTTTATTTGTGTAATTTACTTTTGACCACCAGATGGCGCATTAGAGCTTTCACACTAATGGAAGTTTTCAAACAGCATTACCAGGGTCCAGCCACAGGGTGGGGACATTGACCCATTGATGCAGCAATTCCCTTTTAAAGGGATTGTAGATGAACTAATAGCTGTATTTTGTTGTTGAAAAAGATCATTCTAAAACATATGGACATCCAAGACTGACATGCTAAAACACTACTTCTCAGAACTCACCTTAGCACTGACATCATCTGAAGACAGACTGGCAAATTGGCACAGGTATAGTCCAGTTAATTGGATAAAATATATGCAGGAAGTGGGACACGTGGTTCACTTCCTGAAGAGAGGAGATCTGGGCATCACATATGGCTCCTCACAGTTTCCTGTGCCCACACTCCTGTGCATACAATGACAGTTTAAAAAAAAAAGTCACAGGTTTCTCTGTCTTCCAGGAGAAAAAAAAACATAATAAAAGAATACTAGAGGCAGTTCCTGTTCCTTTCACAGCTACAGTTAAAGTAACACTATGCAACAATTTTACACTTTTTGAGGTATGCTTTTACAGGCGACTAGTTTTGGTACTAATTCTCAAATGCATTTTAAAGCATATGGTCATGTGAAGGACAGATAAACACCTGTGTCTTTCCCACTAGCCATCCAGGATATGCCCTATGTAGTTCTGTGTTCCGGGCTGGAACACCCTGCAAAAATGGAATAAAAGCTTTCACAGCATGACATTGCCAGCTTTATTGCCAAAGGACACCAGTTGGTGTGTCAGGAAGCTTCTATTAGTGTCAACTGGGCTGTTGGTGGTGTTTGCAAGGTTTTTGCATGCCTTTTAGGTAGTTAGCTTGCTAGTTTTGGAACAGAATTCCTTATTGATGCTTTAAAGCATCACTTCTAGAAAGGTGCGAGAAAAAGAATGGATGATTATCTGACTATAGTATTTTAAAGGGTAAAAGTCTGAGCTTTGCATTCAAGCTACACAGGGATCCATATAAGACCACAAAACTGATAGCATGGCCTCTAGCCATTCCGCTAACAGTGAGCAATCTTAATGTCCAATGCAGACGAATAGGCTAAGTTGAACACTTTCATGTCATGCAAAGCAATGCATTTTTATCAGAAGGAAATAACCATTTTGGAGGAAATTGCATTTTCCCCATATGTTGATTATGATCTTTCTCAAGAGCGCTATTTATCCACCTCTGTTGTTTCCATAGATCAGTGCACCATATGTTGCAGGATTCTTAGGTTGCTGTGCTTGAAAGTGTGCATCCTTCTGTACAGTCCATTTGACAGCTTGCGATGTTTTAATTAGATCTACTAACATTGCCTTTTGAAAAATGAAGGGTTGAGGGAGTGCGGGAAGTGGGTGGATTGGATGGTGGTGGTGGTGGTGGTGGGGGGGGGGGGCACAAATCATTTTGGGAAAAGAGAGTTGAATTGCTTTAAAACTGTCATCACTTCACACTCATGCAGACAATAATGATCCTTGGTCTCTAAGCCTGCTATATTTCGAGATGAGCAATTTAGGGAGGAGGAGAGGGGGAGGGAGAGAGAGAGAGAAAGAAAGAGAAAAAGGGAGAGAGTAGGGAGGGAGAGGGAGAGAGAGTAGAGTGAAATTATTTCCCTGGGAAAGAGGTTCTGAATCATTAGGTACAAAGGAAGTGCTTCTGTTAAGGGACTAATTGAATGTCAACGTGAGCCATCGTCCACAATCGCAAAGCTCAGCATCAGCAATCCCAGGTGGGCGGCAGGAAAGCACAAAGTTTAAGAAAAGGGAGCGCTAACCTCGCCGTCGAGTAATCAACTCTGCTTAATAAGGGCTGGAGTTGCTGCTCTGAGCCGGGTGGGCGTTGCAGGAGGACAACACGGGTAAGGAGAGAGAGAGGGATAGAGAGAGAGAGAGAGAGAGAAAGAGAGGCAGAGGGCTGGGGGTGGTAACAATAGGGTTACACACACACACACACACACACACACACACACACACACTGACAGTGGAGTTAAGTGACTCAATTAAAACAAATCAAGATATGGACTAAACCATGACTGCAATGCCTCCCCCAAACCCCCCTCCCCATTCATAACAGTGTAGGACCTGCCACAGCAAAACAAACAGCAACAACCAAAAATATAAGCAATTACTATGATGACATAATGGTGAACATCTCTCTGAAGGTTTAACCTTTTTGTCATTTATGCGGTTACAGGAAATTAAAAGTAATTTGCAGTTCGCCATTGTCTAAAAGCCCATATATGTAGTTTTCAACCTCTCAGGCAATGGACCATTTGCCCTAGTCAAGGGATTTGGTTTTAACTCTTACTTTTTAGATAAGGGGTGTGGAAGTAAGATAAGAGTGTGTTTTTGTCTCTCTGCTAAGGTGTTAAGTGTGTCCACAGCTGAGGGAGTTTGAGGAAACGGGGCTGCAGTGACAGCCACTAACAGCCCATGATGGGAACACTCAACCTGCCAACTCTCATTGCTTCAGATCGCCTCTTTGTTCGTGTTCCACTTGCATCAGACGAGAGTTTAATGGGCACTGGAGGAAAAACAAACCCACGGTTAAAAAAACCTGCACAGATGAGGTTTTGAACGCCAAACCCACGCCCACGCATCTCTGACTAAAAAAAAACGTCCAAGTATGGACAAAAGTAAAACTTTTAATTTGCATGTGAAATCGCTCATTTGGAATTGGAATCGAGGGTGGAACCAAGGCTGTCCTAAATATAGGCGCGAAAAGGTGAAAGCTATGGCCCATTACCTTGCTGCATACAGTATGACTGGTATCCTTGAGGGCCGGTTGTAGGCGGTTTGAACTGGCCAGGGGCTGGGCAAATTCCAAATGGCTCACAAAGTCCTGGCGTGTACTGGGCCTGTGGTTGGCAGGTTAATTGGGGCGTTATGTGTACTAATGCCAGCCAGGACAGGTGCATGGTGAGCAGGTTGGGACAGGCAGGCTCTCTTGCTGCCAGTTGGGCGGAGAGAGATGGGGGGTGGGGGTTAAGGGGGGGGGGGGGGGGAGTGAGTGTGTGTGTGTGTGGTGGTGGGCGGAGGCGGGGGGGCGAGTGTGAGACAGGCAGCGGCAGGTGTCTCCTTGTCTCCGGGTGAAAGTGTCAAAAGTGCTGAGTAAAGAGCCTCTGTTGCACCCGCCCCCCATCGCCCGCCGCTCCCCACTCCCGCCCCCCAAAAAACTGGACAGAACCGGTCATCCGTCCCTTCTGTTGACCCTACCACTCTCCCAACACCCCGCCCCCCCCCCCCCAGTCCTGCCTCTAATCGAGGGGGGGTTTCGCCACGTTCCAGGGGTGCCACTCATAGCAGAGATGCCAGCCGTGCTGCATAGCTATCTGCTGACCTCAGAGCTTACTGGAGCGCAGCGAAGACCAGCCCACTGTCAAAAGCCTGCAAAGCTGCATCATTTCAGTGGCAGTGGGAGTGGTAAAACACACTGAGTACACTGGACACTCTCTCTCTCTCGCTCTAGACAAAGCCCAAACCCACTGCCTTTGGAACTTATCCTGTAACTTCAATGCTGACCGTGTACATTCACAAAACTGACTGGAATATCGAGTGGCTGTTTCAGTAGCTAAAATATATTTGTATGCTTATAACTATTATTATTATTATTATTATTATTAGTAGTAGCAGTATTAGAATTGGAGTAGTAGTAGTGTTAGTATTAATAGTAGCAGTAGTACTAGTAGCAGCATTAGTTGTAGCAGTAGTAGTATGATGAAGTGTTGGGTTAAATGTAGCAGTAGTAGTAGCAGTAGTAGTAGCAGTAGTAGCAGTAGTATTATTAGTAGTAGAGGTAGTAGTAGTAGTAGTAGTGCACAGTGCCAGATGCTGCATCAGTTAAAAAGGCAGGTGGGTCCTCACACTCATGGGGACCCAGTAAATGCTGACAAGTAAACAGAGAGAAGGCATAACACACACACACACACACACACACACCCCACACCCACCCACACACACACACACACATACCTACACACCACACCCACCCACACACACACACACATACCCACACACACACACACACCCACACCCACCCACACACACACACATACCCACATACACACACGCCCACACACAGTTATGCAGAGTTGGGAGTGGCCACCCGCGAGTATTAGTTGGTTCCAGGAACGCTTAAATCGTAATTTGGCACTTGTTAAGTCCTTTTAATGTGGGAGGAATGATACATTACGAGCAGGCGGGAAAGGTCAGTGTGACAACGTCTGCGAAGACGAGATCCATCCAACAGTGCACAGCACGGAACAGATCAAAGCCTAAAAACACCACATTAAATTCATATTAGGAGCCCTGGTAGGATCATCTTTAATGAAGACATTAAATTGGGGCATATGCAGTAGTTCTCACTGCCGCACGGCTCAGGACTGATACTGCAGCACGACACTTAACTACTGAGAGAGTGCAGTACACTTGTGGAGAAGGGGGTCAACACACTGCTTACATCTTATATTAGTGGAGCCATGTGTTTTGTTTGAGCTTTATTACCCACTTAAAAGCATCCAAAAGCTGTGTGGTTTGTGGCCTACTGGCCTGCAAAGTTTTCTCTTTAGGGGAGAGTCCAGTAACGCATACTAGGCAGACAGTCAATGTATTTCTCCACCATGATGATTCGAGTTTAACTTGGTTTTGGCTCTAGGTCTACCTAAAAAACACACACACATTCTGGAATTCCAGTATGTAGGAGCCTTCTTTGAATGCGTTACACATTTACAAATGATTGCCCTACAATTTAGTAATGAGCAAAATATAGAAATGCTGATTTTGTAAGGCCCTAGGCCAAAAAGAAGAAAAAGGAAATCAAATTTTAAAAACAGCAACAATGAAGGATCAATACGATATTCATTATGAGCCTGACATGTAAAAAAGAGCCTAAAATCGAAAAACACATGGGTTCATAAGCCTTTAAACCAAAGAGCACAAGAAAAAACGATGAAAATGCCTTTTTTATTTTATTTCTGTGGCTAATACCTGACCTATTACCTTCACATGCTGTGATACATTCAAAGTACTAAATAATTAGTTTCAAAGTTCAAAGTAATAAATAAATAGTTTCAAAGTACTAAACAATTATCCACAGCTGAAAAAAAAGACAATGTTCTCACTGAATGCTATTTGCTTAGGAAGGTCAGGGGTGACACATTAGCCACAGGCCTTTCTGGCAGCTAAACAATATGTGTGTGTGATATCTACAAATGATGATGCTGTTCATTTCATAACGTTCATCACATACATGAAGGCAGAGAATAGGTTGGAGAATATTAACCCAATAAAGACTGTTTGTGAATTTTACTTGGCTTTAACATATCACCTACACTCCACACACAAATGGCCGTGGTTCACTCATCCCTATTGACCCTAAGAGTCATACCAGCACTGAAAACACACTTGTAAATGCAAGAAAAGCTGTCAGGTGACTTGGAGAGCACGGCAGGAGACCTGTCAGAAATGATTTAGCACTACGGTTGTCTTTGCTAAACTGTATGTATCACTATGTAAGCATCATGAAAGCATCATGTCATATGACAGTAGCACATATATATGTTCTATTTATAAACAGCTCAACTGTGTTTCCATATTTTTTTTCACAGAAAAGATCTATCACACTACAAGTCTTTGCAAAAACATCTTTCCTGGGTTGTCACTTAAATCTCTTGAGAGAGGTATGTGAGAGGGTGGGAAGAAAACGTTAATGAGAAGAAAGCGAAACGAAAGGGAGTGAATGAGTAACATCATCACAACTAAACATCCGACTTAACACATGCAAATATATATAGTATTCTCCTAGACATGATTGTGTTGAAAGAGGACTGATTCCTTATTCAAATCTTCCCATTTCTAAGTCCAGATATATAATGCGTTGTGATGCACGACGTCAGTGGACTTGTGCTGTTGCACAGGTGATAAAAAAAGAGACGTTTTAAGGTGGTCGCTGTGAGCATGTTAAGAGCTGGGTTTGAGCAAAGGATGAAGTGACAGTGTGAGAGAGAGAAAGAGAGAGAGAGAGAGAGAGAGAGACACACACACACACAGAGAGACAGAGAGAGAGAGAAAGAGAGAGAGACAGAGAGACAGAAAGACAGAGAGAGAGACAGAGAGAGGCTGACAGAATATAAACCCTGTTTTGGCAGGTGATTCATGCTCTCTGAGGTCTGGTCAAAACAGATTATGGGAGATGCAAGAGCAAACTAAGTAATTGGAAAATATATTTCCTGTCAATCACAGGCCGAGCGCCAGTAACTCCCTCTTCCTCTCTCGTCCGTGACACGTTTGCCCCGGGTGATCCGTGGGGTCATAGCCTGATTGGTGAGGACCCATGAAGCAACAAGAAGAGAATAACAAATTCTAGATACATTAGGGTAAGCGGATATCATATCATAACACACACACACACACACATCCCCATCCCCAGACACACACACACACACACACACATATATGTACAAACACGCTCTCTCATTAGTGTGACAAATAGCTGCAACCATTTTCACCTTAAGCGTCTCCCCTGCTTAAAGGAGTGAAAGTAAAAAAATAAAAAAAAAAACATGTTATTGTTTCAGTAGTCCTGATACGAATCTAGTTAAGTGAATCTAGCTTTGCCTGGTTTAAACCATGGTTATGTGACGCCGACCTGGAGTGATTGATTAGCATACCTATTCATCTCAATAGCAGGTGCTCAGCTAGTACATTTGGCTCGTGTAATAAGCAAATATTAGTGCTGCCATCCTCACTTCAATGCGCGCTTAGCGCCAGGGCAAAACACTAGGCGCCAATCACCTGAGCTGTACATGTTAGATGACAATTCTGAGTATGTCATACGGCTGATTTGTATAACACCTTTGGGGTAAACACTTTTTACTTGCATACAAAAATGACAAAATGTTGGCTGTAGACACTATTAAACAGTGTAATATAAAATAAACGGACATTTAACTGCCAGTTTGAAAATTACAGCTTTTGAATGAAAGCCTTTGGGGATATATGCTTTGCCAGCACAATGAACCCCAACATTTGACCAGCAGGGGCTAAGCCACTAAACCCTGGCACCTCATTTAGACATTTTAAAATTATTTTTAAATGTGTTAAATGCAGAGTAGGATACACTAAGCTTTAATGTCTTATTCTATTGGCAATGGTTATTGGAACAGATGCTTGTAAAATGACTGTTAGTATTTGACAGACCCCCTTGCAAAACGGAATTGCGTGTGTGACCATGTACCGGTGAAATAATGTTCACCATCTGATCAACTTCAAACCTACTTGAGATGAATGCCGATGCAATGGGTATTCCACCAATCCATGACAGGAGGTAATTTGATGTAAATTAAACATTAGTCAACAACATCAGCAACAAAGTCAGCTGGCGTCAGAAACAACATCTATTACTAAACAAACAAATAACCCGATACATGAATCTAAGATCAATTAAAAACAACACTGACTCAATGAAAGTTCCAAATGACATTATTTTTATTTACACTGTGCAATAACAAGAGACCTCAATGGTTATAGCAATTAAAGTGGACAAAGACTATTCCCTTTCCTTCCTTAACCCCCTATTTGTGTTCAAATAAGCTACTCTTCATCTCAGCATCTAGGCAAAGCCCTCTTCTCGGTATACGGTCATCCTGAAATGACTCCTGTCAGTGGGTGGGCGTTTCTTTTGCTCTCGATCTCGTTTCTTTAACCATTTGTTTCCCAAAATCGTTTTATTACTTTGTATGCACATGTGTTATGACTGGCCATCTACACGCCTGATGAGTATATATGAACGAGAAGTCAGATGGTGGCGAATTCAAGTGCAGGCCAACTGCAGTAATCCAAGCAGTAACAAACACACAGTTTTCTTCACATTTCATGATAATCTTGAGAACGTTTTTTTTAGTAAAGAGTACGATTGAGAGCGACAATAATTGGTCTGAAAGTGCAATAGCGGAGCACCACATCAACAGGTATTCCTAAGAGCAGACAACCAAGAGACACTATTGTCCCCTTAGAGAGAGAGAGAGAGAGAGAGAGAGAGAGAGAGAGAGAGAGAGAGAGAGAGAAGAGAGACAGAAAGATAGAGAGGGAGAGACAGAAAGAGAGAGAGAGAGAGAGAGACAGAAAGAGAGAGAGAGAGATGCACAAAGCAAGTATCACATAGACTTCCACTGCAGGCAGTGTTGAAAACCAGATGTAATGAAACACCTTGATCAGCGTCGGTTCCCCGATCAATAGTCTCAGCTGTTATTGAAGAGCAGTGGAATACAAAAGAAGAAGAAATGTACAAACACAACTCTCTGGGGTGAGTGCAGAAATGGTGCTCTACTAGACTACTGTAAAAATGCGTGTCTTAACTAAATCTGCGGATTTGAGATCTGGTGAACACATTGTGAAAGCGTGCAAAGGCTTCACCAACCCACTCAATGAGAAGGAAAAGCATAGAAGTGGAGCAAAATGGATTCTGGTAGATCCTGCAGTCTTAAGCTGGTAGTTGTTACACCTCTTCACACAGTCGGGGGGATATCAAAAAGGCCTAGATAGAAATATAAACCTATGGTACATGTGGCATACAGTATACTGACATCAAAATTGAAAATAAAAAAAAAGATAAAACACAAACTGTAGCATTTTCACTTTCATTCGTCACCCCACCCTCCCCCAGAGCACATACCATATTAAATAAGGCACAATTTACACAATTAAACAATTAAAATTCGGCTAGTTATTATTCCTATATGTACAACCAATGACTACAAAGTTAATCGCAAGAGATGCAGTCATCACTAATTTAAAACAAGGGAGTAATACTTGTGAGTATGACCTCCATTGACTTCTTTGATAATATACCTGTTTTTGCAAAGCTTCTGCTTGTACAACCAACCACCATTTGTAACGCACACATATCAAGCACACGTTGGTTAGGGATATTTTTAATACTACATTTGGCCACAGAAGGACATTAGTGTTTTTCCCTTTGCCTACTTTTTTGGTCACTGCCCAAATGTTACTCGAAATTCAGAATACAATGTTTTCTCAAATGATGAAACTTCACCTAATTAAATCCTCCTCTTTTGGGCATACTTTTAATTTCATGCCATTACAAAGGAGTTTGTGGTTATTGCTCATTTCCTGTGTGGGCAGTTTGGTGCAATACTGAGAGGAGGGGGTGGGAGTGAGGCGGGGGGTGGGTAGTTGTAAAAATGTAACAGTTTAATTGTTCTCAAAATAAGGCAAATAAAGTGTTTCTTTTGAGAAGCTTTACCCCACAGTATACACAGGATACTGTGTATGAACTGTATATGTATACATATACTGTGAAGATATGAACACACGTATATACAAACACGCACACACATGCATATATATATATAGATATATATACACGTTATTATAGGAAACAATCACTGATCATCAACTCTACGTCCAACAGAATAGTTAAGCAAAAGCAGACAGAACAGCAGCACCACACGGGGTCCAAAGCTTCGAGGGCCCAAAGCCTCAGGGTCCAAAGCCTCAAGATCCAAAGCCTCGGTTTCCTAAAGCCTCAGGGTCGTAAGCCTCTGGGTCCAAAAGCCTCTGTTGTCCCAAGGGTTTTGTTGTGATGCCAACCCTTCCTGTTCATAGTTGCATTTACAGCCACAATGAAGACAGTGGCAGCCTAAAAAAAACAAGGTGGTCTCCTGGCAGATGCCATCCACAGTTTTTTCACCTTCTATAAGCAAATAGCTGAGCAATACCAATATGGTACAAATATATTCAATGGACATAGAGAAAAGTAAGTCAGGTTCAAGTGTAGAGGCAGCATTTCTTTACTGCCAATGAAGATCTCCATTTTGTTTGATTCTTTCTCTGCAAGGTTCACCACTTCCAGTCATAGAACTACACAGATGCTGGTGTGCAGTTCTGTTTTTTTTAAATCAAGCTCTCGTGGTTGACCTCAGTAGTTGAACTTGCCCTGCTGATGAACGGGCGAGGTGGCGGGGATGAAGTGAGGCTTAGGGGGGACGTCGGGCTTGAGCGATGCCGTCCGGCGGACGTTGGCAGCCCGGTGGCACTCGGCCTGATCGCTGTAGCTGTGCTGGCGCGTCAGGTAGCTCCCGGGGATGAGCGGGTGGCGGACCTCACAACCACCGCCGCTGCTACCGGCGGAGTTCATCCGCGAGAGCATGGGGGGCAACTGGCGCCCGCCCTGGTGGTTGAAGCTGTGTTGGCGTGCCACCATCCCACCGCCGTTGGCCGCCATCTTGGAGGCGGCGATCAGCGAGTGCCGGTGCGACGGGTGGCGGGAGACGCGCTCCAGCGTGGACTGTGACGGCGGCGGCAGTGGCATGTCGGGAGGGACGTCCATGCGGCGCGTCAGGCTGTCCCTCGGCAGGGTGGAGGAGCTGTAGTAAGGGGCCGTCTCCATCTCGGGAATCTGCGGCTGAACTCGGTTGGCGAACACCATCTGGCCGGCGTTGGCCGACATGGACGAGGTCATGACCGTGGGCGGGCACTTGCCTCCCGTGGTCACGTTGATCTCGTGGATGTGTTTCAGGAGCTCGTCGAGGGACGTGACGTCGACGACCTTGTGCGGGTAGGCGTGGTAGGGCTGGCTCATCATTCGCTCCGTGTTGTGGATCTTGCGCTCCTCCAGATGCATGGACCCACCCAGGGCTTGGCCGTTGGACAGGCCGTGGGAGAAGGGGAACACCTGCTGGTGGAGGCCTGAGCTGGGCCTGGAGCCGGGCATGTTGTGCGGTTTGGGCTCCTTGGCGTTGTTGCAGTTCTGATTCTTCTCCCATTGGTTCTTGAAGGCTTTCATGCTTTTGATGGGCAGCTCCGGCGTCGAATCGGGAGTCGGCAGCCCCGACAATTCCGAGCTGTGGTGATGGTGAGGGTGAATGAGGTCCACCATGCCATGATGATGGCCGTGATGTCTACGGGAGGGATGCTCTTTTCCGTTGCTGAAGAAGGAGTTGTATACTTTGGGCGAAGGCACGTCGAGCTTGTCCTCTTTGCTCTGGCTCTCCAGCAGACCGTTCAGCTTGGCCAGACTGCGGAGAGACAGCGCGTGAGGGATGGACACCTCCGGGTCCTTGGGCAGCCTCTTGGTCTTGCCCACATTGTGGTTGCAGTAGCAGGACACCAGGAAGCCGGAGAGGAAAGCGCCCAAGACGAAAGCCACGAGCACGCAAGCGATGAGCAGGGTGTAGTGGACGCTGTGGTTGCTCTTCTCCACCTCAGGAGGGCGTCGGACACCTAGCGAGAGGAGAAGAAAAACAGGGGAGGACAAAACAATGAGTGTAGCCAAGGAAGACAGACAAAAAAAAAAGACATGACATGTTAAGCACACTTTAATTAGTGCTGTAGACAGGCTGCAGGCTCTACCTAATAGCGGTCCTTCGATAGACACAGGCCCTGGATGCTTAAGCACAGTACAGCGCACAAACAATGTGGGCAGTTAAATGGCAGAGATGTCTGAAGTGGACAATTAGCTTCTTGGCTTAATAAATCAACAAATCCCTTTCGCCAAGAGCTAAGCCCCCGGCGCCTCCAACCGAGGAGGGTGGCAGAGGGTAAGGGCTCCCATGTGAGTAATAAACGTCTAATTGAGCGCAGAGTTTAAATATTAACAGAGGCACTAGTGGGCAATGGGCATCCTTTTAGAAGTGCCGCTCCTCATGCGTGACTCTCGGTGCAAGAGCATCTGGCATATAGTGGACTAACCAAAGCCAACATACCCATTTGATTGTGGAAAAAAATAAACTATACCCTTGAACTTGAACAATAAAAATGTTTATTCTGAAATTTCTCGGGAACACGAGGGCCTGAGTAGCAAGGATTCTGAGAAAAGGGAAAAGAGGAAAGAACGAATCGAGGAAGAGACCTCGGAATAGCGCAAAGACAACAAACGTATTTGCCTAATGGTACCCACGCTGAGGAGAGATGTGATGAACGGCACCTCTTGCAATCAGGGCTAATTTGCAAGTGTCTCTACCATCTGTAGTGTCAGGTCTCACTCCTGCCAACATGACAGTCTCCGGGAGATAAATGAGCTGGTAAAGGTGGACAAAATTGCAGGTGTTCCAAATGGGGTAATTTCTGCCCATAATGGCGGCTCAGGTTAGAGGGCTGCTAAGTGCACTAATGATGATTATAATAAATGACGAAAGGAAGAGAGGAGAACGGCTGAAAAAGGCTCTTGTCTACATAACAGTTAAAGCTCAATGGATTTACCCTTATTTTACATCAAACTCTACACTGACTTTTGAATTATGTAAACCATTTCATGCTTGCAAGGGGCTTTGTAATATTACAATGGCATGTACCTTCAATATGAATTCATTTTAATATATATAACTGCTAACTATTTTATAAAGGTGAATGTTCATAACAATGGTTAAAGATAGTAATCATAATTATGGATAATGAGTGCTTTTGGTAGATATGCTAATGAACTACAGAAGTATGAACCAGCGCAATAAATGTATACACTACCTGTACAGTTGAGAAACATCATCTTAACTAGAAGAATAGTTTCGCAATGACCCTAAAAGGATGTAAATGCCGAAAGGTTGAACATTCTGTTTAAACCAATAGGACGTCCGCTAAGGAGAGATATATTTAGTCGAGGCAGATAGGTACTGAAAGACCAGAGCACCATGTGGGTGGAATACAGTGGGTTGGGGGGAGTGCAATAGGGATTCTTTTACTGCCGCTGCAAGCAGAAACGCAATTACGAATCCATAATAAGTCTGTGCGTGCCGCACAAAAACAAATCTATCTCCAGGCATCAATATAAACACATTAGAGCCTACACAGTGCCCGGTACTTGACTAGTTTTCCAACTGCGTTTCCGTGCGTTTGTTTCTCACTGTTATTTTTCTCTTCGACTGTTTATGTAAGCAGAGCGGGAGAAGTAGGGAAAAATGAACATCAATCAAGGCACTTTTTACCCCCTTGAAGCTGCAGAGAGAAAAACAAAAATGACTAACAATTTGATGGAGAGATTTATGTGGGTCACAAAGTTGCTGGATAGAGTTATTCCCTGGGCACGTCGCAATACAAATGGGTGCTGAGGGGTTGCATTTAAATCGCAGCGTTTTCCATCTTTTCCCATCGCCTTCAGTGCTGCTATGGAAATGAGTCTGAGCAACGCAGAGCTACTGTGGGTGTTTTGTAGCCCACCTAAAGCGCCTCTTTTGGTGTGAGCAGAGAAATTAGAAGCATTTTTTATTATTTCATAGCCTTGGAGGGGGTGTCATGGAAACACATTTTGGAGATCACACTAATAACTTCAGGTTAAGGGAGCAGATATGGCAGCAGGTGGACAGGCCACGCTTAAAAATTACAGACAGTCTCAATCAGTCATGTTCTGGAAAACTGTCCCGGAGAATACATTATCATTTACATGTTTTATGCATCATTTGTTTGTGTTGCGACAGTCCTCAAATACTCCCGGAGTTCACTCATAGGGAAACATGGACGAATGGAAGAATGCACATCTGAATGCCTGAATATGAGATTAATTTGCTGCCTTTGATCATGACAGACTAATGATGATAAGTGAATTTCATTCATCAGCATCACTCAACTCGTTTGAACCCTTGTGCGTCATAACTTGCCTGTCAAAAATAGTTCCCCCCCCCCGCCTCCTCATCATACATATGTCCATGGTGCTGCATTTTTAATACCTCGCCATCTCCTCATTCTCTGCAAACTCATTAGTCTACCCACTGACAGGAAGGCGGCCATGTTGATCATTACAAGCATTCTTTGTTTTGCTAAGTTGAGATGTGCCGATGGGGGTTCAGACACCACGGTAAACTAATGCAGCTGCGCGCCGCTGTTGTACCCATATAAATCTGCCCCCCGAGAAGGAACTGTGTTGGGGCTGGGGGTAAACAGGCTGGTCAGGAGTATTAGCGCGGGGCCTCTTGTGAGTCATGGAGAGCCCTTGACTGGGTGTGAGGGGGATGTTTTGTGATGCCCTATGTATGTGTGAGTCACCGGGCCCCTCTGTGTGAGGCCCCCCTCCAGACCTTGGCCACAGGGGAGGAGGAAGGGGGGGGGGGGGGGGGGTGACAGGTGTGGCTAACTGAGGACTCACATATGGGATGAGTCAAAGGCGGGTGTCTGAGTAGGGCAACACGGAGGGGCGCCCGACAGGAGGGCTACAAATCATACCCTCTCCGTGAAGAGGCTGTCAAAATATGTTTGTGGTTCTCGTAAATGACTTAACTGGTGCATGTGGGTGACATATGGTGCCTAGGTCACAGTGAAACAGATACCCACTGACACGGATGACGAATTTGTTCCTGTTTATGGTGAGCGCAACAGGGCCAAATTTGTCTGATCTGGGGGGAATCAGTGTTACCATGTATCACTGTGAAGAATTGAGTAGGAAAAGGGGGCTTAATGTCTCTGACTGTTTCAATTTATTGGATGAATTAGGGTTCTGTGATTTTCAAGTTACTTAGCCAAACATCCCATGTGCCTGATTATATTGAGTAAATTACATTTTAGGATAAAATAAATAGGCATCATTATTATATACTCTGAATTATTATATAATTATTAACAATGTCACATAACATATTTTTTCAGCATGCTGTTGGTCTTTGTACAGTCTCTTATTATAGTCTAAATGTGTGAACATAACAGGGACAATCCAATTTGGACATGCATGGATCTGCCAAAATGTAAACAAACAGATGGGCTCTGGAGAAACACAAGAGGACTGAAAAAGAAGCAGGAGAAAAGAGAGAGAAAAGAGTATGGAAGTATGAATGTGAGACAGAGAGGAAATAGTATGGAAGTATGAATGTGAGACAGAGAGGAAAGAGTATGGAAGTTTGAATGTGAGACAGAGAGGAAAGAGTATGGAAGTTTGAATGAGAGACAGAGATGAAAGAGTATGGATGTGTGTATGTGAGACAATGAGGAAAGGGTATGGAAGTGTGAGTGTGAGACAGAGAGGAAAGAGTATGGATGTGTGAGTGTGAGACAGAGAGGGAAGTTAGGCAGAGACAAGGAGTGAGCAAATGAGAAAAACAGAGGTGAAGGAAACAAAAGAAAGAGAGAGAGAGACCAAGAGAAGACGCACATGTGAGGTAAAAAAAGGGACAGAAATATGGAGAGAGCTAGAGTGGCACTACAGTGAAGGAGGGAGCGCCAGTGACAAAGGGAAGGAGGTGCAAACAGACATTCACAAAGAGAGAGAGAGAGAGAGAGAAAGGGAGAGAGAGAGAGAGAAAGAGAGGGAGGGAGAGCAAAAGCGAGAGGAGGGAGGCGAGGCAGCCACAGAGAAAGAGAGAGAGAGAGAGAGATAGAAAGGGAGAGAGAGAGAGAGAGAGAGAAAGAGAAGGAGGGAGAGAGAAAGCGAGAGGAGGGAGGCGAGGCAGCCACACTGTGACTGACAGACTGTCAGTCTGCTGGGCTTGAAGGCTCTCTCTCTGAAGCAGCTGTGTAGCGCGGCAGTACACCTCCGCCTCCACCCGTGCCTCTGTCTCTCCTCTCTTCTCCTCTCCTCTCTTTTCCTCTCCTCCCCTGAGCTTTAAAGGCGCTCGTCTGCCTTGCCAAACACTGATCGCATCCGTGGGGTTAAAAATAGATGCTACTCTGCATTACATAACCCCGCGAAAACGCAACAGAAAAACCTGGAGTTGGTTGCTGCCTCTAACTAATTGGAGACAGGCCATGCAAAAAAGGCTAAGCGAGAGGCTAAGGAGTAGTGAGCTTTTTTTCCCCAAACTGTGTTAGATAAGTGTGAAAGTGTGTCTTTCCCCCCTCCCTGCAAACAGTACAAGCCGACAACTTACTTTGCACGTGTGTATCTGTGTGTGTGTTTTTCTGCGTGTGAAGCATTGGCAGATATTTCAGGCATGCTGACTATGACCGAGGAACAGAGTCGGAGAATAGTATGATTCTGGACCTGTTTGTGTATAGCCTCAACCTTGCCGGTACAGTCCAGTACCCTAGCTCACTTCTGTAGAATGCTTGAGGCTTGCTAATGTATGCATCACCGAAGCAGCACACCAAGCTCTAAAAGATCCCTAGATTTTGAGTCATTGATGAGAACGTTTTTCACCCTTCTTTTTTTTTTTTGACTATGTCTTTCAGTCAGAACTGATGATTTCTCCCCCATTAAAACTGGAGGCATTCGTCATAGAGAGTTCATTTGTCGCAAATGAAGGCATTCCTGAATACCTTAATTAGTTCCCTTTCTCCGAGTCTGAAAGACTGTGCGCTATACAGAGAGCTACCTCCCATTAACGGGTACTTCATTCCATTGTGCAGCAGCTGTGAGCCCAAATTGCTTGCGGCACGTCAGGCAAGCTAAACTCCCAACTAATGCCCGGAATGTATTTTCAGCAATGAGGAGGGAGGGGTGGTGGGGGGGCGAAGAGGTTGGGGTGTTGGTGGGGGGGTATCAACAAATGAAGTTTAGAAAAATATTCTGCGCTCCAACTCTTCAGCGGTGGGGGGGGACATTCACTCCTCTCCCGCCACCACCAACGAGCACATCAGATGTGAGAGTGAGTTCACCTAAAAAAATGTCAATCCCCGGGAAATAATTTGACAACTCAAATCACCACAGCCAGTGTACTATCCGACGCAGCGGTTAGTAATTGAGCATGTCTGAGTGTGTGAATGGAGCAAATGAATTTAATCATGGATTCTCTTTAAATCAAATCTGCACACAGTTCTCGCCACTTGAGACGACTGTCAATTGAAATCTCTTTGAGGCATACCCATGAAAGACACACTGACTAAATGGAAAAATGTGGTGTGGGCTTTCACTCTCTGTGTTTTTCCTATCCGTGCGCGTCAATGTTTGTTATTTTACACTGTCAAGACATGGTCATTTAGCCTGTGATTAACTACCTTGTTTTGGACTCTGGGCAAGCAGGTTGACATACTGTGAAAAACATCATACATCACAATATCACATATGGCGCATTTGTTAACACATTTTGTTCGGCATCCTTTTTTCCTTTCCTTTCCAGATGTACATTTCATGCATATATACACTGCTCAGCATGTTATACACACACACACACACACACACACACACACACACACACACATATATATATAAAGGGAACATTCAACATTCAACTTTGGAGGAAGAGGAAAACTCCAGACACAGCTGCTCCCTTCCAAAGAGCCATAAACACAAGCATTCGTTAAAGAAAACCCAGACCGGCTTCATCATGCAAGAGGAAAAGTAAGCAGCCAGAACCGGTTTCAGTAGGACCAGATCTGGTGCTCCTGGAACCAGGTTTTTTGAAGACATCTATGAGGGGGGAAAAACAAACTAAACAAACCAAAACACTCGCGTGCAGAACACTCATAGAAGCTACAGAAACGAAACAGAGGAAAGAACAGCTTTGTGGAAAAAACAGGGGAGGGGGGGGGGGGAAGGAGGATTGAACTAAGGGAGGCAGCTTATTAGTTTGAAAAACTACAACAGGCAAGTTAAAGCAACAGAGGGCGACTCCTCTGCATCCACAGGCATCATGGGAAGAAAAAGGAGGAGGAGGAGAGGGTAGAGAGGCTGGGAGGACTAAGGAAGGACAGTCTGTGTGTACGTGGATCTGTGCACTGTGAGCCCAGGCTTGACTGGCGGACTATCCTGCTTGTGGGGACCAAGTTGTTGACTTTGTGGGGACGATGTTGACGACTTTATGAGGACCGAGTTCGCAGGACTCTTGAGAGGAGGCCTTTACTCTCGGTGTGAACGATGTTTTGCATATTCAAAACACAACAGCCTGCTGGGTGGGAGGTTTTAGTCGTGTAATTCTAGGATGAGGTATCGCCTCAAAAAAGTTTTGTAAAAGAGTTTAGGGTTTTCCCTAAGAGGCAGAGAGTTTATTGAAATAGGAGGTAACACATTTTTCTTCTTCCTCTAAGTTTGTACAAACAGAACATGAGGTCATTTTAAATTTCCCACGTGCCAGGGTGGAGCTGGACAGTGTTTTTTTTTTCTTGGGGGGGAAAAAAATTATCTAGTCTCGCTGACCTTTAATAAATTAACACCGTAAAAAGCGCTGTGACTAAGTGACGGCGCGCTGGCTGTGACATCTGAGAAAAACAACGTCATGAGCTATGCGTCACCTAAGGGCTCTGATGAGCCATCAAATTAATTCCCTCCATTACATGACTCACTAGAAAATTACACCATGGTCAATCCCAAAATATTCGCTTGGCAAAAACCGAGAACACTTGGGTTAGTTGTGCGACTGTCAACTTGTTTTACTACACGCAGTAAACACCGTACGTACAGCTACGATGAGTAATGTTGATGTCCTGTCTCATTCTCTTGGGAGATTAAAGGGGAGGAAAGAAAATGACGCAGTGTCGGAGGGCCAACTGGCGTTTCTCTGCTCCTCTGAGGTATTAATCGCCAGCGAAAACACAGCGGCTCACCACAGGACTGAAACTGACTTCAAGAGGGAAAGTTCAATCAGAGTTCATTTGCTGGTCTTCCCGCAGTCTTTTAATGAGTTTTTCGAGGCCCCGCTTGCTCGTTCCCATTATCAACGCGTCTACTTCTGCTCTCCAGATAAATTATCTCGGTTCGCACGCTTCCTGGGACAACCCTGAGTTTGCCAACGACCTGAGAGGCTTTCTGTGTTTAAAATAGCTGTCGGGGGAGGACTAAGGAGCGCAGGTAGCTCTGACCTGAGAGAAGAAAAAAACACTCTGAGGCTGGACTCTGCGGGTGATCCTGTGCATCGTTATGTTCATTTCGATCGGCAAAAATACCGCATGTAGGTTTTAGCTCTGCACTCATAGTGCCGTGAAGTGGATGAAAACCCTTAATGGAAACACACCGTTTAACCCTGAATGCACACTTACCGAAATTGCACATAACAGGCAGATCTATGTATCCGAGTTTGTACTGGGGCCTTTATGTAATGGCTTAATTCTCTATCATCTCAAGAGTTACCAACGCCTCTCACTGGATCCCTGTATTATCATAAATACAAATATGTACTAGCTACAAGCTTCGAGAATGGCCCTATGTGGATATCCAGGCAGGAAGAAGTGCTCAGCTGTCAGGTACTACACAACAAACAATGACGTGCATCTCTGTCTGTGAACCTTCCCTGCTGTCGTGAGGCATGATTACTTTTTCTCCCCGCCTGTCGCCCCATTTCCAGGCAAGCCGTTGGGAGTGAGGCAGGTTTTTGGGCAAAATTCGACAAGCTCCGAAGAGGAAAGTGCTTTGGCAAAAGGCCCCCCCCCCCCACCCCTTTCTCGCCCTCCCATCTCACTCTACCAGTGTGATGGCCTTCTTCTTCTTTTGATTGCATGAGTGGCGACCATGCCTCCCGCTGAAATAGATTGCCCCGGCAGAAAGTTTCTATTACTCGGCTTTCGGCATCTGCTGCCGGGCACCGCGGTTATTTATTTGCAGCTGGCGTCTTTCATTTGCTTCTGAGCGGCTCATCATGGCTGCGGTGGAGCTCTGCTCGGTGCGGTGCGAACCCCCTTCTGACCAAGATTTATGGAGTCTTGGCACAGGAGTGGAGGAACACAGAGGAGGAGGAGGAGAAGGAGGAGGAATACGTAAACACTCCTCAAGAGAAAGAGGGGGGAAAAAAATTGATTGTCAAAAAAAAAATTGTATCCCCACCGAAGGTCATTTAAGGATAACGGACCGGGGACAAACATCTGGACACAGCGTGAGGATGTGCTAAAGATATTATCTCTGCGGTGGAGGAGATGGGATTGGATCGGCGGTCATGTTGTGGCACGCTGAAATAAAACTGTGTAAACTCCCTCTAAGCAGCCTAAGGTTCAATAATAAGCGAAAACGCTAAGCATCAGGGTCTCTCTGTCTCTCTGTCTCTCTTGGTGTCGCTGGTAAACATTGCAGGCAAAACAAGCACAGAGTGTTAGTTCTCAGCTCAAGAGTAAGTGGGCAGTACAAGCTCCAGGCTCCACAGTGCAAATCCAGTACAGCGCACAAAGAAAGGGACAGGGGTCAGGGGTCAGTTAGGCATCTAGAGGTCGTCTAGAAAGGGTCTGCAAGAGGGCAGACGGCGAGACTGAAACGCAGTCTCTCTCTCTCTCTCTCTCCCCACTCCCCAGCCTCCTTACCCTCTACACTGATGGCCTCAGAGTCAGGTGAGCCCTGGTTCCCCACTGAAGGGTGGTGCCCCTCAGGACCTGTACCTTTCTGTGAGTCACCGGGCACCTTGGGCGGCAGCACCACCGCCACCTGACTGGTTGTGCTGGCTGTGGTTGTGGGGGTGGTCTTTCCTGCGATTGTGTTGGAAGGGGAAGGGAGGGGGGAAGGGCAACAGAGGAACCAGTCAGTGAAATATATATATATGCAAGAACAGTCCCATACAAACCTTAATACAGCAGCTCACTCCAGGAGTATTGGGTATTAATTCAATATACAGGAATCAATCCTCTGGTTTGGACAAACACACACAAAGCTGTGGAGGAAAATATTATGGCGCAGCCTTAGCAACCACTCCAGATACAATTCAGTTGGACAGTCTTTTTTGCCTTTGAATTCATATGGACTTTGAAGTTAAAGTATAGCCATTAAATAATAAACACGGAGCAGAAATATTCACAGCGGCCCACTTGACATAACAGTTAAAACATGCATGAATACAAGAAAACACTGTAACAAAACTCTAAAACTCTAAAACAATTTTCGAGGGAAGAAAATGGTCATAGGCAATATTTGCCATCATAATCAACATCACATTTCCAAGTATTCTTGTGTTTTTACAAGAACAGACACAAAAGGAATGCCTTTCTTCAGGCGATCCAGACAGTTCTTGGGCAGGTTTGCTTAGCACCTGGCCAGCTGGCGACTACCAAAAACGACTTCAGTAGAGTATACTTTCAATCCCTCTGCAGGCCACACAGGTGAAAATATATGCCAGTTATGGGTTTCAAAAACACAATTTGATATCCCTTAGTTCTGCCTCGAAATGATCAGGGCTGTAATTAACTTTTCCTACTTTCTTCCACTTTGACAAAAAAACCTATTTTTCACTTTCTTCCTCTTAACTCACTCCAAACAGGGTTTATTCTAGGGCCACGTTGCTATAGGGCTTGGCACTTCACCATCATGATGGACATTGTGCAGCACTGTTTCACTATACAAATGGTTTCAGTCCACAATAACTATTAAAAAAAAAAAACTCATTCCATTCGCCTGTTTTCAGTCCTCTAGCCGGGAAGTTTTCCGCTAAATAAATCCTGTCAGCATGCCATCTGTCCCAGGCAAATGAATGCCACCCACCGCGGGAAGGCCAAAGCTGGCACTCTGGTCGCTAGCTAGCTGCAGGGCTATGTTATTAGCCTCATGCATTATGATGATTCCCCAGTTCCTTCCGCTGTAATAGAAGAAAAATCAAGGGGAAAAAACTGAAAATCCCACAATAAAACCAGCGACTGAGGCATCTCTCTCTCTCTCTTTCTTTCTCTCTCTCTCTCTCTCTCTCTCTCTCTCTCTCTCTCTCTCTCTCTCTCTCTCGCTCCCTCTCTCCCTCTCTGCTTTAGCCGTCACATACAGTAATCTCGGTGGGGTGGCTTGCACAAACAATGGGGAGAAGGAGAGAATGGAGGTTGGCTCTCCTTCTGTCTGCAGCCTGCAATGGGGACTGATGGCGCACGGCTGCGACTGGGGCGGCATTCGCTGCCTTCACCACGTGGGTGTTGTTGGTTGTCAGCGAGGAAATAATTGCTCTACGGCTCAGAGATGTGAATGGCTTTGTCTTACTGTGAGGAGAAAAGGGAAAAAGCCTCTTCCTACACCCCTAAGCACCCCCCCCTCCCACACCTCCCAAAGAAAAAGAAAAAAAAAAAAAACCCTGAAGTGAGTAAACTCATTTCAGCTCATTTGGAGTGCTAGAGAGGGGAGATGCGGTGGCACGGGAGAGACAAACTGAATTAATCAGTGGGGAGGCTCATCAAGCCTCAGCTCTCACTGTGCAGAGTTGCCCCCTCCGCCCCCAGTCCCCCACCATACCCCCCCCTCCCCCTCTTTCCACTATCACACAGCAACAACAGAGGCAAGCAGGTATGGAGCAAAGCTGCCTGCGGATCACTTCCACGTCGAGTTAGTCTTCGCTGTGAAGACGTTTAAGACGTGGCGTTCTGCGTGGGGGAATGAATGACGTTGGTTCCGCATCAGGGAGAGAGACCGTTTTCACACTTGCCCGCTTGATCTCGCAAACATCACTAATACACACCAAAAATAAACTGTAAACATTCTCCCCCTCCTTACTGGATTTAATGTTGTCTTAATGACACTCTGGAATGAAGAGCTCTCTGTTCTTCTTCTGTTGTTGTTGTTGCTGCTTTTGTTGTTCTTTTGAATATACTGCTCTCATTTCCTCCCTCCCACGAGATTAAAAAGCTATTTTACAGTAAGGCTAGGATTTAACATGTCTATAAACAACTCCAACCACTTCAATATCTTGCTTTCTTGTTGACTAATGTTATTGATTTAGGGGACATAAATAACGTACAAACCATACATTACTGCTCTGTTTCTCATCACGAAAATAAATGGCAGTGAGTTCACAGAACTAAATAGTTTTCCATTGTTTTCTTGGCTGGACATTGGAGCAATGTGGACTACTGCACAATACAGTGGCTTTTGTTTGTTTGTTTGTTTTGCTCCTGGTCAGAGAGATATGAGAGCCCAGCATTTTGTAAGCCAGTGAGTCACGGAATCTGACAGGCTTGGAGGTCCGCTCCTGAAAGAGGAATTAGGTGGCCCCCGTTCGTTCGCACAAAGCTGACGGCCTGTCAGAAAGTCACGTTGGAGGCTGTTGTTTTGGACAATGGGCTGAGAGCATATGACCTTGTGAACCTGGACGTGAATGTGCCAACGGTGCAGAAGGGGCACAATGACAGCCAGATGTTTACACATACGCATGCCACCAGAAAGTCTGTCTGTCTGTCTGTTGCAATTTGCTGACCTCACCTCCCCTAAAATGAATCATAGACAATCATTCGGTTGGCCTCAAATGATGTGACATAATGCACTTGGGTATTAATTACTTGGGTATTTAGCAAGGGTCATTTAAATGTTGTAGGTTGGTTTCTATATGTCGCCAATGCGACATCCTGCATGTAAGTCTGACTGACTGCACCACCCACCCCTGAAAAAATATATAGATATAACAAACAGTGACAATCTGGTCAGACATTTGGTGTAATAGCTAGTATCGATCTTGTGCGGCAGAGCACAAATACATTTTTTGAAGCATTTCAGAGGCGAAAATTGAGCAGATTGAATGTACAATGTGAGACTGTGTGAAGATTGCCTTGCCACAAGAGCTACTGTATAGAGCACAATACATCTGTCATTTAGACAATTTACCTTATGAGCCTGGCAACAAAACATGAAAAATAATGTCATTAAACGGAGGGGGAACAAAGGCGAGATGATCGTAAAAGCAAGATCCCAGCTGAACGGAGAAGCCCTGAAATCCAGCACAGTAGGTGGAAAAACCACAAGCACAATGTCTGCCTTTTGATCATTATAACGCGACAAACACGAGTCGTATACCACAGAAATAAACTCCGACTAGAACAACCGGCAGAAAAGGCACCTTTTTTTTGTTTTGTTTTTTTACTTACCATAAGCAGAATCCACTATGGGGTTCTGTTTTCGCGTGGTGGCCAGAACATCTACACATGGAGAGAGAGAAAAACAAAGGGTCAGAACAAAAGGACGCATTATCTGTGACTAAACGGCCAAATCAATTCATACTGTAGATGATTGCAAATGGCATCAAAAGGCTAACCAGCCCATTAAATCCTTGAACAATGAGTATTCATACACATAAACATTGCAAATGGCACTCAATGCCCTGTGCTGATGCACAATGAGAGCCGAAGCTATGAATCTAAAAGCCTGCCACTGTCATTCATAAACCCCTCCAGTACCGGTTCCTGTAGTAGATTATGGCTGCTTTTGCAGTGTGTGGAGTTTACTGCGGCAAACGCGTTTGGCCTAGCACATCACTTTTGGAGATCATAAAAGCACTTCATGTTTTTTTTTTTTTGTGTGTGTCTGTTACAAAGCAACCTACATCTGAGGCATACTGAAGAAGTCCCCATCACTGGAAACAACTGATCTGAACTCACCATGACAACTGTCTGGATACTGCGGGTAGCCATTCTCCACGTCCTGGTCAAACCCTTGCCTTGGAAACACAACCAAACAAGAGAAGTAAAAACAACGTTAGAAAAGAAAACACAATATTTCAATACTTCATGATTACATATGTACGTATGTAAACACACATACACATTTCGAGGGTGGGTGATATTGTGGGGTCAATTGGACATTCTCTGAAAGCTTTTAAGAACAAGCAGTGTCAGGTAAAGTGATATAAAAGACAGTTTCGATTGTCGATTTGGTTCGATTCTATCTAGTGCGCACAAAATCTTTCTTGAGCTGTGTTTATACAGATAACCCAGAATGGAAG
>NC_137917.1:21186500-21191500 GCF_963457725.1 Sprattus sprattus | reverse complement strand
GAGAGATGCATTGGGTACCACGATGACGTTAAGGAAAGGAGGGAGGGAAAGAGAGGGAGGGAGGGAGGGAGGGAGGAGAAGAGTAATAATTCATTCAAATCTGTTTGGTACACTCGCTTCATCCCCGTCTCAATAAACAGACTTGCGCCATCTCAGGCGTGCTGTGCATTTCACAGCAAGGTTTTACAGCCAATTTCTGGGCTCCAATTCTCAACCAAAAAATCCCAATGAAATGGATTTATAGATGTGCTGAAACAATGCTTTACAAAGTAAGGCCTGAGTATTATGAAGCCATTTGGGAGAACAAATAGCACTGTTATTCCACTCACAGGCAGAGAGCTGCACAAGGCCCAACAGCCAAATCCTAATTCTGAAATAGAAAGAGGGAGAGCATTGGAGAGAGAAAGAAAGAATTTGAGTAGGAGAAAGAGAGAAAGAAAGAGATTGAGTAGGAGAAAGAGAGAGAGAGAGCGGGCAAGTGAGCGAAGGGGATTGATTGGCCTTTACCTTGCACAATCTCAGTGTTCTGAGCCGCTGTCGGATCAATACTTCTGAGTGTCAAATGGCTTCTTTCCAGTTCATATGAATGAATAAATAAATTATACGCAGGTCACGGGGAATCAATACGACCAGCTGCCTCTGTAAACACACCAGACTGAGGTCCCCGGCTTTAATTTCCATGCGATTGCACACGTGATGAATGTTTGCCACTCATGAGCAAACAAGATGGACGGCCAGGATTGATGGCCATAATTCCTCTGCAGATATAGAGCTGCAGAGCCACAGATCTTCTCGACAGCGCACACCAATCAATATATATATATATAGCGCCTATTTAAACTCGTATGCTCCTAGCTGGCCAGCCCAACCTTTTCCATGTTAACTTTGAATCAATTTGTCAATTAATCGACCAAACTAATTGTATGTACTACATCAAAAGATAAGTGCTGCAAAGCCACAATTGTGCAGTATTGTACAGATGGAAGATAGTTTTTCTTCTCATATAATAGCTGAGATCATTGGACAAGATTTACACCACAGTGTGGTGTCTTTCCTCATGCATGTAATTTTGAGTGTGTTTATGAAAATGTGTGACAGGCTGTGTGCGTGTCTGAGAGAGCGCTTGAGTATGTGTATGTCTGTAGAGTGAACGACAGAGCATGTGTGCATATGTGTCAGTGTGTGTGTGTGTGTGTGTGTGTGTGTCTGTCTGTAGAGAGAATCACGGAGCTTGTGTGCATATGCATCTGTCCGTGTGTGTGTGTGTGTGTGTGTGTGTGTGTGTGTGTGTGTGTGTGTGCGCACAACTCACTTGTTTCCAGGCGCCACGGTGGCGCACATCCCCATCTTCAGCCAGATGCAGTAGGGGTCTCGTGAGGACAGGCAGCTCCTGAAAGACAGAGCAGAGTAGAGAGAGTGAGAGAGAGAGAGAGAGAGAGAGAAAAAGGGAGAGAGAAAGGGAGAGAGGGAGAGGGAGGGAGGAAGAGAGAAAGGGAGAGAGAGGGAAAGAGAAAGAGGGCGAGAGAGAGAAGGAGAGTGAGAGACAGACTTGTAAACTTCCACCAGATGTGGCGGGGAGCTTGGCTCCCTCCTCCTCCACTGACCCATTAACAGCATTTCACTACAGATGCTCTCGCCACTGCCAAGAAACAACACACAGGCACAGCCAGTCGCAGTGTTTGGAGAGAGCACACACAACGCCACGAGTCGGGTTTTCCTAACGGGAGGGGGGATTCGAAGACAGCGTTCGACCTGGAGATTGCCAAGAAAACGAGGAAATTAATTTGGGGGAAGGAAAGGCGCTGGGGTTGGGAGGAAGGGAGATGGCTGTAAGCTTGCCTCCACCACGCTTCTGTACTTGGTGGTTGCTGACAAAGTTCGGGGAGGGTGTTCCAGAAAATGTACGTCAAATACAAGAACTTTGCACTATTCCATTTTGTGTACTTCATGAGATATCCTTTTTTGGGGAGGGGGCAGAAAATAATCTCTGTGCCTTAACAAAGTGCTGACCGAGCGAGCACTGTTAGCATTTAAACACAAATTATAGAGCTTCTTTAGTGTGCATCTTTTATAGTCCGAGGTTATGTTTTTCATCTTGGGGCCATGATGGAGAGG
Organism: Sprattus sprattus; assembly: GCF_963457725.1. Classification (NCBI taxonomy): domain Eukaryota; kingdom Metazoa; phylum Chordata; class Actinopteri; order Clupeiformes; family Clupeidae; genus Sprattus; species Sprattus sprattus. The sequence continues at coordinate 21,189,385 of NC_137917.1, read as the reverse complement.
TCTGGAACCGGCTGCTCCATCCAATTTGACAGAGGGGCAAAGCCAACAGTAATTCCAGTAGACGATGATGATGATGATGATAATGATGATGATGATGATGAAGTTTCAAGCCTCAAATGGTTGGGAATAATCAGAAGCGCAATAATATGTATATATATTATTGAAACCAGTTCTGTCTTCTTTGACATTGTCAGAGTTCCTATTGAATATAACTGTACCTGTGTGACTCCATGATGTAACACACGTGCTTGTTTGTCCATCTTATCAGAAATGTGTCAGTTCTGAAATGTTCTTTAATCCTTGTTTTAATGAAAAAACAAGACTGATTTTTTTTAAATTAAAATTAATCAATACCAAATGATCTCGTTGTAAAGATTTATTTGCTGCCATTTAAATTTTTCCCTGTTCTGTCAATGGGATTAATTCATGGGCGGGCAACTGAGAAGACTACGTCCACTAATTTCTCCAGTTGGGGGAAAAACACTGGTTTGGATCCTCTCCCTCTCACTTTCTCTCAGTAAATCTGGTGGTTTTTAATGACAGAGCCCAGTTAAGTGCCATGTTCCAGCCCTGTGAACCGGATAGAGCGTTTCCTCTTTAAACCCCAATGCCGTTTGAGTCAATGTGGTGATCTGAATTTGGTTCGACTCCTACAGGCGATGGGTGACTGAGTGACTGAATGAGTTATTAGTCTGATAGACGGACAAACATGAGTGGCTGAATGCCAGAGGCGGTCAGAGACACAATGACTTGGCAAAAAGCAACCTAGACCAGACGTATTAAGCAAGGTCACTAGACAGAACAATGCCATGGCGGCTCTGGCCTCAAGGCAAAGCTGGAGAAGTGAGTGGGAGTGGTAAACTGGCTAAAAGTCAACTGCTCGATAATCTAGATCTGCATTGTGAAGCAAGAGGCCACGCTAAGCACTTTACCTACAACTGGGCTGTCACGTTGAAATTGATTAACCAACTTAATAATTTTCCACAATCAGTTATGGATTATCAATAATCAATGAAAAGTATTGTAGAAAATGGTAAATAAGGACTGAAAACTAGGCAGGGAAGGAGAGAGTGGAAGGGAAAGAAGAGTTGCGTGGAGCGTGATTTGGTTGATGTCAGGCAAACTGTGAAGCTGGATGAAAGCTCCGAGCAGATGAGACTGACATAAGTGTTAAGTGATTAGTGGCGCTGTAATCCGTTTCGGCACAGCGGCAGCGTGATTCCGCTGTCTTTAAACAACTCTGGGATGGGATTTTCATGGCTTGCATAAGTAGAAATGAGTCCTTTTCATTTCCCCCCAGTGAAAGAAGAGAAGAGAAGCACGGAAAGAAGTGAAGAGGGAAGAGAAAAAAAACTCAAGGAAGAAAAAAAAAGAAAAGAAAAAGAAATCTGGTCACTGTTGGCCTCTGTCCAATCAGATGGTTCCACTTTGTGTAAACGCCGCTGGGGCTCCTCCAAGCCCTTGCAGTGAGAGGCTGTCATGCTATGGGAGATATATGTCCCCAGTCGGATGAACTAATCACTGCGGGTAGGGGTTAGGAACTCGGGGCAAATGACTATAAATATACCCCTCCATTCAGTACTGAACTGGATCGCAGCCTCTGAGGGCTATATTTTGAACTCTAATAACTGCTCCCCCACATCCCCCCCCCCCCCCACATGGGGAAAGATTGACCTTGATTAGTCAGACCTTCCAGAGTCAGATAACCATATTATGTGCATAGTGTTTGTTGACGGGTCACCTTTCAATAGGTTTGATGTGTGTACACTTTTGCCAGATACGTTGTGGTGCTCAAACCTGCACAAACTCTAGATTGTGGTCTTCGTTTAGTAGCAGTACTTGTGTTTTTCTGATTCTAGGCACAATGTTTTCAGCTGGCCTTCACTATATTAACACACGCTGAGATCTGCATTGGCTATCTGTATTCACTACGTGTATTTGTTTTGAGATCAACGTAGTCAGTAGCCGCGGCGTCTGTACTTACGTTTTGCAGGAGCCGTGGTCGGCGCAGCGGCTGAGGGGCACGCGGACCACGCAGCCGGAGAAGGCCACGAAGAGAGCGTGGTGATCCTTGTCCAGCTCCAGGCCCAGCACGCGCCGGTCCTCCCCTTGGACGTTACACCTTCACAGAGCAGCAGAGCAGACAGAGATACACGCGTCAGCCACGGAGCTCACTCAGCAGCAACCAGAGGGCCGAGCCCTTGGGTTTAGTACAGTCAAATTTAACATTTAATCTATAGCATGTTCATTAGTAGGACTGAAAGCAAAAACTAGACTCGTTTCATACCCTAGAGAGGTACTGCAGGCAGCGGCAATATTTTAGTTCTTGCGATGTGTTTCAATTTAGGGGCTTAATTTATGTCCCAGTTCGACTAAGAACAGTTTTTTCCCCCCACGCTACGGTCAATTTAAGCGATTAACTGTCTTACTCATTTACCTTAGAAAGAGGTTCAAAGTGACTCTGTCAGATACATTTTAAATGTTCTTTTCTTCTCAGCAGAGCCAAAAGAACCTAATCAAACATTCGTTAAGGGCAGCGTGACTGAGGTAAATTAGCGTTGCTTAGCAGCCTTCCACTTGTCTCGTTTGTTACCGACATGGCCTGCTAAGAGTTGAACATCACACAGGGGAGGTAATTCAGGGTCGGCTGGTACTCACTTAGCCGGGTTATAAACGTCGACGTCCTCCAGGAGCTGAGTGCCGAAGGTGGTGTTGGCGTGGGTGCTGGCCAGCACCTTCAGCACGTGCCCGTCCTCCGAGCCCAGGAACAGCACTGTGTGGTTCTTGTAGGGCCCGGCTGAGGTGTCCACGGCAAGCTGGGTCAGCTTGAACCTACATACGCACACGTATTGGGAGAGGAAGGTATGGTACGGTGAGTGAGATTT
>NC_137917.1:21181500-21184000 GCF_963457725.1 Sprattus sprattus | reverse complement strand
CTTTGATCAAAGACGCTGTAATATACGTGGAATGTGTGTGTGCTGCACTGCGGACCTGTTGGATTGCGTGGTGAACACGCCCAGCACGGCCGGCCTCTGGTTGACCTCCATGACGTTGGTCAGGGACTGAAGCACGTCGAAATAGAAGAAGGAGTCGCCCGGCACCGAGCAGTTGAGCCGCGCCTTCAGGAAGGAGGTCCAGTAGCGCTCCAGAACCCGCGGAGAACCGCCGTTGTCGTTCTTGCAGACGCGGCCCACTCGGGAGAACACCACCTACGTGGATAAAGGGGGGGAGGAGAGGGGAGAGGGGAAAGAAAACAAGGACATTTTGTATCGTATCATTGTGGTGCAACTGCATTGGCTCAAGGGGCTTCAATCACTTAGACAAGTGTAGCCAGGGGCCGGAGAGAACACCACCTACGTGGATTAAGGGAGGGGAACAAGAAAACAAGGACATTTTGTATCGTATCGTTGTGGTGCAACTGCATTGGCTCCAGGGGCTTCAATCACTCAAGTGTAGCCAGGGGCCGGACACAAACGCTTCCAAAAGTCTTTCCTTTCTCTCTCTCTCTCTGCGGCCGGATGGTCATACCTTGCCTAGGGCGGTGTACTCCACGGCAATCTCGCTGAAGAAAAAGTACACATAGTTCCCGTACTCGATTGCGTGAAGGAAATGGGGCTCTGGGAGACACAAGGAACAAAAAAAAAATCATTTTTAGTTTCTGTACTTTTCACATGAGTAACTGTCTACTACAAGAGGCGACCTGGGAGGACTACAAGAGGCGACCTGGGAGGATTACAAGAGGCGACCTGGGAGGATTACAAGAGGCGACCTGGGAGGACTACAAGAGGCGACCTGGGAGGACTACAAGAGGCGACCTGGGAGGATTTGAGATTTTGGGGTGTTGGTGGTGGACGGGGCGGGGGTGAACCGTGTCACTTGACGCGTCACACATCTCACCTCGAAGCCACTTGGAGTCGTATTTCACGGTGCGCAGGACGGGGCTGCTCTCTCCCAGGCTGCGGTAGATCACCGCGTCGCTGGCCAAGAAATCAGTCATGGTAGCGGAGTAGAAATCCCCACCTGGAAGTGTGACCAAAACGCAGTGTTTTACTCATCAAGCCACTGAACATTTTCTGCACGAATCCTTGCCTTGTGTGTTTTTTCCCCATCTCTGGCCCAGGGAGGGGGGAGCTATTTTCACTGTGTCTAATCAGCCACTGACCTTTCATGGAGGAGCGAGACCACAATAAGACTGGCTGAACTTTGTATAAATGTCACTGGAATATTGGCAAAGATAAAGGCAGGTGTCGCGTTGCTCTTTTGCCACCATCCACTCACCGGCGAAGAGGCCAACATTCGACTGCCGCGACTCGAAGGGGCAACGAGCTTGTCCGACCACCTCCTCTCCAACCTGGTCTAGAGTAGACATCTTAAGAGAGAGAGCACAGAAACATTCACATTAGAGAGGTTTAGTTTTTATTTTTATTTTTTTTTTTACAGTGAATCTACGGCACCTTTAAAGACGCAAATGAAGTCCTGAGACAGCCAAACTGCAGTCGTACTTTGCAGTCATCGCAGCGCGTCACAGCGGGCTGATCTTTGGGGTCGAGGTTAATTTGTTGTTCATGCACAACAGGCTCCTGAATAATGGCGCTGTCAGGTCGCCAATAACGCTGACGCCTGGGATTTCACCTCGCTGCCGACGTTTAGCCGTTGCTTGCCCTGTGTAGCCGGCGTGCCGCGCCGTGCCACAGCACACCGCTCGGGCACGAACAGGAAGCGTAAAAAGAGCCTGTGTGCCAGGCGCGCGAGGTGTGACCCTGGATGGCATGCCGGTGCCCTGCAGTGGCTGCCGGGGGAGCCTGGAGACGAGTGCAGCTGCCAATGTAAACACGGGGCATAAACAGTGTGTGTGTATGTGTGTGTGTGTGTGTGTGTGTGTGTACACGTGCGTGTGTATGAACCTGTGTGAGTGTGTGTGTGTGTGTGTGTGTTTGTGTGTACGTGTGTACGTTTGTGCGTGTGTGTACATATTCGTGTGTGTGTACATGTGTGTGTACGTGTGTGTACGTGTGTGTACGTGTGTGTGTGTGTGTGTGTGTGTGTGTACGTGTGTGTGAACGCTACTATGCCACTGTTCCTAACACAGCGACAGTGTTACTGACGCTGATTCCCACCCCACCCCCTCCTCCAGCGCGACCACAAGTACATGTTCACACCCCTGCCTCTGCACTACATGAAAGCAACGTCAACCTTCTGTTGGACAGGGGATGGGGGTGTGTGTGTGTGTGTGTGTCCTTTGGAGGGAGAGGGCGGGGGTAGAGGGGACGAGTAAGGGGCATTTGGCTGGAGTTGGAGCTATCGGTTTTCCATGGAAAATGCATCCCATGCAAAATAAAAAACAGATGAGGAGCATGTCGAGATGGAGTGCACGACATGATTTGCGCTTCCTGACATGGTTTCCATTTCTCTAGACAGTCACTGGGCCAGTTTTCC
>NC_137917.1:21170152-21173800 GCF_963457725.1 Sprattus sprattus | reverse complement strand
TGTAATTCTGCAAGGGTGTTTGGTTAAGTAGGTGACATTGCTTCCTGCAGCTTCATTTGATTGTCTGGTCTCAGTTTCTTTGATGAGAGGGGACATCAAAATTTGGCTCCTGATGCCGTTTCCCCCCCCAAAGAGAATAGCCTTTTGTTTAAAAATAGGTCACAGACAATTATTTCTTAAAAATAAAATAAAAAATCAGAAGCCTGGCAAAGAGATCAAAGAGGACGAAGGTATTGCTTTCTGTGAGGGGGTATGTGTGTGTGTGTGTGTGTGTGTGTCTGTGAGGGGGTATTGTTATCCTAATCCAGCCGTGGCTTCATTTAAATGGCTCCCCCTCCAAAACCTTGCTGGCTACAACATCAAAAAAGTTCTGTCTTCAAAACAGTCTCTTTCATTAGGCAGCCGTGTGTAATGACTGACCTACCAGGAAGATAGGGGATGAAGAGACACAGGAGGGAAAGAAGGGAGGCAGGAAAAGAAAGAGAGAGAGAGAGAGAGAGAGAGAGAGAGAGATAGAGAGAGAGAGAGAGCGAGAGAGAGAAGGTCTGACCTACCAGGAAGATAAAGGATAAAGAGAGACAGAAGGCAAAGAAGGGAGGAAGGAAGAGAACAAAAGAGAGAGAGAGAGAAGGTATGACCTACCAGGAAGATACAGGATAAAGAAAGACAGGAGGCAAGGAAGTAAGGAAGGAGAGAGAAAGAAAGACAGAAAGATCGAGAGAAAGTAAAGATAGAGGGAGGCCAGTCTGCTAGAGTAACTGAAAACAATGCAGAGAGAAGCTATGAGAGAGAGAGTGAGAGAGAGATTGATGCAGAGAGAGAGAGAGAGAGAGTGAGATAGGGAGTGATGCAGAGAGAAGCTATGAGAGAGTGAGAGAGGGAATGATGCAGAGAGAAGCTATGAGAGAGTGAGAGAGAGAGTGATGCAGAGAGAAGCTATGAGAGAGAGAGAGAGAGGGGATGATGCAGAGAGAAGCTCTGAGAGAGAGTGAGAGAGGGAATGATGCAGAGAGAAGCTATGAGAGAGAGTGAGAGAGGGAGTGATGCAGAGAGAAAACAAGTGAGACCTACAGGAAGACTGATGAGAGCAGGTAAAGAGCACATCCATGTGTGCATGAACTCAGGCAGACAGATAGCGTGTGGTTAGCGGAGGTGTGTGTGTGTGTGTGTGTGTGTGTGTCTGTGTGTGTTCTACAGCCTGCAGCCCTCGGTCAGTGAAGCACCTGCCTCATTTATCTGCCCCCTCTCTACCCTCCACGTTTTTTCACAGGTGAGTTCACACAATTAACAGCACAGGCCTAAGGGACACAGCCTGCCTCTCTAAGCATGACACCTCTGCACTGCTGGGCTGGCATCAAATCCCCAGGAAAGAAAAAGACAAAGGAAGACAGACAAGAGAGAAAACAAAAGACAGGGGGAAAAAGGCACTGTCAAAAACTTTTGAGACAAGTGTTTTTTCTTTTTTCTGCTATGGAATTATTAATTATTCAACATACATCGAGTCCAGATTGCAGGCGAAATGCTAATTTCCGACATCTGCTGTTTTCTGTCTCGCGAAGGCGCCGGAGACAGATGGACAGTGCTGAGATTGGCTTTCATAATATTTGACCTGTGCGCACGCCACAAATGAGGTCTTTACCTTCCCTTCCAGATTTTTAATGATCAATCTCCTAGTTTCCATCACACACACACACACACACACACACACACACACACACACACACACACACACACACAGAGTGCACTCTGGCACTGGTGTTCCACTGAGGCACTCTCATTCAGATGAGGCAGTGGCAGCTATGGCGGGGTGCTTAGTGATGAGGTCAAGCGGTGATCACTACGCCATGAATTGAAACGAGGGGCTGTCCGCTCCTGTTTACCTCATGACTCACCCCCGGCCTGCTTGCCCGTCCCGTTGGGGAGGATATATCACCCATATATCATCCATCACCCCTGATGGATTGGTCTCACCCTGTTCATGATTTGGCTTTTTATGAAGCAGGAACGGCAAGCGCGTGCACAATACTGTATGTATATACACACACACACACACACACACACACACACGCACACACACACACACAGACACGCACACACAGACACACACACACACACACACACACACACACACACACACACACACACACACACAGACATGCACACGCACACACGCACACACATACATACATGGGCTCTTGGTCCTAAAGTCCATTGGCACAGTGCTCAGAGGGTTGAAGATAATGGCAAATCAAATAATCGGAAAAAAAATTGGAGAGAAACACCTCGGTCGGATATTGACCAGAGAGCCTCTCTGTTTGTGTGTGTTGCCCCTAGCAGGGTTTGGAAACCCACAGGGAGTGCATGACGCATACATCACATGAAGCAGCATGAAAAGAGAGAGAGAGAGAGAGAAAGAGAGAGAGAGAGACAGAGAGAGAGAGAGAGAGAGACAGAGACAGAGAGAGAGACAGAGCGAGAGAGACAGAGAGAGAGAGAGAGAGAGAGAGACAGAGAGAGAGAGAGAGACAGAGACAGAGAGAGAGACAGAGAGAGATAGAGAGAGCGAGAGAGACAGAGAGAGAGAGAGAGAGAGAGAAAGAGAGAGACAGAGACAGAGAGAGAGACAGAGCGAGAGAGACAGAGAGAGAGAGAGAGAGAGAGAGAGAGAAAGAAAGAGAGAGACAGAGACACTGGGTTCCCACCAGACAAATCTGGGTTGTTCCAGAACTAGTGGTCGAGCATGTGAGATCATGTGAATTATTTTATTCATTGTGTGAATGGATTTATTCAGTGATCATTAAAGCGGGCGGGAAGGGAAAGTGGCCACAGGAAACGGATGCAGATTACCGAACGTTTAGTTACGTGTCTGAAATAACGGTTTGTTTACTGCAGATGTTGCAAGTTCTCCACAGCTGGAGGGACTCTGTTACAGGACACAACGGGGGGGACCTCTTTTCTCCAAATACTTTTGGACGAACGCCACTCTTTATAACAGCTTGGTGGAGTGAGGACCATCTGCAGTTACAGTACAGCATGCAACAAAGCCTCAGGCAACAGTGGCCCTGTGAAATGCACTCGATCATGTCAGTGACGGCAGATGGAGAGTCCTCAACAAAGCCCTCTTAAACTCCACAAAAGGGGGACCACTGCTGGCCATTTCGTAAATTACCGCTTGGGATCTCGATATCTTGGCCCCCAAATATGGGCTTTCATACGAACGCACACTCGCCATATAAGTTCATGTGGCGTGCTTTCAGTGCCCGAATGCACACCTGCTTGATGCTAGAGTGCGTACTGTGTCATTCACCTGTCACTTCACCCGCCCGCCCCCTCACTTAGGACCGATGCGTCCGATGTGCCAATAAAGCTCTCACTCACTCGCACACCCACACACATCCACACCCACAGACTCAAACACACATACACACACACACACTCACACACACATTCACACACACACACACACACACACACACACACACACACATTCACACACACACTCACACACACATTCACACACACACACACACACACACACACACACACACACACACACACACACACACACACACACACACTCACACTCACACTCACACTCACACATACATTTACAAACACTCACACACACACACTCTCACACACACAGCC
>NC_137917.1:21160152-21165152 GCF_963457725.1 Sprattus sprattus | reverse complement strand
TTGTGCTGCACTGTTTCGGTAGTGACTGCACTGTTTCGCTAGTGACTGATGGATGTTCATTTCTCTCCCAAAATCTTCCAAAAGGCGCTCTGGGCCGCCCTTTAGTCCACACAACACATTTATTTAAAAATGATGGGATTGAACTACTTACCATTTCATTTTGTCACTACCGAAATCATCTGGTCACTACCATATGTTTCGGTAGTGACTGTTTCGGTAGTGACAATTCTAGCTAACTTTAAGCATAAATAAAGAATTCTAGCAAGCACACGGCTTGCAAACACATCTTTGAAGAGGTGAACACACATACAAACATAAGATTTTCCATGAAACCCCAAAAGGTTTACTTAATTGAAGAAAACATGCGTTTCGGTAGTGACAATTCTTAAGGTTACACGTCGATTTTCAGACTTTGGAACACATTTCTATAAAAACTATGGGATTTAGCTACTTACCATTCAACCATGAGGGACAGAGATGCAGTTTCACTGCATGGTCAAAAATGCAGAGTCGTGGCTAAAGCACAGGCTCAGCCAATGGACTAAAACTCTTGTGTTTCGGTAGTGACATGAAAACTAGGGACATGATTTTTTGAGTATAGTAAATTGATTTAAAAATTAAACCCACAATAAATCTAAATATTCCAAGTTCTGTTTCAACCCAATCATAAAGATCTTTGAAATTAAATCATTGAAAAAAATCTGAAAAAATTGAAAAGTGTTATTTAAAGGCATTGAAATTTAGATGTCAGGGTTGGGGACAGCTACTTCCCAATAGAAAGTACCCTATAAATGATGATTTTGTATATATTTAGCTTATCACTATCTCATGTAATGCATTGGGTTTATATAGACCATAACATTTTCTAATTAAATATCTATGCCTAAATACCTAATTGTTTTGTAAATAGTTTTTATTGTTGAGGGACTGCATATTACACGAATTCGGTAGAATGGCCCATATACACACACACACACACACACACACACAAATTTGAGTGATTATCTAGAGTTCAGTCTGTGCTATGCCAATGTCCACTGAACTGATGCGTCCAAATCAACCTGTGGGAACAGTCTGAGGGGAGGACTGATTAGTCCTTTATTTAACCCCCCCCCCCCCCCACCTTCAAGTGACTGTCCTCATCACAAGAAGAAGCAGACCAAGGCTGAAGTATTTGTACAGCTCCTTTACAGCCTACATCAAACTTAAGAATGGCCACAAGGTGTGTTCTGATTGAGTTCTATAGCGTTGTTTTAAAAGTAATTTTTTATTTTTTGTACTATTTTATTAGTAAAATACATCAAAGACAATGAGCCAGCGTGTGGCCCAAAAACAGGCTTTTCAAACTGCTGGAAGAATCAACGGATCAAACAGGGACCTTGACAGTCTGGAAGTTACATCACTCTGAAGGGATCTTACTGATGGCTCATTTTTATGCTGCTTGTGCAGAATGGTGGCGTACGATATAAAAGCGAAAGCAAAAAAAAAAAGAAAAGAAAAAAGACACCAGAAAGGTCCAGACAGGCCTCCTGAACTCATTTGGGATTAGCATGAAAAATTGATGGTGTCAGGATCACGGTTCAGACTCCTCTCATGGCTGCCCTTTGAGAGGGAGTGGCGCCAATGGGAGTGGGCAAACCATGGCACGGGGGCAAGCGGGGTAAGACAGGGCGTCTCGTGGTCTGTCATCCAAAGTCACGACCCCTTCCACTATCAGTGTCAGTCTAGCGCGTCCGAGGGGAATAAGGAATATCTTCCTTGTCAACAGAGTTCAGTCTAACTGACAGGGTCGTTCCATAAGTTGGGTCGTCGACTGCCAGACTCAGTCAGCTTCTTGCTTCCCTTTCTCCCTCTGCAGGGAATTTCCATCATCCCATCACTCGAGCCACCAGTTTCTGCAGCCTGGGAGAGCCTTTAGCATTCTGTCGAACCAGCCCTTCGTGGACAGAAATGCCATTTTCTTTGACGCTTCACTGAAGGAAAAGTGGGGGAGTTTAGGGGGGGAGTGGGGTATGAGGACTCAGATTTTGAAGCTGATGTTTGTGTTAGGATTGTTTAGGCCTCATGGGAAAGCACTGACTGACAGGCGGAGCTTTAATGATGTCACTACCTGTGGCTATTTAGGTATAAACATGCCCATCCTGGCGTTCATGGTTGTTAATTAGTAAGCAGGCTCAGCTGGTGGGCTGAGGTCTGTTTCCCTCCTTTTGAGATATTCTACTAGAGAATTTTGGCAAATCGAAGCATTTGGGATTAGCTTTTATTTAGAACATCATGTCCACCACCACAATAACCAAAGAAACACGGAACTACTAATACAGAGGCTGGTTTGCGTTTAGAGAGACAGAGCCACTGGTAGGCAGTGTGACCAAACCTTCAGATAAGTGACTCCTCTCTGGGGTTTTACAAACCATCACACAGACACACACTTTCCCACAAAGAAATTTACATCACGGATGGATAGCGTGTAGGATGTATGACTAGCGGTTAGATTTCTTTCTATTCCTTTTGTTTTGTTTACGCTGCATATTGCGGATGGTCTTAATTAGCCCTAAACATCAAAGATCTGGCCTGTTGGTTTGGAACATTTGCCACTTCATGTCCTACACACATCCAAGGCAGCTTATCGTGAAAAAATTAAAAACATAAACATATTCTCTTTTCAGTCGTCGAAAGAGCTTCGAAAAGTGTCCTGGAAAAGAGAACCCGCCTTGCAGAACACATGGACGTGAAATGACGTGACATGATGCCTAGGGGGAAAAAAGCTGATGCAAAATGGTGGAATCGTGTTTCCGTCGTCCCGGGGTGTCATTTGAAGGATGGCACCTCTATTGACATGCTCATTACTTAAGAGCGCCCGGGAGCCAAAAGCGATGGCTTCCCACACATGACGTCAGCTTGGACAATTCGGATCGATATCACGCTCGCTGGGACTTAGTGTTCCTGAGGAGTGGGTGAGACTCCGCCATTGTTCTGTCTGTTCGAATCTCGTCTAAGTTTCCTCTGGCGGCGTTGGCCGGGGCGCTACAGCCAGAAATCCATGCCAGACAGCCGAGACTGGGACAGATCAATACTGAGACCGCAGAGTGTCCATCTATTGTCTCCCTGTCTCCTCTTTAAAAAAGAGACACAAAAAAAAGAACAGCGCCATTAGGGAGCGGGGATCAGCCAGACACTAATGGAAACCCCCTTCATTCTGCCGGCTCCTCTGTGTTTGCTCTTGGCTCCTGGGGAAGAAGCGTGCATTTCATTTGCAAATACTTGAAAACATTGGGGTTTTTTTCTCTCTCTCTCTCTCTCTCTCTCTCTCTCTCTCTCTCTCTCTCTCTCTCTCTCTCTCTCTCTCTCTCTCTCTCTCCATCTCTCATCTCCATCCTCATCCTCTTAACAGATTGCTCTACTCTCTCTCCTTCTTTCTCTCTTGATCCATCTCTCTCTCAGACTCTTGGTCTCCTGGGCGAAGCTAACGGCCACTTCATCAAACCGACCATAAAAATTATGCACAGCGCCTGCACACACACAACACAACACAATCAGTCTTTCTTCCCTAGCTCCTCGCCCGAAGAGTAAAATTGCATGTTAAATAACCTCCGCTCTCTTTCTCCCTCAATAGCCCCATCATTAATAATTCAAGCTGTTATTGAGAAACACTACCTGTCCCTGTATTGACAGAAACTCAAGCAGTGGGTTCCTCAAGGGCGTCACAATTGGACTCCAAACTGTCTGAAGCCCAGCCACGCACTACAGGAGTCTTTGTTGATGTTTTTCTGGGCAAGTGCATGTGTGTGTTTTTCGGCATGCTTCTCAGCGGTTTTTCCTGGCAAAACTTTTGTACTCGGCCGTGTTTGGCTGCGTTCTCATGTCTGAACGCGTACCCTGTGCCAGCGCACGGTTGCGTGTCTATTTTTACGGGTTCTCTCTCCCTCTCGCGGATCCGGGGCTCTGAGGTTTCGACTGCGCGCAGATTTGACTCCTGCCGTCAGAGGAGCTCTCCCCGGGGAGGCGAAAGCCACATCTCCGTGGGTGGATGTTGATGTGTCCTCCATTCGGGAAAACTAAGGGGGGGGGGGGGGGGGGGGTGTGGGGGCGGGGAGAGGGTGAAGTCAATTTTGGTTGGGGACGGTTGGAAAGAAGACCCCTCCTTACGCCCTTCCTTCTGCTGCTCTCAGTCAGAGGTGAGAGGGACATGGAGGGGGTAGCCCAAGTCACCTCCAATCATAAACACAGGAGGGAGGGTTAGGGAACCTCTCTGATCTCTGATCACCAAGGTGACCGCACGCTGTGCCCGCCATGCCCGCCATGCCAACGAAAACCCTACACATGGCAGATGAAGAGGTTTAAGACTCTGCCTAGATGCGGTGTGGCAGCCTGTGACACATTGATCGCGTACAGGGGAAATAACATCAGGTGTGCCACTTTCAATTTGTCCGTTTGCATATTGGATTTTCCCAAAACCTCCTCCCCCCCCCCCCCCCCCCCCCCTTCACAAAGCAGAAGGCAGAAGGACTGCTTCCACCATTTCTGAGTGCTAACGGATGCTACCTTTTCCCTGCGAAGATCCGCCTCGCATCGACTCCCGACATGCCTGCTGAATCCCTAACGGAGCGCATACACTATACACCTCTACAGTGCAGCCCCCCTAAGCACCTCATTTCCACACAGGGAAAAAGACAAAAGAGGGCTGCTTGGCAAATCAACACGTCATGCACTTCAAGCCAACAATCTGTTGTGCCTTGCGCGCCTCTTGTGACAGTGAAACAATGGGAACAGAAGATATCTCCAGCGCCACACACTTAACAGAATATAATATCTGGGGCCTGTCATTATTTTTTTTCTCAAACTGCAGCTCGGCTCTCAGACCCCCCTGGGGGAAAAAGCAAGAGCAGCCAGATGAAAATGATATCCAACGCACTCCAGCTGGGAAGATGAAACGCCACTGCACACAGAGAGAGAGGCAGCCTGGAGAAGGAGAGTGAGAGCGAGTGTAAGAGACGGCGAGA
>NC_137917.1:21142652-21157652 GCF_963457725.1 Sprattus sprattus | reverse complement strand
AGTCCTTGAAAAACTGAGAAGCAAAGAAAACTCTCAAAAATCACCCCAGAGACTGTGGCCTGTAGGATAACTTAATGAGTACTGCCAGTCAGAATGACTGCGTTGTCCTATATTTTGTCTGAAGCGGTTTACTAAGTGGCTTCTAAATACCTAAAAATAAAAACAACAGCTTGCAACAGCTTTCAGTGACTTCCTTCGGTGAGGGAACCCAAGTAACACAACTCTGTGAATTTCTGAGAGTGACCTATGAAGTCCTAGAAAGAACCACTACGTGATCTTTTTTGAGTTGTGTTTTACTTTTACCACAGGTCTGGCTAGTGCTTTGAAGGGAGCTCACCAGGGAATGCCAAGGGCTGTAAACCTGGCCGGTAGCCAGACCAACCTGTAACTACCCAACTACCAGTCCTCTAGTGCTGAGCTGGTTTTGGCCAGGGCAGTGTCTGGATATGTTCTGGGAAAACTCTGGTTGCCACTGGATGTGTTTGAGGGTTGTAGAGTGCACTCAACCCTGCTGCCTGAGTGGACTGGGGATTGCCCAGGGCAGTGTGAGGGGCACTGCTACATTTACAATGATGTATACATATTTTTTAACATTTACTCTGTGGCAAACTGCACATCAGAAGCAATTAGGTAGCCTAGGTAATCCGACTAGGAATGGAACTAGCAACCTTCTGATAACTAAAAGATTTCTCTACCTCACTGTAACACTTTTGCCCCCACTGCTGGGTCTGTCATTCCTGGCCAAAGCTGCTCAAACTGGTTACTGGTCTAAAGTCAAGGCCTTTTTAAAACAAACCGGGAAGTTGCCCCACCAAACAGACAGACACCAAGACACGGTGAGTATGCGGCCTTAAAATGGCCACTGGTGCCTTTATCCTTGTGGGTGCTACTCATTAGTGGTGGTGAGTGCTCTTACGAGCATACATGTATCAAGAAAGACACTCTTTAGGTTCACCCGCTAATTTGTCCATATTTTAAGTGTGACCGCTGATTTGTCCATAATAAAGGGCAAGTATAGCACCATCAACATCTCACCGCGCTCGTAACATAAACCACTGCGTGAAGTGTGACACGTCTGCGAATCACACCTCACACCTCCCTTCGGCTGCTGGAAAATTATGTCGACATTATGTAAGGACACAAGGACGCCGCCGAGGGGTTACCTCGAACTGCAGCGCACTTCCGCTGATTAAAAGACGGAAGGTGCCTGCAGGCCGTTCATTTGGTCCCCTCCCGCGTCCGTAGGTGCAATCAGTGCGCCTTAACACGCCTTCATCAATCTCCCCACGCTCCGCTCCGCCATGGAAAGTTAATATAGCGGGGGGGGGGGGGGGAGAAAGGTAACAGACACGGAGGGAGTGACAGAAGTATTGTTTGCAGACGATCTTCCAAAGGGAGGGTGTCCGCAAAGGGAGGTGGGGTTGGTGAGGTGGACAGTCGATGTGACGGAGAACGCCGTTTTTTAAATGAATGATTTCGCAATCAGTGCAGTCCATGCCGATGAAAGGCGATATAAATCAACGTGAAGGGGAGGCCACCCTCAGGAATGCCGGCAGGGGGAAACACTATCATCATGGCTCCCTGCTTCTCCATACCCGCGTAGATTAAATACTTCATCATTGTGTCTTCTGCTTCCCGAAACGAACGAAACAGTCAAATTCCCCCCGCCGCCACCAAGTGCCACCTCACGTTTACTGCTGTGCCTGCCATCTAGGTGCCACAGCTGTCTTGGGGTGCGATGGGGTGGAACGTGCTAGAAGATGGTCAGAGGGGTGCCTTCAGACATGCCTGCTAGCTGTCTGTCTGTGACCCTGGAAATCACTAGAGCAGTCTCACGTTGATGACATAACAGAGTTGGGGGGGGGGGGGGGGGAGTGAGACTCAGAGGCCACCTGCCCAATGATTACAACTTTCCACAGCCCCAAAACAGATTAGAAATCTGGACTCTGTGTGTGTGTGTGTGTGTGTGTGTGTGTGTGTGTGTGGTGTGTGTGTATGTGTGTGTGTGTGTGTGAACAGGGGGGAGGGGGGGCAGGGGTGGACTTTAAAAATATAGAAAGGAGAACCTGCGACTCATCCCTGCCTGCAGCTCCAATATGTCACTTCGAGTTCCCATCAGGCTCTGGCACTGATCTGTCCCGGGGATGTGACTACAGTGGGTGTGAGTGTGTGTGTGTGTGTGTGTGTGTGTGTGTGTGTGTGTGACTACAGTGGGTGTGAACGCTATAAATACTGGATGTGCCAACGGATAATACTCCAGCCATAAGATCGGCCTGTCGCTGTTCACATCCCATCATTAAGGAGCTCACTCAGAAACCAGCATCATGTATGGAAGCGATCACTGAAAAAACAGGAAGTGACACAGGCTGATGTTGACTAGGCTGATCCGAGTTAAGGCGGGGCGAGGGGGGATGCGTGACGGGGGGCTGGGACGGAAGGGTGGGGGGTGATGATTGTGCTTGTCCCCTTAGCTGGTCAGGGGACACGGAAGGTCTGCTCTTTGTGTGCTGGCCAGCGGGTCCTGTGTCTATGGCAATTACCGTGTCTGACAGGCATTGATATCAGCGTAGGTGGCACTGAGGGGAACAGCTGAGAACTCAGCCGGAGAAAAGAAGACAAGACTTCGACCAAGAACAGAGATCAGAGGCCCTTAATGAGTGAGGAGGGAAGTGACAGAACACAGGAGGCAGGAGTCGTGTCCAAGTGTTATTCTCAATCCCACCCACACCCCAGAGAAGGGAGCCTCGTTTGAAGTTGGGGGGTTCAGTGTGTGTGTGTGTGGGGGGGGGGGGTGGACTGGGGCGGGGTGGGGTGGTCTGGGGTGGTGGGTCGGAAGATTGATCTGTTAAACCTGTGCTCGGATCACCGCGAGAGATAGTCGAGATCCTAGGCGCCTATCGGCAAGATAAGCTCCTATCTCAGCTAAATCCCAAAACTGATTAGAGGCTCTAATGGTACTTAGAGACCACTCTAATTACGGTTACGATTGGGGTTAAAATCATTTGGCTTCCTCCGATCGGCTCTTTCCATCTGCCTGGAAAACTATGAGAGGGCACGCAGACGCAGAGATAGGAATGGTTCTCCTCTCTCAAAGCGAGGACAGCACCTTATGTTTTTTTTTTTTTATTTAAAACATCAATTGAGGGTTCATAAATATTCATCTGCAAAAAGAGAACGATAAAAAAATCTCTTTGAAGCCTTGGGTGGTCACGAACAGATTCATCTACATAGGATGCTGTGTGCGCATTGAATTATGACGCAAGACAGCTCGGGACGGGCAAACAAAGATGACGGACAACACAAATCTTGTCCACTCTGAAAACTTGGAAACAAAAGCTGAGGGTTTCTTAAGCCGTACCCTTCAAAGGCTTACACACAGTTGCACGCACACACACACACATACATTCAGACACTCATACAACACAAGCGCAGTTTCTCCCTCGCACAAACATAGAGAAAACACACTCTTGGACTCAACAAACAAACAAATTCACACACACACACAAACACACCCACGCACAAGCACACGCAGAACCATACACGCTGCTCTTGAGTTTTCCAAAACACAACACACGTACACACACACACACACACACACACAACACAACACGTACACACACACACACACACACACACATACTCACACCCTCACACACCCTGATCTCACACCTCCCCAAACATTTAACCATGCAGTTATAATAGAAAGCAGAGGGGCCAAACAGCCCCATCTATAACAGGCAGATAGTGGCGTGCGCACTCTGCTAAGCCCTGGCAGGGATGTCATTAAGTGTGAGTGCGTGATAAATGCACTCTGCTTGTCGGATTTGAGATTCTCATTAGTCTGTGGGCAGGAGGGAAAGAGGCACCATTACTCTTGGTGCCAAGCCTAACACGAAGAGGAGAATGTGTGTGTGTGTGTGTGTGTGTGTGTGTGTGTGTGTGTGTGTGTGTGTGTGTGTATCAGTTTGTGTGTATGTGCGTGACAGTGAGTAAATTTGTTTGTTTGTTGATGAGTGCAAGAGTGTGTTTGTACATGTTTGTGTGAGGGAGACACTGCGCTTGTGTTGTTTAAATGTATGAGTGTGTGTGTGTGCGCGTGTGTGTGTGTGTGTGTGTGTGTGTCCGTGTGTGTCTGTGTCCGTGTGTGTTTACCCATAACTTACAGTGAGTGCAAGGTACATGCGAGGATGAGATAACCACAACAGTACCATTATATCTTTTAAGGAGCAGGGAGGAGACTAAACAGAGCTGTCTGCGCCGCGGTTTCAATCAATACCCTTAGCTAGTGTCCCCTCGGTCGGCCCTTGTCATCACCCCTCATTATAAATCCCAGCCAGCCCCGCCACTCGTCTCCATTCGCCCAGCCTTATCGCAGGTGCTGCATCAAACCAAGCGCGGTGAGCCGCTACCAGACTCGGCCCTGTGGCAGTTACATTTGCCTCCAATTTTACACTTAGTGTCAGAGCTGCTACATCTTCATGAGTTAGTGTACCCAGAATTGGGGAGATTTTTGTTCTCCTCCCTCAAAGAGATGACCTTGGCTGGAGTGTTTGTGTGTGTGTGTGTGTGTGTGTGTGTGTGTGTGTGTGTGTGTGTGTGTGTGTGTTTAGCAGTTAAAGGCAATGCGACAAACTACTTCCCAGGGTCTGAGAGTAGCATAGTGCAGCGGAGGAAATGACATCAGCTGTTGACAGTGACACATAGGCACGTTTGTAACTCTTTAAATCGGTTTGCTACCATACACCTACACACTTCCAAACACACAGACGATGACACATCACACCAAGGGGATTGAAAAAAAATCCAGTGTCAAGATGAAAAACAAATCAATGTGGGGAAGAAGAAAACACCCCAACACATCTGCCGACATCCGCCGGTTTGTTGGGATGTCTGTGACTACATTAGTCATGGACACAGAAGACTGGCATTGAGACCTCTGGTGGCACCTTCTGCGTTGTATCAGGGGGTTCATGTTTGCCGCTCTAAATGGGTGGCGGCGAGCTATTTCAGGGCTTTGCGGAGGTGTCTGATGCGCATCATTACAAGTGTGGGATACGAGCTGGTGGTCTAAATCCAGTGGTCTTGCATCATTACAAGTGAGGTATACGAGCTGGTGGTCTAAATCCAGTGGTCTTGCATCATTACAAGTGAGGGATACGAGCTGGTGGTCTAAATCCAGTGTTCTCACATGCTACAGCATCTGTTCCGCTAATCAAACGCAAAAGCGGCTACCTTAAAAACAGCTCCGCCGTGTGAACAGGGCTATACTGGACGGAGGGCATGCCATTACACAAATAAAATGGCTCCACGGTATAGCGGAAGCTGTTTTTTATGGTGATTCTAAAATTAAACTGTAATCTAAGATTGAAAAGTTGGAGGGAGCGAGGAATGTAATGAGCATAAAGGCCTGATCTACTTCATAAGCTATGTGCTGATAGGATGAACAGATTGGAGTTTAGAAACGAAAAAGAAAAAGATAGGATTTTTGGTCAACCATATCTCAGGAGATTACCAAAACATGTCTCAAATGTTAAGATAAGTTGTGGTGCTGAGAGTTAGTCTAAAAATATGAAATAGGATTATCTCAGAGTGTTTAGCTGACTGATCAAAATAATGATGTTCCGTATTCCTTTTTTAACTTTTTGAAGTTCACTAAAAGCACAAACAGTCAAGGAAAGCCAAGATTTTCTTATATTTCGTTCCGTCCCAAACCTCACATTAGCGTAGCTCTCGAGGGACTAAAACCCAAGCACCGTAAAAACAAAACGAAATGTTCGGATAGCCACTTGGACTCTATACACTTGATTGTGAGGTCTTAAATTAAGATGCCTCGCAATGTGGTATGTTTTACAAGAAAACTGCTCGCCACATCACTTGGAGGCATTTACAGCTCAACCCAACAGGCCCGGCCAAAAAAACTGGCTCTGGTTACATATCAAATAAAAACCCACTTCAATGCGGTGCCAATTAGGTCTAGAATTACAACAGGTTTAGAGTATCAATTTGACGACTGATCCAAATCCACGAGCGAAGTGTTTCTTTCCCCCGGCGGACTGTCTATTAAAATGTTTGCTCTGATGACACGGCTTTAGATAGATCAAATCACTCTTGACATAAGCCGGAATTTTTGAAGCTGTCGTTTTCTTACCACCCCCCCCCCCCCCCTTCTCTCTTCTCCTCCTCTACTTTTTATCCACTGTAATCCATTCCTTATAGATGCCTCTTGTGGTGTCTTGTCTGTGTGTCAGATCTCAGCCACCATATGCCACTGCTGTGTCGCCGGTTGCCGTGTCGACTTTAAGAGTAATCAGTCTGTTCGGTAATAAAGAGGCTTGTTCTTAACAGCGGGCTCCGTACAGTGCAAAGGGGGGGGGGGGGGGGTTAAGATTAATCAGTGTGCCAACGACTCAGGCATACTATTCACTGCAGAAGGGAAAAAAACCGCTGCACCCTCCAAGCCGATTTAGAGCCTGAGAGACGAGGAACATCTCTGGTTCATGTACCAGTCTGAGGTTAAGTTGAGACATTATGCCTTTTTTAAGAGGCGCTGTGAAATTACATGAGTAGGTTGAGGCTGGATGGTTGCCAATCAGCCACTTGGAGGACTGAAGTTCAAGAAGCCCCATCATCAACAGTCATTATCATTATATAAAACACAGCATCAATTGCATGAAGCCGCCCCTCTTCAAAGTTTATAAATACGCGGGTTCAACGCTCTAATTTTCCAGTCAAAAATAACCACTTTAAAATGATTCAGAAGAGAAGATTGACAACTCGTATATAATATTTAAAAATGCGTGCGCAAACTATTTCTTTATCTTACTGGGGAGATGGGTCGACTGAAGGAGTATGATTGCACTGAAAAGCTGTAATTTTCAGGATCATTTTCACTAAAAATCTATACAAAATTGCATACTGTATCATCTCACTCATCTTGGATGTTGTGCAAGAAACAAAGACGGAACAAAAAGAAATACTAAAACCTGACATAAACTTCCATTCAAAACAAACCGTAATAGCACTGTAATTAACCGAACAGCAATTTCAGATTTTGAATATGATAATCTTTTTTTTAAATATGCAAGCACTTTTCTTTAAAGCAATCTGTTGATAGGTAAAGTGAATGCATGCATATATCTATGTGTGTGCTACCTGGAAACTAAGCTTGTGACCTTGGCCTCGAAAAAGATCCACGCTCTTGCGATTGAGATCCATTACAAGAACACTAATTAACTAGGCATCTATTTGAGCGAGACTGAGGGTTAAATGTAGCAGCCTTGCAAATTAGCGAGAAAATGGATCATTTGAATTAAAAGTCTAATGCTAAATGCATAATACTGTGGAACACTGTGGTACTCATCTAAATTTCTAGGTCCTTGTGCTCCATTTTTTTTTAAAATTAATCAAATTCATCGTGCTTCCGTCCAGGTGCTTCGCACAATGATATCTAATCCGTCAGGCTACAGGTAGGAATGACACGTCTGTGTCATAAATCTCTTTTTGTACGAAAAAAAAAAAACCTCTACCACAGCCTGCCAAAGGTCTTTTATAGCCCATTTGGCCATCCACTATCTATGATGGCCATCAAGGCTGCAGCGGTGTCCGTGTCTGGCACCGGCTAGGCACGGCTGGCCTGTCTGTCTTTCCAGAACATTTAACACTGACTCTCGCCGAATCACCTGCCGTCAAATCACCTTGGGAGGTGTGCAGCCCTATCTCGGTGAGTGTGTGTGTGTGTGTGTGTGTGTGTGCGTATTGGTGTGAATGTGTGTGACTGTCCAAAAGACATAAATCTCTGCTCTGACAACTCCCCAGGTTTCCCAGCAATGGGGATGTCTTCATACGCGAACAGGCCAGGGGGCTACTGGAGGAGGTAAATGGGGCAGTGTGTGTGTGTGTGTGTGTGTGTGTGTGGGGGGGGGGGAGTGAGATGGGAATGGGGGGAGGGGGGGGGGGGGGGTGACTGTAAACATCCTGTTTAAGGTGCTGATATCTGACCCACTCAATTTATTTTTTTTGCCCTCCTTCATGCAGTACTTATCTGGTGAAGCTTTCAGTGGATATTCTGGTGCATTGGGCAGATGGCTACAAGGAAATCAGTCTCACAAGGATGACACACACAGACACACAGACACACAGACACACCTCGATAAGAGTGCTCTTATTGGGAACCAAGGCGGCTGTATTATATGCTCTTTGTGTGTGTGTGTGTGTGTGTGTGTGTGTGTGTGTGTGTGTGTGTGCGTGTGTGCGTGTGTGTGTGTGTGGTTTTCTCTTCTCATATTCAGCATGAGTAGATGCGCTCACAGTAGGGGAGTGAGCCGCTCCTGTGGTCTGGACAGCCTCCAGAGCACCGGTGAGTGTGTGTGTGAGTGTGAGTTAGAGAGTGTGTGTGTGTGTGTGTGTGTGAGTGAGAGCCAGACGGCATGAAGGAGAACACCTCATAAAGCATTCGCAGCCAGTACAAAATCTGCACATTTCACCTGAGCACAAACATTCTAGGCTAACGGAGCCTTAACCCTCTGGGGTCTGAGGGTAGTTCGATATGCCTTGACATTCTAATATTAATCCCCATCTTAAAACATTGATCCAAAAATGCTACATATGCTATTGCTTTGCACAAACTCCGCAACAATAATCTGAGAATAGTAAGAATGCCATTATTATAATTTGATAAAAACTTTTGAGACTTTCTTTCTTTTGAAAGTCAGTCCTAGTTCATGCTTATGGATGAGATAGGTGTTGTTAGTCACAGGTAAGCTCCCACTCCCCACTGTCAAAAGTAATGGCCCATCAGACTGGCCTTTCATTGTGGCCCTCTCTGCCCCTACACAATCATTTTGCACAGTGTGAATTGGGAAATGGGAAAAGAAGTGGGTATTAAGGCCTGTTTACAATGTTCTACATTATAGAAGATTATCATATTATTATATTATTATCATAGACATAATACTATATAAAAGATGCAATCAAATTGCATTTCTGGAATGATTACATTTGGAACAAACATGAAATGAACAATACATCATCAATGAATCAATCCATATAGTGGGATTGGTTATAATGATAATACAAAAGAGAAGTTTTACAAAGAAGCTAGCTCACGTTGACATGCTTTGATGTGATATTGCTGGCGGCATGTAGGGTAGAGTAGCATATCAATGACTAATATGCTGGGCCAACTCAGTAGAACTTTAAACAGACTGCTCTGAATGTGAAACGAAAAATGTTTCTCTAACATTTTAAAACTTTAGGTAGTCTATTTAGGTTACAGAGCTGATAAGTTATGGAACCATATAGCCAATTTATGTGCTAATACATCATACATATTGTTCAGTATAAATGCTAGGTGGATGGAGAAGCTATCATAGTTGACAAAGCTACAACTATTCTGTAGCCTATATATGAAGCTGACCATGCTAACATGATCCTGAGTAAAACACTTTATCAGATCAGAGTTACAGATCTTAGATAAGCGATCAGCCTTCTACCTCTTAATGGCAGGGTTCGTCTCAAAATAAAGGAATTATACGTCGATCTGGGCGGAGTTTTGTTCACAGTGGACTTTCTGCCATGTGGTCTATCTCCTCCCTCAAAGCCACAGCTAATGTTAATGACAAAGTATTTAGCATGTGAATCAAACAGCTAATGAAGGGGTTTACATGGTCCTACTGGTGTTGAAACTGAGAGATGTACATACCTGAACATTTAACTTATTTTAGGTACTTTTCAAACAGTAATTTTATTTGTCAGTGTATTAATTGAAAGGGGAAGCCTTTAAGGTTCATGGCAACGCTATTATTGCGTGTTTTAGACCTTTAGATGTGCAGTACTTCGTTACAATTTTGTAGAATTCAGCAAGTTTCTCCTTACATACTTCTATACGGATTCCTCATCTAGCAGAAGTGTGCTGTACCTAAAGCTACTTAGAATGAGCCCTGACTGAGAAAAAAGGATGAAGAGAGTTGAAAAGGAAGTGTTTTTCAGAGCTCCTGCTAAGTACGGAGAAGAATGTCGAGATTCACTGGTGGGTAGCATCTCAAGGCTTCTTCGGAAGGTCCCTGTGGGTACCTCAGATCTCTGGATCAATGTGGAGCTTAACGCTGGGCCTTCCTTTGAATCTAAATCTGTCGTGGGATATCGCTCCAGCTCCTTCACAGGTGATGGAAGCCAAAGCCTGCCCATGATCACTGGTACTCCTGGTACTTGGCGGAGCTGTTATCACTCTTCTGTCTGATGGAATCACAGCACTGCTAATTTTTTCTGCTTCCTTCTTTTCTCTCGAAATGACAGTAGAGAAGAAGAAATGAAAACCGTGGTTTTCTTTATCTTGGGCACATTTTGAAACCTTCATTTTGCCTCGAAAAAAAAAAATGGGTATAAAAAGATGTGACGTGTGACACATATTTTATCATAGTGAGACGGAGTCCTTCGTAATGCATTCCCTGAATCAATTTGGACATTCACAGAACCATTTATCAAAAGTACTTTTCCAACTTTGAGCTATATGACCATGAAAAATGTATATAAAATCCAGTAACATATTCTTCACGTACAACACACACCCAAAGGAAAACGCACATCTGGGGCATTTTGGCCCAGTCCACAAGAAAAGTGTCTTGAGGCTTTCAGCCAGGATATGCCTGTTGACACAACTACGAAGCGCTCTTCAATTGATTACGCAATTATGACCGAGCGCCCTTTTCCTCCCTCTCTTGAGGATGACACCGCCAGGCTGGCACCAGGACGACTCCAGATGCCCACATGCCCCTGGGCTTACATCAAGCCTCCACACCAGCCTCCACACACTGCTATCTTCCCGTCATGCCCCCCGCCTCTCCTGCCAGGGCCCCTCTCCTTTTTCCACAGGGTCTGGGGGAAGCAGCCCCTGTTATAGGCATGTGTGTGGGAATTCTACCGCTCGCTTGCTCGCATCATTGCCTCTAATGGGGCTGGAGAGCGGGCGGGGAGGTGCGAGCCGACAGGCAGAGCGTGAGGGACTCAGGGATGATCAATTTGTGTCCCTGCGACACCCCTCGCCCCTCCCGGCCACAATCTGGTACGGCTTCTTGTGCCAATTTGTCACAGCACACTGAAATGCGGAGATGCCCTCGTTTAACTTTGGGGAACAGGGGCAAGGGACAGAGATGGAGGGAGAGAGAGAGAGAGTGAGAGAGAGAGAGAGAGAGAGAGACAGAGAGAGAGAGAGGGAGAGGGAGAGAGGGAGGGATAGAAACTCCAGAAAATACAAAAACGAATACGAGGAACTGCACAAAGAGAGGGCTGTCTTTGGAAATGAATGGCCGGCATCAGCCATGCAGTACTGGAAGGGACCCAAACCCAGTCTTCAAATTTCGCCTAACCCAAAACTGCAGCCCTGACCAACCCCAGCTGCCTTTTAACACAATTGCTGGCAGGCATAGGCCAGCACCCCGAGCACACAAAGGGCTCGCAAAGCCTTGCTCTTTGTTCGGACGCCTGAGATACAGAAAGGGAGAGGCATCCCAACAGAGGTGCTTTAAAAGGATATAAGTGGCAAATTTCACACTTTCATGCACCTGTTAGAGAGAAGAAGGAGGGCGAGAGGGGGTGAAGCGGATAGGCATTCTTTCAGGAGAAGGTGACCGATAGAGGAACGGTGGCATAATGAATGTCCTGCCACGTAGTCCGAACCATTTTGGGGGAGGGGGGTGGTGGTGTGGGGGGCGTGACAATCAGGCGTGACAATCAGTCATTCAGGGGGTTCAGTCCGATCATATTTCACGCCTATCTGCCTGGTCGAGCAATGTTCTTTTCCCAGCGGGCTTGGGCGAGAATGTTTCCATTTCCAGGTAGGGAGGTGGACGCGGTGACAAAAGGCCTGGTAAAAAAAAAAAAACGGTCCGGTCCGTCTCTATGAGGACCTTCCATTGACACACCTCCATTCTGTTACAGAGCCCCTTTCAGCACAACACTTCAACTCCATTGAGGATGACCTGAATGCTCCAATCGCCTGAATTACAGTATGTGGGTCCTTTGACTACACATTTCAAGAGACCGCTGCACAAGTGTATAGCCTTTTGGATGAGCACACAGGTGCAATCACTGGCCTCTGTCAGCCCTTGAGGCATCTCCTGACAATGGAGGGGGATATTTCACAAAGGGAGGGGGGGGGGAGTGAGAGAGGGAGGGCTACAGAAGGTTAGGCCTCTGTGAGGCAAACAGAGGTACATCAAGGTGTCTAAGGCCCAGAGACAAAAGGCAGAGGAGGAAAAGGTTGTGGTTGTAAATCAGCGTGGCATTTATCGTTTCGGAGCAGAACCCAGGTGCGCCACTGCAGACAAGGCTTTCGATGTGCCCCGAGAATAAATCCAGTCCTGCGCAAACGTGACGCAAGAAGAGAGCTGCCTTCCATCATCAGAGCCAAAGAGGCAATCAGTGGGATCAGTGTGATGAGATCCATTAATTTGTTCTCACTCAGTTTTTACTCTGGACTACAGACGCATGCCATGCCATCATTTGAACCTTTTCCACTCCAGAAATAGCAGCAGACAATCGGCATCACTGAGGCCCAGTATCCATGGCCCAGTATCCAATCCTTGCACTATGCGGGAAATTCTTGAATTTGTACTTTGCAATTACTAGAGCTAGTCGTACAATGCTTAATTGTCATTTACCCAAACAGACCATTATATCACAACAGATTCATTTCCAAAGTTACGTAAACTTTGAAGAAAGCTTTTCTTCTATGAGCTTGTCCTTGTGGTTACATGTTACTGATTACGAGCGAAAAATGAGAGAAGGTGTACTTACAGTTGATATCAGCTGCTGCCAGTTGTGTTGGTGAACTGAGTGTTTTATTTTGTCCTCCTGGAGGCTCACGAGCCAAGCTGCTGAGCAGGAGGAGAGAGGATTGATGTCGGTGATGGTGCTGAGACGTGGAGATGGGGGGGGGGGTGGGGGGATGGGCAGAAGAGGGGGGGGGTTCGACCCCCTCAGACTTGACAGAAACTCTGCAATCCCTCGCCAAGTCCCTGTTGGAAGTACAACAAAAGAGGGGGAGGGGGGGGGGGGGGGGAAGAAAACTTTGGTAAATACACAAGGCTTTGGCTGCACTGTGAACACATGTTAGGTGTAATGACCCTGAGTTGTGAGAGCGAGCGAGGGCAGGATACTTGATCCGGTCGTCGACCTGAGGCCAAGGGAAGACACGTGGAGCGGAACGTCCTTCTCGTGAAATTCTGACCGTTATTTCTCTGTCACAACACCGCTGGCAAAAACACAGGCTTGAAGTATGTGTCTAAACAGAGCCAGATGTTGGCGGCTGAGTGTGTGTGTGTGTGTGTGTGTGTGTGTGTGTGTGTGTGTGTGTGTGTGTGTGTGTGTGTGTGTGTGTGTGTGTGTGTGTGTGTGTGTGTGTGGGTGGGTGCGTGTGTGCGGTAGGGAACTAGCAGCTGTACATTGGTTGAGAGCATCAGCGGCGCTGTCTGTGAACTCATTACCCCCCTTTAATCTGCCTTTCAAATGGAAAATTACTGGAAATACTCGGAAACTCGGAAAACACAAGCGTTATATCAGTGACTAACCAATCTCTTATCTGCGTCATGGCTCTCTGCTCTCTCACGACCCAAACACAAACACATCCGCGCTCTCTTTCTCTCTCTCTCTCTCTCTCTCTTTCTCTTTCTCTCTTTCAGTCTTTCTCTCGCTCCCTCTCTCTCTCCCTTTCAGTTTCTTACTCTCTCTGTCTCTCTCTATCTTTCTCAGTGGGAGAGAGGGAGGGGGAGGTTCCGATGGATAATCCACTCTCATGGCCCCTTTGCGCAAGGCCAGCAGTTTCTTCACTAAAGACCAGTGACTAATGGCATCTGGTCTATGCATCTGCAAACACTTCCCATCCATCCCACTCACAGCAGCCTGTGTAGTGGGTCATGACCACAGAGTCATCCCTCGGATCCTTAGCAATCCGCCAAGTGTGTCCCCTCACGCTAGGGCCACTGGTCCCAGCAGCAGCAGCAGCAGCTGCCACAACATGGGAGCGAGTGGATCCAAGGGTGCTCTAATCTGTGTGTGTGTGTGTGTGTGTGTGTGTGTGTGTGTGTGTGGGGGGGGGGGGGGGGGGGTCCAAGGGTGCTCTAATGTGTGTGTGTGTGTGTGGATCCAAGGGTGCTCTAATGAGCCTGCATCTCAGCCCACCATCAGAAGCCTGGGCCAACGGACATGGGGTGCTCGGCATGCTGGGAAACTGTGCAGTATGAGACATGGTGATGTCATTTGCAGACCGACTTCGCTCATGCATGTCGACCTTCCTGTTGTTTTTCTATGCCGAGGTTACTCTGGCCGACTCAGACTGTTCATCATGGAAAGCTCGATAATTCCCAACTCAGGCAAAAGACTCGAGGATGCGTTGAGAAGTACATTTATGGACGGCCATAGATGGGGTCAATGGAATGTTTTTAAATGAACAGGAATGAATGTGGAATTGACATTAAAATATCGTGCCAAACAAATAAAGAGAAAGACAGCATATCTCCACACAGAGTGAGATCCTTAGACTCTGGCAAGGACTATTGAGCCAAAATGAGGTCAGCAAAACATGGTAAATGCCATACAATATGACAACTGTTCTGTTGTGTGAAGGCCAACAAAAACCCAACGAACGAGATTTTTGTTATTTCCCATAATATAGAACGCAGCAGCAAGGAATAATGTTTCGGCGCCATTTTAGCCAACCAGATGGGCACACAGAGGAATTTGTGACCCACCTCTCGAAATGAATCTCAATTTCCGTAACGAGCCCTCTGAGTTTTTCTTTGGACAACCCAACCATGAGAGAGAGACAACAGGGGAGGGGGCACACACACGAATGATGAGGATTTAACTAAAATATGGGCCCTTTGTCCTAGTTAGTCGGGCGACCTCCATTTCCTAATTTTCTCTTAATATGCCCCAAAGAGCCATGCAGGCATTTAGATTTGCCTCATTGACTGAGTGATCTTCTGGCACCCCTCATTTTCCATC
>NC_137917.1:21139696-21142452 GCF_963457725.1 Sprattus sprattus | reverse complement strand
GACTGAGTGATCTTCTTGGCACCCCTCATTTTCCATCAGGCTCAATAACTCTACACCCCCCCCCCCACAACACACACACACACACACACACACACCCTCTCTCGATGCCCGCCATTTACATCTCTCACACCATCATCTCATCCATCTCACCCCCCGCTCCCTCTTTCTCTCTCTCCGAAACCCCCGCTCCCTGTCTCTCTCTCTCTCCATCTGTCTCCCAGCATATCTTTCTCGTTCTGTCGCTCACACTTCCATCTATTTCTCTCTCTATCTGTCCCCTCTATCGCTTTCATTCCTCTCTCTCTCTCTCTCTTCTCTCTCTCTCTCTCTCTCTCATCTCTCTCTCGTCTCCTCTCTCTCTTCTCTCTCTCTTCTCTCTCTCTCTCTCTCTCTCTCTTGCTCTCCCTCTCTCTCTCTCTCTCTTCTCTCTCTCTCTCTCTCTCTCTCTCTCTCTCCCCCTCTTTCTCTCTCTCCCCCTCTTTCTCTCCATCTCTCACCCGACCCCAACAGCACTTTGGCTGGAGCACCCCCTTTCCTCCCTCCCATTCCGTCCCCTTCTCCATCTAACTGGTAATTTCTTGTAAAAGGCCCCCGTAGGCAAAGTGCTAGTCGCTCCACTGCAGTGATCAATGGCCCCGGGGACGTTCCCCCTCACGGCCGCTGGGCTCCTGAAATGGAATTATTAATAATGCAGGGGTGGGGGGGTGGCTGTCATACCGGCCATTAGTGGATGGAGGGGCCCAATGCCCCGCTACACTGATTGATCACTAATTGGATTAATTGCTGTCTTTCGGTGCAGCCGAATGAAATGGACTGAATCGAGAAGTCACTTAGCCTAAATGCAGTCAAAACTACACGGCAACCCAATGCCAGAAAGTGCAATCGGGACAAATCTCATCTCGGTTTACGCTCATGAATAAGAGGCGCTAATCACTGACTCTTCAGATGATGGGACTAGGCTAACCCTAGCCAGGTAGCACTAATCAGAAACCCATCAAAATAAAAGGCATCAAATTGGGGTCCAATTTCATCGGTGCACTGAGACTAGCACTGGTGGCATTAGTACTGAGGGAGGTTTCATAACCCTGTCAACATGTGCCAATTCTCTCTTCTGCACACCACACATTGTCAAGGGTGAGAATGAGTGTGTAGTAACACCAAAACACCATGCAAAGGGTGGAGTATGCAATGTTGTTATTCTGCTTAATGCACTTGTCTATGAGACAACTCATATGATAGACCAAAATGGCCTTTTTAAATTGTAACTATATAGAAAGTATAGCGGACACTCTTTGATAGTTTGCAAATACATGCAATGCATATAGTGGAATAAAAAGACAACATTAGAGATGAAGCTTTAAGTCAAACTAAATATGGATGGTGATGAGGGAGTGATGCGGCTACACCCAGTTTAATGTGTGTGTGTGTGTGTGTGTGGTGTGTGTGTGTGTGTGTGTGTGTGTGTGTGTGTGTGTAGCCATACTCCGCCCATGTGCCAGCCAGAGTTTGCAGCATCTGGTCATACGCCGATGTAACTATTTATGAGCTCCTCTTGGCAATGGTTGCCATGGCATCATACGGTATAGGTCATTGGCTTATTGAACAACCGGCTGGCAACAGGCTTTACCTGCTATGGTCAAACTCATTAAAAACTCAGCCCTAAAGGGTGGAAATATTGATCTAGTTCACTTATCCTCAAGGGAAGGGTTCACCCACGGACACACACAACACACACACACACACACAGACACACAGACACACACACACACACACAGACACACACACACACACACACAGACACAGACACACACACAGGGACACACACACACACACACACACACACACACACACACTTCTAAATCACATCTGACCCAGCTGGAGTCTGTGGAACAGTGAGTGAGACAGAACCGCACAACAGTTGAAGAAAAAGAGGGGAAAAGAACAAAAACACAAAAAGTAAGTCCCTGAACTCTTCAACTTTCCCGACCCTCTTGTGGAGCTCCTGGCATCGAGAGCGCGGCAGGGTGTGTTTCACCCCCCCAACTCCCACTCCCCCTTGCCATCATTTTCTCCACAGCCCTCCCAGGCAGGTGGTTTGCCTGCACAGTTCACTGTGTGTGTCAGTATCCTCACAGGCATCCATGTGAACGGTGTGTGTGTGCGTGCGTAGTGTGTGTGTGTGTCTGTGTGTGTGTCTGTCTGTGTGTGTGTGTGTCTGTGTGTGTGAATGTGAGTGTGAGTGTGAGTGTGAGTGTGAGTGCGAGTGTGAGTGCGAGTGTGAGTTTGAGCGTGTGTGTGTGTGTGTGTGTGTGTGTGTGTGTGTGTGTGTGTGTGTGTGTGTTGTGTGTGTGTGTTTGTGTGTGTGTGTATGTATTGTGGTGGGGTGGTGTGGGGTTAGAAGCTCGCTGAACATGTTTTGATCATTAGGACAGAAATCATTAATCGCAAAGACGATTACTGCTGATTTCAACGATGGTGTCTCGGCAGACATTTAATCCATCAGGGAGTAAGGAGAAGATTAATTAATTTAAAAAAATGTACAAAGTCTGAAGCTGCCGACATCTAAAGAATCTCAACCCTCCCCAACCCCCCCATAAAAGGAGGATGTATGCGGATTATGAAATATGCAAATAGCAACAAACAGTTACATAAATATCTAGAAAAAATGAGTGTGAATGATGTGTCAGTTTAACGCCACATAATCCATTATTGATATCTCAACAGCACTGAGTCATAAAGAAACACACACTGCATGT
>NC_137917.1:21117196-21134696 GCF_963457725.1 Sprattus sprattus | reverse complement strand
GCCCCATTTAAACCCCAGCGAAACTCTGTGGGGACTCAACTCTCGGCAGCGAACATCCAGACAACCTTTCACCCAGAGGGGGGGGGGGGGGGGGGGGGGGGGACCTGTGCGTGCAAAACTCAAATTGGCACTGAGATTTCTTGCTTAAATCGAATCAACATTAGCTGGGCCGCATCCAGAAAAGACACATTGTCTAAATATAGGTCCAAAAAAAGGGAAGGCTTTCTCAAGTACGGGGCGGAGAGTACTGAGACTTTTGTAAAAAGGCGAAGTTTTCCTTGGTGTCAGAACATCGCAGCAGAGGTCCATTATAAGAAGCTTATGTTCCCATGAGTGCTCAGAGGCTGAGAGAAAATAAGCACATAGAAGAGCACGGATCAAGTGAAATATAGAGTCAGAAAGGAGGAGATGAAGAGAGTGCACAGAAGCACTACTGATACACACCACGTCACTCACACAAAGTTGACACAACATACTTCAAACACAAAGACCAAAGGTTTTTAAAAAAGTCAGGCAAAGCCTAACCGCAATCCAAACGAAATGCTCCGGCTTGTTTCATACAGGCTAGCACCCTCACGACCTTACGGCACGCACACTGGCATGTGTTTACACTGCGTGGTGCTGGTTGCCCTGCCATAACTCCCCTCTGCGGTTACTACCCTGGCTGGCTTGTCAAAACACTGCACCTCTAAATGAATGGAAGTGCTGACGAGGAGGGTGGTTCTCGGTGCCCTCTCGCTGGCTCCTCCGCCCTGCCCCCTTCACTCCTTACCCACCCTCCACCTCCTGCCCCACCACCACCACCCGTGTCATGGCCTGGCACCAGGGTCCAGCGCTGGAACACGTTCACGGAAAAAAAAAAATCCCAGGTGGGCGGGGCCGCTGCCAGCCAGGCTAAACTCCAAACTCCACTCTGGTCTGCTAATGGGGGCCTCTGTTTTTTCAGTTTTTTTCTCCCGTTGCTGCCAGTGCCGCCCTGACTGATATCGGAGCCAAGAGGCCCTGGTTTCTTTTCCATCCTCAACCCACCGGAGGGGGAACAAAAAAAACACTCCGTCCAACACCAACCAAATAAACAGCCGTACAGTTAAGGAGGCAAGGACACACAGGATAGCCACGACACACACACACCAGGCTACACACAGGATAGCCTCGACACACACCAGGCTACACACAGGATAGCATGACACACACCAGGCTACGCAGAACACAGACGGCAGCGCCTTAGAGTGGCTTCTCCTCACGGGGTTTTAGGAGTAATGAAAATCATCTGGCATTCTAGCGGCAGTGCTTCCTAGCGTGAGGAGTCAGCTGGATACGATACATTTAATATCTGAGAGAGTCCTCTGTGTTTGTTTAAACTGGTTGTGGTGTGTTTTGCGTGTGTGTGTGTGTTTTGTGTGTGTGTGTGTGTGTGTGTGTGTGTGTGTGTGTGTGTGTGTGTGTGTGTGTGTGTGTGTGTCTGTGTGTGTGTGTGCGTTGGGGGGGGGGGAAGATATCGACGGATTCTTTTTTTAGCCGGTCCTGATCCAAAAAGGAAACACAAAACCACCCGTGCTTACAGGAAGGGAGCGAGGGAGCGAGGGAGCGAGAGAGAGCCCGTGCCGTGCAGCAGTTGTGGGACACCTCACCGTACCGCAGCCTGACTAACACTGACAGGTCAGCTGGAAGACTGGCTGCCAAGAGAAACTACAACCTCTCCAACTACTCCCCCCCCCCCCCCCCCCATCCATCCTACACCATCCCAACCCCCCCCCCCCCAGTAGAGGAAAACATGGGCACCAGGCGGCACGCATACTGTGGACTCCCACTACAGCTAAACAATTTCCGTTTCAATCTGGCACACAATAACCAGGCTGTTGTTTATTGACCTTCTCCGCGGTGCTCTCATCAAGCAATCACTTCTCAGCTCTAGGTAACGGAAATATAACACCGACCCCCCCAGAGTCCTACCCCTGTGAATTAGGCACTGCACCTCTGATGCTGGATGCTCTGATGCGTCATGGCGCTTCTCGTGAATCAGTGGGACTGTGTTACACACACACCTTGGAATGGCATCATTTTGAACATGATGATGGACAGGAAATGGCAGAAAGTTTAATAAACAAAATGATTGGGTAAAAATAGACGACAGCTAACCGTGTCCCGGAGTTATCCAGCAGATAGACTGAGGGACTGAATTGATTGTTTTTTAAGATGGTGTCTGGATACCATCAATCTGCTATTTAAGGTCGAAATACACTTTAAGCTTCAAACACAAATGTAGGAAGCCCACTTCAAAGCTGAGGAAGACAGTGTCTGCTGTGTTAGACTGTATATAAACAACCTCCTACTCTTTGATTGGAACAGGCTCCCACTACTGATTGAAAGCCTAAAGATGTGTATCCCCCTTCTGCAGTGAAGAGGCTGTACAGAAAATGCACCATATCCAGTTGCCATTTTCTCAGGTACCCTTATCCTACTTCTCCCACCTCTTATGAAAATCAAGTCCTCGCAGACAGGGTCCTTATTTGACATCTGCAGAAAAAAACGCAAAAAAAACGCAAAAAGAAAAACATGCGTTGGCATTCATTACTTCAATTACTGTCACTGTCAGTGTCAGGGTTTTTTTTTTGTGTGTAACTGAGGAGATGAGTTAGCCCTTTGATTTGAACATCCACCGTCTCATAGGCTGGATCAGGTGTGGGAGGGGAGTAATGGAGGATTAGAAACCCAGGGGAAGGCAGGAGCGCAGCGGGGAGAGGAGGAGAGGAGGAGGTGAGGTGCTGGTGCTGACAGGGTGCCCTGTTGCAGACGAAGAAGAAGATGATGATGATGATGATGATGATGATGATGAAGAAGAGGAAGATGGCAGAGGAATAAGAAGCAGGAGATGAAGAGCAAGAAGAAGAAGAAGAACAAGGCAGCAAACCTGCCGGCACAGGCTGAACAGGAGAGAGACAGAGCGCACTCTGTTCCGCTGAGGCTCGGCAGGAAGCTGAGGCGGGCCGGCGTGCTGGCTGGCTTATCTGCCAAAACAGCTGGGGCGCTCGCCACCTCCCACAGCGCGCGCAAGCCGCAGCTCAGAGGACTCCCGCTGGGGACAGTGCGGAGGGGGGGAGGACTGGGAGGGAGGGGGGGTCTAGAGGAGGTGTCGGATCACACCCCTCCTACTGTCAGAAATTAGCCAACACCACCTCCGACACACTGAAACACCATGAACACACACACACCCACACCCACACACACACACACACACACACACACACACACACACACACACACACACACACACACACACACACACACACGTCTACATACTACATACAGTACATACTCATACTACTTGCCCAGCCAACATACTGCCAACAGCAGTCTAGCACCCTGACCAAGACTAGCCTCGGAGCCCTTAGCCAAACCCCAATATGTGCAACCCAACAAACCGGATCCCTAAAATGACTTAGCAGACATATCCCACAGTGATCCCACAGCTACCAGTGCAGGCCAGACCAGACTGGATGCCACTGGCCTCCGTCGGCCTGTGAAGTGCACACTGCCAAGCCCATCTCGCAGGTTTTCTATGTGTTGATGAGCACGAGCTGCGCTGTCGGAGAGGTGCTAGATGCAGGCTGGTGTTTGCAGGGTGACTAATAGCCCAGCCCAGACACCATTGATGCCATTTAGGCCCAATACCAATTCTTCCACTTGGCCCTACTCCTCTATTTTGCACTCTCAAGTGTAGGGTGTCCCACAGCTTTAGGGGATCAAGGGGTGGTGGTCATCTAGTCCTTCCCTTAGTGGTTCAAACAGAGCATTTACAGATGCAGTCTTCAAACAGACTGGTAAAAGAAAATTCACAGAGTGCTCTGCGAACTGAGGCCAAGAGACACAGAACATGGCTACCGGAGCGGAATAAATCCAATGCAGTAATCATGCAAAACGTTTTTAATCCATTTGAATATTTTAGTTCAATCTAGATGCAAAGGAAAAGGTGTTTGGATCATTATAACAGGGATTTCAGAAAAATTGATATTCCCGAAATTTGTGTAAAGAACTATTTCTGAGTGTTACAGATATTTCCAGATATTTCCATGGCCTTTGTATGAAGCTTGAACAATAATCTAGCATCAAATGTTCTTGCTCATCTGATATTAGTGCAGGGCAGACATTTTAATGGGCAGGACCACACTCCCATTTCATAGAGGGGAATTCAAAAAACAAACCCTTTGTTTTGAGTGTCAACTAAATACAGAGTGGGCACTCAAAAACAAGAGGCATGGGTCAAATTAGGAAATACGCCTGAGCCTTAGTGTTATGACAACAGTAACTAAAGACCCTTTGGTTGTTAAGTGCCCCACAAACAAACATGTCATTTGCATCACTTCCCGACAGCCCGCCAAATTGAATGATCCCAGTGGGTTTGTGAGGCTGAGAGGGGGGGGCGGGGGTAGGGGGGGGCTAGACTGTAAGGGAAGGGAGGTGCCCAATTAGTCCCGACATTCTGTTCTTAAAATCGATTCATGCACAGGTCTCTATGCATGGTGGAAGTATAAGGAGGGTTGGGAACAAAAAAACACGCTCCGCAGCCTCTGCGTCTTTATTATGAGTTTCCGGGAACGGCGTCCACTCTCCGACGCGGGAGCCACCACGGCTAAAAGCGCAGAGCAATAAAAGGGGGACGGGGGGACGTGGGTGGGTGGGGGGGAGGACACGTACGCTCCTGTGTCTGCCTCACCGATGCGCCGGCTTCTCTGTCTGCCATTGTAATGAAATTAGTGTGTGTGTGTGTGTGTGTGTGTGTGTGTGTGTGTGTGTGCTGTTGTCTGATTTATGGCAGTGCCACGTCGGCGGGCGTCTCTTTTACATAAAGGAGAGGCACTTCTGTAGACCACCATTCATCACGGCACCATCTGATGGCTCCATTCGTCTTCATACATGCCAAGGCCCATCAGTGAGAGAGGGGGATGGAGAGGGAGAGAGAGAGAGTGAGAGAGAGAGCGAGAGAGCGAGAGAGGGGCTCGGTTACCACACTCTGTCTCCAGGAAGACACAAATGTCTGGGGTGGGGGTGGGGAGGATGTTGTCACGGTGAAGGGCCTGATCAGTGGGATCTCGGGAGAGTTTAACTTTCCTGTTATTTGCTGCCCTACACTTATGGCCGAGTGAAAGAGAGATAAAGAGGACGACAGGAGGGGAGAAAGAGATAGACATAGAGAGAGAGAGAGAGAGAGAGAGAGAGAGAGAAAGAGAGAGAGAGAGAGAGAGAGAGGAATAGACGAAGGAGGAGTACTAAAAGCAAGACAAAGAGCAAGAGCGAGCGGAATGGAGTGAGGGCAAACACAAGCGACCAAAAATCAGAGTCAATTGCGTGGATCATTTGGCTAGCACAACTCTATCTACAGAATGCGGTCTTTATTGACATTGCAGTCACACAATATCTCCATGCTTGTAAAGTTCACAGCTGGAAGGAGACATATGAGCTTGACCTCATAACCAGAGAGAGATGTGAACATCCAAGCTCGCTCCAGGCGCACTTGCCTTCGCTTGGCCTGCTCGCTGAAATCTCCACGAAACTGTGAACCGCGAGTCTGGGGGGAAGAGTGTCTTCAGGCTGGGTGCGATGGTAAGGTCAGCGCATAGATACAGACAGTAGGCTAAGGATAACGTGCTTTCAACTGCCTCTATGTTTCAGCTACTGTGTGTATGTGTGTGTGTGTGTGTGTGTGTGTGTGTGTGTGTGTGTACTGTCTGTGCACTGCCATCAAACTCCCCTATGGGTCAGGCTCCAGGGTAGGGGAGTGTGAAAAATAGCACAATGTATGGAGGGGCCAACACCCACACCCATCCCCACCCTGACATACAGTAGGAAGAGATTTCACACGACAAATCCTATACATCCAGTAGCTTGGGTGACTAAACGGATAACCTCTCGCTAAAGAAACACGCAAGCCTCAGCAAGTGTACCAACGCGTCTCTTTTTATACAAATGAGCCAAGTGCAAAAAGCGAGTGTTAACCTAGCAGGTTGGGTCTTGAGGCATTTGGCAGGGAAACAGAGACGGGTACGGCCCTCTTGTTTGATCAGTTTTAATGGCTGTTTGATTCGGTGACAGGCAAAAAGCCCTGCAGGGATTTCCCAACGCAATAAATCACTGTCCGGTTCTACGGTTTCACAAACACCAGCCTTGCCAACTCAGCCTCCCTCCTCTGCCCTCGAGTTGCAACACGCACTGCAGGTATGGTCACTGTGACATACAGCAGTGCTGGAGGAAGTGGAGGCTTTGATTATAGCGGGTATTAGCATGAGCTAAAGCAGCATGCAGTCTCTTCAGAGCGGTTTAGAGAAGGCTGAGGTAGTTGGAGTGTGTGTGTGTGTGTGTGTGTGTCTGTGTGTGTGTGGAGTGTGTGTGGGGGGGGTGCACAGAAGGAGAGTGGGATGATCTTACTGATCGAATCTGCTCATTAACCTTGCACGAGCTTAGGGAGAACAGAAGGAGGGGTGCGAGAGAGGGATGAAAAAAAGGAAAGGGGTGGATGAATTAATTTAATGAAAGCTCCAGCCGTGAGAGTGTGCGCTCACGGAATGTTCAGGCCCCTGGAGTGAACCTGCCAGATGGGCTGATAGGAGCGATCAGAGCGGTGTCCGTGGAGACGAGCTGGATATATTTAGGGGAAACATTAAGAAACGGGGAAAATAGAGGGAGGGTGGGGTGATTATCAATTTTGTTATTGCAGGAAGGTTATTCTGTGTGTGGATAAGCAACTGGTAGTGGGGTTTTTAGTCCTAAGGAGTGGTGAAGGTGGGAGGGGGGGATAAGCTTGTAAAGGTACCGCAGCCCATAAAAGGTTAATCTAGTGAGACTGATTGGAGGAGTGCACCGGACGGAGACTTTGACGAGAGCCCCCCCTGGGCAGCGCAGACGTCCCTGACAGCTAATCAAACGAAACAACTTTGCGGCTACTTTAGTGCATGCTCGCATCCGTCTTGAGCTGGAGACTTCAAATGACGGCTGGCATATACCCAACCATTCTCTCTCTCTCTCTCTCTCTCTCTCTCAAGTGCTCGCTCTCTCTCTCTTTTAGCTCGTAGGTGGGCTTTCTCGTCGTCGCTCTTAGCTTGCTACACTGCGGCGTCAGGGCCGGCATCCTTCTGAGAGGTGTCCTACTTTTGGCTGTGACACCGCGTGATAGCCATCATTCACAGAGGGTGACGCAAGCTCTCCGCCCCCTCCCTCTCCACACTCCCCGCCCAACCTTGTCCACCAACGGGCTCATTTAGCCTGTCTATTGTCCGCGCCTGTGAAAAATGACAGCGAAGACCAACGTTTCTGTCAAGCCTGTCGCACAGCTGCACGTATGATAAGACGCCAGAAACAGGACAGGACAGGACAGGACAAGACAGGCTGAAAACAGCTTACGTATACTCGCTGTTTCGTCATTGTGAAATTACCCCCGGCTCAGTGCCTGAAAAACACGCGGGGGCCATTCGTTAAAACTTATCGTCACGCCACCTGTCCCTGACACCACGCTTAATTTCAGCTGAAGTTATTTAAATAAATAGATAAATAAAAATAAAAAAGACTTCAGGGGTGTCATGGAGGTAGGATTACACAAACTTGGGCAAGAAATCTAGGGCAAGGCAAAGCTTTTGTGTTAGCAGCCTCCTCTCGAGCTTGAAAACACCCAGATTTCTTTCCTGCTCGCGGAAATTACAGTGTTGAATACAGGAGAGCACATAAGTGGGCTGCATTAATGTGAACATGGGGGAAAATGGCATGAATTATGCTGGAGCCACATAGAGGCCTTTTTCCCCCCACACTCTCTCTCTCTGCCTGCCTGCATCTCAGCGAGCCTCAGTGGCCAGCAGTGTTTCAACAATAGGGAGGCAACTATTGCTCAGAAATGGACCATTTTAGCAGACAAATGCCTGGAAAAAAAACACGGGATCATGACTATTTAATAATCTTCGTCCACTAAACTGCCCAATTTCACTGCCAATCTGGTTAAATGCGCCCTAAATGCATCAGGATTAAGTGGAAATGTATGACAGCCACCAGGCAACCACTCAGAATGCTCAATCTCCCTGTATATTTTATACTAAAGACTCCACATAAATGCATGAAGCTTTTGCTTCCTTGAACAGCAAGCGGCTCACCCGACTCAAAAAAACCCTCCTCGATGATTGCTACATACTTCAGGCAAGCGCTACTTTCCATTTTTTTTTCCTGCCCTCTCCCCACACTTTAACCAAATCTTTTTCTCACATTTCTTCCGGATCTATTTATTCCCCCCCTAGAACACGGCACACAGCACGCAACATGCTGCCCAGACCCACTGGGCACACTCTGAGAGGCCTGCTCCTCGTTCCCCAGGGGTTCTGACACTGGCCATTAGGAACACCGTCTCCATGGATACGGCTGCTTGCCTGCGCTGCGCTGCCAAACGGACTGTTTCGACAGAGGCCCCACCAGGGTTTGGGGGTGGCTGTATTGGGGGGGGGCCATACATTGTGCACTCGGGCCAGCCACTCACAGAAGACCGGTTGGGTGCGGTGGCATTGGCTCATCCGCTCGCCTGTGCTGAGCTGCCAGTGTTCACGCTCTTGAGGGCGAGTCGTGGTTCCTCACTGTAAGCTGAAGTGGAGCGAAGTAGAGGGAGGCCTGCCAAAGCAACCTGGGGGCTTGAGGCCAAGGAGCGCGTTGCTAATTATGCCTAAAATGCACAAACGCTCCTGCCTCAAAAATGTCACAGCTCTGAGATGTGAGTCAGGGGCAGAGAGAGAAAGAGAGAGAGAGAGAGAGAGAGAGAAAGGTGACCGGAAGCTTGATGGATCTGGGCATTTATTTACCCTTCCTTCAGCTGCTCAAACGCTCCCCGCCTTCTCGCCTTTCTTTCTCTTCATTTTGCTGTCTCTCGCTCTCTCTCTTTCTTGCTCTCCCTCTAGCATAGCCACTCTCTGTAAGCTCACGTCTTCCGTTCCGCCGTGTACTCTGTGATGTATGGCTTCATTTCAAGCAGGGCCTTTTTGCCACAATACGATTACAATCTGTTCAATTGTGTGGAAACAAGATTGATACAGTAAAAAAAAAAGAGGCGAGAGAGGGAAAGAGAGAGAGGGAGCAGACGGAAGGCTGGAAATGGTTGCCACATTTTTTTTTTTAAGATTTCCTCTTTTCCAGCCTCTCTTCATGAAATGTTGTCTATGGAGTGGCATACACTACAGCACCTGAGAACAGGGACTGAATTTCAACTGCAAAAAAATATGGAAGCCTCCCCTTGTCTCTTTCCCCCGCAAAGAAAGAAATAGAGAGACTACAAAAATGAGAGACGGCGCTGGGAATGTAGAAGGATGCGTGTTGGCCTTTTAAATGGCAGGCCTCGTTATCGGGGCTGTCTTCATTCCTTCAAAAGGGCAGAGGCAGGGATAAAGGCAATATCATTAATGGACGGGGCAACATCGAGCGCTTACACACAGCAAGCCTGAGCACCCCAAGCTACCGATGCACCGCCACCACAACAACACCGCCGCTGACAAGACTCTCCATTCAACAGCATCAACACCATCAGCCAAGGGTAAACATGTTAAAAAAACAGCAGTACGCCATTTTCTTGCAATTTTTTTTTTGCTTGTTGTTAGCGATCAAATATGTCTCACCCAAACCCACCCTTTCTCTGGCTAGTGATACAACAGCTGTACACAGCATTCATCGTGTTGCTTGGGGAAGGGCGGTGGGAAAACTGGTGTACTGGTGAAATGACACCGTACCAACAAAAACAGAAATCTGGACACATTTGAAGAGGTCTATAGAGTTTCCACAGGTATAGCTAAGTTAGGCTTCCTGTTTTGGAAGCTTAATCAATTTTATAATTTTATATATTTTTTTGCCTCTTCTGACATAAAAGTACAATGCTCTGCATATTGGTTGCCATGTTCTTATCTCAAGACTAAACACACGATACATGAAGTATCGTCTGTCTCTTATGTAAGATGGAGCTGTAACTCTGAGCTGTAACTCTGGTTTCTCGTTACAGAAAAGTCCAATGAGGGGGAAAACAGAACCAACAGCACCGAAGTCGGTCCATTTACCAATCCCCTGGCAGCTACCATGTTGATGCTCTGCACAGTGGACCAGACCACACGGAAAAAAATCCTCTCCACAGCTTTCTTTAAAAAGAAACATAAGCCATTTTGAAAAGTAGAAGAGACTGCACACAACTTGGATAAATGAAGGCTGAATGGTTTACAAGCGAGCTAGACATGTTTCGTCTTAGTGTCAAAAATCTCAGGAGCGCGAGGAAACCCGCCCCTTCTCCAAATGCCTGCAAACGGTTTGCGTCGCTGCTATATGTCGCTCCGTATTCCTCCGCTGCTCGGAGACAAGTCCATGAATCATAATGCAGGCCACCGGGGAGCCGGCAGGTCTGTAATCAGGGGAGACTGCAGTGGGCTGTGGCCTCGTGTTACAAAGAGGTGGGAGACAACAGAGTGCTCTGACAAACATGTCTGCCATCAGACAGAATCTGTGTGTGTGTGTGTGTGTGTGTGTTAGTGTGTGTGTGTTAGTGTGGGTGTGTGTTAGTGTTAGTGTGTGTGTGTGTGTGTGTCTGTGTGTGTGTGTCTGTGTGTGTGTTTGTGTGTGTGTGTGTGTGTGTGTGTGTGTGTGTGTGTGTGTTTGTGTGTTTGTGTTTGTGTTTGTGTTTGTGTTTGTGTGTGTGTGTTTGTGTGTGTGTGTTTGTGTGTGTGTGTTTGAGTGTGTTTTTGTGTGTGTGTCTGTGTGTTTGTGTGTGTGTGTTTGTGTTTGTGTGTGTGTGTTTGTGTGTGTTTTTGTGTGTGTGTGTGTGTGTGTGTGTGTGTGTGTGTGTGTGTGTGTGTGTGTGTGTGTGTGTGTGTGTGTGTGTGTGTGTGTGTGTGTGTGTGTGTGTGTGTGTGTTTGTATGTGTGTGTGTGTGTGTGTGTGTGTGTGTGTGTGTGTGTGTGTGTGTGTGTGTCTGTGTGTGTGTGTGTGTGTGTGTGTTTGCGAAGTGCAGTAATGAGCTCTTGAGTTCCTACAGCTCGATGCTGCGTCGAGGCTTTGTTTATCTCCATCTGCGTGGCTGAGTGGGCGTTTGAGGAGCGTGGGAAAACAGAGCTCTTGCTGTGGGGTAAAGTGCGCCGGCAAACTCCAGTTATCGAGCTAAACTTACCCATGACCTACCTGTTTGCTCTACGTGAACAGCCTCAAAGACAAATATCAGGCTCACCGAGGCCCAAATAAAAACACGACTGATAGCATTTTTAACTCACTCCATCAAACACACACACGCGCGCGCAGGGTGAAACTAACACTGGCATATTTCTCGACAGGAGCTGTAAAAGCTCAAGCTAATGACAGTGTTAGCTGACGCCCTCACCTAAGTGTGCACTTAAATTTGAATATGTGAAACATGAACTCCAAGAGTGTTCTTGCAGAAAGCTATAATCAATCTGAATTTGTTCAGTGTGTCAACAAAACATCCCGATTGATATTTATCTAATTATCAGAGGACAGATGACACTCATGGCATTTGAATGATCATCTTGGCGTGGGCGTGTTTACAGAAATTGCTGCCTGCATTTTCTATAGTGCTTCTTTGGCTCGCACTAGAGACTGCGTAAAAAAAAACCTGCAAAAACATGCAATCGTTCCTGACACGACTCCTTGGTAACAGCCGTCGACGGAGAGGAGCTTTTCTCCGATGACATGGCTGATTTGAATATCAAAACAGAATGTAAAACGGTGATTAAAACCCAATTAGAGAGCAGAGCACTGAGAAGTCAATTAGGACTTCTGAGGCACCAGAGAGAGAGAGAGAGAGAGACAGAGAGAGAAAGAAAGAAAGAAAGAAAGAGAGAGAGAAAGAGACAGATGCCAAGGTGAGGAGACAGCGGCAGAGGAGTGGCCTCTGGGCAAGGCCCGTGGGTGACACTGTCAGCTCCGATGCCACCGTGGGGAGCCGCCCGCCAAAAAGACAAAATGTAAAAAAAAAAAATTAATAAAAAATGAAAACAGACATCAGACAGACAGTCCTCCTTAGCGCAAACACCAGGAAACGAGAGCGTATGGTAATCAGGACACTCTCGGGAGACAGGCGGGTCCTCCTCAGGTCACCACTGACGGAGGGAGGAAGAGAAGAAAAAAAAAAAGAGCAACGAAGAAAAAGGGCATTGTCAATCCCATCATAAACTATCCATAAATAATGAGCCATTTGCATTGGGAAGCATTCAATTAAGATGAGAATGCGTTTGGTGAGAGGGGATTCTCACACGGTGGACCCCCCCCCCCCCCCCCCCCCCCCAAAAAAAAGAGCCCAGTTTCTTCAAATGTCTCCATTATGCAGTCCCAGAGCACCCTCCCTGGCCAACTTATTC
This sequence comes from Sprattus sprattus, assembly GCF_963457725.1. Lineage (NCBI taxonomy): Eukaryota > Metazoa > Chordata > Actinopteri > Clupeiformes > Clupeidae > Sprattus > Sprattus sprattus. The sequence goes on along the minus strand of NC_137917.1, from coordinate 21,122,331 downwards.
CACATTGATCCTCCATTATTTATAAATGCATTCATGATGAATGTTGAATATAAAGAGACTGAGAGATAGACAGACAGAGAGAGGTGAGATAAAGGGACATACGGAGAGAGAGAAAGAGAGATAGAGAGAGCACAGGGGGGCAGACAGTGACAGAGACAGAGGGGAGAGAGGAGAGAGAGAGAGGGGAGAGAGAGAGAGAGAAGGAGAGAGAGAGTGTGAGGGAGAGAGAGAGAGAGAGAGGGAGGGAGGGAGAGAGAGAGAGAGAGAGAGAGCGAGAGAGAGAGAGAGAGAAAGAGAGAGAGAGAGAGAGCGAGAGAAAGAGTGTGAGGGAGAGGAAAGCACCCTCGTGTCAAAGCCTGGTTTTTGATCACCGTGGTGGAGCCACGAGGGACCAGTGCAGCGCCGTTGAAATACAGCCCCATTGACATCCTCCTCCTCCTCCTCCTCTTCCTCCCCCTCCACCGGAGCCTAGCCACCAAGGGAGCACAACGCCGTGCTTTCAGCATATGCAGCGCAAATCAGCACACAAAACATCCAAATAACACTACAAACACAATCCACCAAAATTCCACCAAGGTCCCAAAGGCAGTTAAGTGAAAAGCAAATTGAAAAAAAAAAATGAAATAAAATAAAATAAAAAGATCAGGAGATAAGAAAAAGGAATCAAGTGCAGGTGCCACTCTATGTCCCTGAACATGAATTATTAAGCGTGGTCTTAAATGAATAAGACACATTAAGCGTAGGGCCTTTCTTGAGGAGGACTGAGGGGGAGAAAATGGTGGAGGCTGTCATATCAGGAGAGGAGACAAAGGAGGGAAGAAACAAAAACAAAACAAAAAAAAAACTCCCATTCTGAGCAAGGTGTAGGCGCACACCAATCGGATCGCAGAGTGGTAACGCAATGAAGCCAGAGGGCCCTTGGAGCGAGACTCTGAGAACACACACACACACACACACACTCTCTTTCCTCATTACCTTGCACATCAGGCAGTTCAGGCAGGACAACAGGGGGCCACGCGAGGCCACGCACCTCCCACCAGACAACCAAGCCAAGTGTTCACTTTTGAACGCCCCCAGAATCCACAGGGGCTGCCAGGGCTTTGAAACGTTCTCCTTCGCGAAAAAAAAACCTCTTATCTTTCGCAAAAAATGTTCATCAGAGTTTAAAAGCAGTAGCTAGCGTGTTTATTGACGCACGAGGTTTATTTATAGTAACAATCACCGTGGCTCATTTGCATGATGGGAGGGTGCTGACTGGTTATTCCACTAAAGCAATGCTGCGGTGGGGGAAATGATATAAAGCAAATAGCGCTTTCTTTAGCATTTCTTCAGCGAAGCGCCTTGAGTGCAGCACAAAAGGCGAGGATTTAACGGAGTTGATTTTGGGCTTATGCACTTCGGCATGCGTGGACGGCATTTCCATTTGAACCGGAGGACTGGAACACATCAGAGTACTCTGCATGACAGATCAAGAAGGGCGGTGGATAGGAGGGGAGAAGGTTGACAAAAAAAAAATTGAGAGAGAAAAAGCAGCCGACTTGTTGGAGTTTGGCTTTGGTGTTGATGGGCTTTCGTGTCAGCTGACGAGAACCTCCCATCTCTCTCTCTCTCTTTGTTTTGAGTTCTGCGGCGCCTTATCTGTCACTTTTCCAGCTCACATAGTTCTGTGTATGTGGTGAAAACCGGGGATAAAACATTAAAGCTCCCGTCCTAGGCATAATCTCACCAGCAGAGCAGCCTGGACACGGCCGACTCCGGCGTGGCTCAGGCCCTGAACTGGCCCGATACGGTAGGTCTAAACCTGATCAGGGTTGGCCATTTTTCCAACTTTGGCTACAATACGGGAAACCACCAAACTCCATCCCCTTGCAGTGCACTGCAGGATTTGTACACAAACGAACAGAAAGGTGTTTCTCAAACTTCATGCTTTATTGTGTCTCTTGATCAACCACAGCATTTATTGTGCCATATTGTGCCATCTCAAATTGAAAAGGGGAACAAACCTGCCGCCTTTCAATGTTGTCTGAAAAAGGCTTTCACTCAATTTTTTTGGACAGAGAAAAGTCACCATCAATCTACCGCCTTTTCATCTCAGGGCAGTGGGGATGACAGCATTGGTACCCTGTTGGTGGGAAGCCATTTCAGACCAAAGTTCGAACATTCTGCACTCTCGCTATAGAGAATATATAAACGCAATAGAGATGTCGAGATTTAGTCACAAAAAAATAGTGGCACTGAACACTAATGTGGCACTAAAATGCACTGTCAGGAACAACAGCTTTCTAATCAGTAGTCATAGCACTGAACAGCCTTTATCCTCGAAATAAACTGTATTTTTAAATTGACGAAACTGACTTATATGCTCAAAAAAACTTGAAACATAATCCTGTCCTTACATACTTCCTGACATCCTTTTCACATCAATCGAGATTCCGATTAAGTTCCCGACCTTGAGTATTCAGATATATCTATAGGCTGACTATTTGTTTGACCCGCGCCCTCTCTACACAGGCAGCTCTTAAAGGGCTTATAACAGCCTAGAGGGTTACAAATGGACCAAATCAGGGTATGTGTCTGGTATCCAACTTAGAGTAGCCGATAACCTAACAGCAAAGGGCCTTTCTGTTGTTAGAGGGAAAGTAAGTGTGATGATTTTATTTCAAAACAAGCACTGGAGGAACCGGAATTAAGATATTTATAGTTAATAAGGATATGCCATAGTCAATAATTCAATCTTTCTTAAACCTAGTTGTAATTGTTACTTTAATTTTGACTTAACTTGTATGTAAGCATTTCTGGGTGAATATACTTTGATTTGATTGGTTGACCTGAGAAAGGAGTGAGGTGTGACAAGTGGTCACACTCCCTTCCCCCAGGTCAAATCAAAGCGCCTTGTCTCCAAGGCCTATTTGAGGGTAACACCCCTTAAACTCAGTGCACTTAACAGTCAATCCTTCAAACGGATAATCTTAGGTGAAGCGCTGTGAGTGAGTGTGGACAGTAATTGTCTTCCATCTTGACAATAGTTTTTCCTAATAGTTAGCTTACAGACCGGAGCTTCACTGTGACATCAAGCGCTACATCTTTATCAATTATTCTTCTTATTCTTTTTCCCTTTATCCACCTTAATTCATTTTTGTGTATAAAAAAAAACAACTCAAGGGCAACTGATAACGTGACAAAAGATAGCCAAGTAGCAAAAAAAAGCAGAGGGGAGACAGACAGAGACAATTAGAGACGAAAGAAAAGAAAAAACAGTCTCACTTTGCCTCTCAAAAGGAACCAAATGTCCTCCCTCCCTTAGGCTGGTGCCCTTGGGCAGGTGAGGGACACTTGTAACTGCCTGTTCCTTTTCAGTGGAATACTCTCCATGGGTGGTTCCTCCCTGGCTGCCCCTGGAGCCAGAAAGGCATGTTCACAGCCCTGCACACACACACACACACACACACACACACACACACACACACACACACACACAGCCCCTGCCTGCCAGCGAGTCCCTGGGGACGGACTAATCTAGCGTGCCTTTTTCCTGTGCCACCTCCTTGCTTGAAAGGGTGGAAATGAAAGCCAACCCACCCCCCCCCCCCCCCTCCCACACACACACACACACACACAGACACACACACACACACACACACACACACACACACAGAGAACTGGCTGTTAATTGTTCGCCCACCTCAGGGGGCAATCAAAGATGGTGGGGGGTTTCTTCTAGGGCGCTGTGCCTTCGACGATTAAAGACACGTAAATACAGGTGGCTTTTTCCCTTTTCACTTCTCTTTCTTCAGACCATGAAACCGATGCCAGGCACATTCAGATGTTGGCATAGCCTTAGCTGGGGGAACAGGCGGAACTGCTACAGCATGTCTGACTAACAGGCAAACAATCACTAAAGAACCGAGCGCAGTAGAAGACAGAAAGACTTGTTCTGGAGTAAATAATTGCTAGTGTTGTCAGATGAACACGATCATTTATATTAATTCATTATAGAAAAATGTATGCAGATTAATCCCTGTGACGCCCCCTCACCCCAAACGTATACTGCTCAGCGTTAGCCATATTAGATACATCTGAATAGTGGCCAGTCTGATTTGCGGAAGAAGTATTTTCCCCACTGAATACTCTTGATGCGGAGCAAGCATCAGTGTTTTGGGCTGTATTGGTAGTTCTATGTTAGGTTCATTACAGCCTCATCTTGGAATTTATTTGTATACCTCGTTTTCTGAGTTCTAGATGGAGAATTCCAGAGCTTCACGTGACACAAAAAAACCTCTAGAAATACCTGAAAGTCATTTTTCAAATATGTTCAACCATAACTGTAAGAACACCCTGTTCTTATTTCACAAAATTTCACAAAAAAATTGCATGTGACCAAGGCGAACAAAAGTTATAGGTCACAGGTGTTTTAGTGACATAAATTAGCAGGATTTGATCAATGCTTTAGTTGTTGCCGTATTCAGACGTTACCCAAGTTAATTAGCTTGTTAGTTTTGGACAAACTTTATAAGATGGGCCAATCAGGCATAAAGAAAATGTGTTCTTTAATAAATAAAAATATTCTATAAAGTACCTTATGTTTGCCATTAATATGTGGTGAACCTCCCACTGCCCAAGTTTGTTTACTTTGTCACTTCACATCAATAGCCAACCTGACAGATGTTTCAATGCTTATCACCGTAAATTCATATCTGCAATTAATATAGATTAACGAATCACAAAGCATGTAATTAACTTGATTATTTGTTTTAATCGCTTGACAGCCCTAATAATTACATAAGTTAGTAGTGAAAAACAAATGACATAACAACACTGACTATTGCAGCAAGCCTTTGACATTGTTCAAATAGCTCTCTGTGATGCTCAGGGGTAGATCCCTCTCTGAGAGTTATGCTGCAGCACGTGCATGGCAACGAAGTGTTACTTAGCACATGCTGCTCAACAAGTTCAATGCCAGCTCCTCTTCTGGACACGTGTTTGCCTATACCCTATATCGTTACAGTGTCCATTATCGGACGGTGTGTGTTATCGGCAAACGTTCGTCTTGTCATGTTAGTCCATTATGAAACTGAAGTTATATATTGTTAATCCATTATTAAACTAAGCATTTAGATCGTTTAACAGAATGGCCG
>NC_137917.1:21062196-21114696 GCF_963457725.1 Sprattus sprattus | reverse complement strand
CTAGGTGGTATCCCTGAACTCACATGCAAACTGGTGTGCCATAACAAGACTGCCTACCAGGAAAGGAGTGTTGAGAACGGGGGCGGGGGGGGGTGGGGGTGGGGTTGTTAAAAAAAACAACATCAACAGCAATTTGAAAAATACTCATTTCTCATAACCTATTCCTTAATGAACCCCATACGTTGCTGGAGAGCATTTTGTATATTCTTGCAAGCAGCTCCAAAACTGCTCCATTAAAGAAAAGAAAAAAACAAACTTTTGCTCTTGGATGGAATAAAAAGCAATTAATACAGTAATACCAGCGCCCCAGTGCCTTGGGAGTTTCTGGATGCAAATTACCTCAAAGGTAATTTGGGTAAAGTTAGAGAGAGACAGTGGATTTAGCTTAAGGCAGCCACTCACAAACAACAAATCCTTTTATGGTAACAATTACGCTCATAAAAATGTTATTATGCAGGCTAACCTTGGTTCAAGATGCAATTAACAAAGTTGATTTCTGATTATGAAGTTATACTTCAAGTTGGACCATTTTGACCTTAGAAGTGAAAACAAATTAACTTGAGAAATGATGAAAACAGCTCACCTTTCAATTTACCACAAGGCACAGTGCACCCACTCCATCTGTTTGTTTTGTTTACTAGCTCCACGAGCAGTTGAACTTTCATAACACTAAAGGTATACGAAAGAGCTGTTTTTTTTCTCTCTCTCTCTCTCTCTTCCACTTCTTCATCTTCTTCTTCTACAAGAGATTAACTCTGGCAACATGGAGAAGTGAGGAGAAGTAAGCTCAGATAAATCCTCAGGGAAGACGACTTTGCTCCCTTAATCACAGAGATGCACTCTCCGCTGCCAATATCGCTGATCAGACTGCTTTTTCCACATTAACGAAACAACTTCATGAGCCTCTCCGCTAGCGGCATTAATCTCCCAGAAAGCCCCCCTCTCTCTGTTTTACGCCCTGATCAATAAACACTATCTCTCCCGCCCCAGGCAGAGAGTGTGGGAACCGAACTCTTTTTTTTTTGGACGCCGGACAGCTTCTCTCAAGAAGCACAAACTCTATAACTCGGCAGTCACAGGATAAAAAACAAATTAGGCCCCCGTTTGTAAAGTCTGCGGGTATCGCATTTTTTGTTGTTGTTTTTTTATTTATATATTTTTAAAGGGCAACACCAAAGGGCTGTGATGGCTGAGAGGCTATATTGCACAATTACTGGCTCATTCTTTTTAAAAAGCTGTAATCCCGCCAGGATTTCACCACAGCTCATTCATTTACTGCAGTATGTTGCTCTCTGTAATAATTGTCTGGTTTTGCTCTTGTAAACAATGCCATTATACAGTAATTCTTGTTTCTGTAATACATTGCTTTGGTATTTTCATGTGCATGTATAATTTCAGTCACTCTGAAGTGATTTTTTAGAAAAAACTAAAATGTAGAGGGGGCATCCATTTTGCTTTCCTTGATAGTGTGGTTGAACATGCAGTACTTTGTGATTGTGGTGAAGGCAAGAATCTGGCATAAGAACACCTCAGGCTCATAAAGGCAAACAGATATAAAAGCAAATATCTGACGGGGTCTTATTATCTGAAAAGAAAACATGTTCCTTTATTAATTTTCATTATCTTCTCTTTGGGGGCGAATATTGTTTTGATTTGATTTACCTTCATTTACCATCTTGTGCTAATGAAACTGAATGCTGAAAGATATCTCTAGTTCGACCTGAAGCCTTCAATATGAGCTGTTCTTTACACAAGGAATAAAATAATCCTACGCCTTGGGAGGGCACTTAAGCTAATTGCCAGCTTGTGCAGGTACTCTGTTAGCCTCAAACAAATGAGGCGCCCACTTCCTTCTCAGTGTGGGAGACGGTCACACACAGTAATCATTTCTTTTTCTGTAATCAAAGCAGCTCATTATTTTAAATGCACAGAGAGAAAAATAACTAGACGGGCCAGACGAGGGTGGTCACTGGTCAGCTGGAGAAGGTGGTTTCAATCAACCAATGAAACGCATAAGACCGGTAGCAGATGAATACTTGTCTAGGATATGCTAGGAGAGGGCCTTCCTTTGAGGGACATGTACATTGGCTGCATATATGAGGCATCCCACCCACCACTCATTCCTCTCGGAGCAGGCATGTTATTAAGGAATCGGAGCCCTCCTTTTTCTTGTGACCACAGCAGAACGTGCTTACCCAACGAGGCTAGCGGTTGGAAACGTATGGGGTTAGACGGGGAACAGCGTGACTGAATGTATTCACAGTCACGCGACAGCGCTGTTACAGTCTCCCTCTTTCTCTGGTTCTCTTGTGTGCTCAGATACCTTGTTTCAGGCGAAGGTAGACAGAAGTGTGGCAAGCCTGTTTTCTAAGCCTTGCTGAAGCGCATCAGTCGCCTTCAATGCTCGTCATGAAAAGACAACACGTCCCTAGGTTCCACATGTTATCAGTACCATTGTCGCAATTGAACTTTCATAGTGACGGTGCCTCTCACAAGTCAAGTTTAACATTAGGCAAATGCATCCGTATCAGCTCGGGCTTTCTCAAGATAAACATTTGAATAGCATAAAATAGCAATTCTATTATGCAAAGGTTTTTTTCCCCCCACACAACAGTATAGCTAAGCTCTGCAGGCAGGAAATCTTTCAGTGAAGCAATAGCTCATTCTTCACCAGCCCCCCCCTTTCCCAAATAATGTGCGTTTTAAACTTGGCAGGCCCTCTTTAAAGTGGAAATGCCTCCACATGCTCGCTCGGAGAAGGAGGGTTTAGAATGCAAACAAGGGGGTCTAATCTAATCCACCACCAGACAGTGAGCCTCCTCGCACCATCTGCCAAGTGGACTTGAGAAGCTGGCACCCCCATCCCCGGAGGCCTTAAGACTCCGCAGCATTACCATAGAAATGTGCAGGTAACGATTTGGGGGTGGTGGCGGCGGCGGAGGTGGCACGGAGTGACCCGCGGACTTTGCAATTGCAGTAGACCTCTGCTCTGCACTCCTTTCTATTCCCTCCATCCCTCTCTAACGTTTCTGGTCTGCTTTCCTCCTTTCACTTTGAAGTTCTCTCTACCTCTCTCTCTCTCTCTCGCTCTCTCTCACACACAATCACCGGGAAAAGGCTTTATATATATATATTGAGGGGGGAAAAAAAAGAGTCTGCAATCTCACAACCATGACCACAGGATTAGTACAACCCTGGGGGGGGGGATCGGGAGACGGCAGGGGGTGTTCGTTTGCGTAGTAGAACGCAAGCGATTTCCTCCCACAACCTCCCACCCGCTCAACCATTCCCATACCCGGCTTGGGCCCGGGCTGCGGGGGGATTAACAGATGACTACGGCAGCAAAGAACACCCAGAGCCGGGCCTCTCGCCTGGTTCCTCAGAAACCAATTTGTGTGCGGGAGAACAGAGCAGGCGCGCTAATTCAGTCAGTGACGACCTCCCCATTTCAAGCCTTTTCCTTTTGTTGTTCCACGCGGCGCACATCGTGTCCTCAGAGAACCGCGTGTAGGCCTACACACACACACACAACTTCCTTTCTTTCTTTCATTCCCAGCTCCCTATGGAAAACAGCCATCCATGAAGGTTATATCACAGTGCATAGCATGCTGTTCATTACCGCCACTTAATTATCATTCAACTGTCAAGGTACACTGAGCCAATCTATGTAATAATTACCTCATCTCAGACGGATTTTATAACACTTCGTTTTTGTCATTAATTGCATGGATGAGCATTGGCGATAGGGACACACAGTGACCAGTGGCTGAACCGCCAGGGGCCCCCGGTGGGAGCTTGAGGTAGATAGAGGCAGAGGACAAAGAGAGGAAGGTAATGAAGGGTGCTGACACTAACATGGGGTGATAAACTGTGACACGGGAACTTTACAGCGCAATAAAAGAGGGGGGTGAGGACAGAGCAGGCCCCACCTGTCAACGGTGCGCATTTACACGGCGAGAAAGTTCAGCCCTGTCATACTATCTCCAAGATAGCCGGGGGGGGGCAATCGCACTGAGAGAGGGCCTAAACACATTTGACACAGGCCAAAATACGTGCTTACCCAGACAGACCATCTAAAGTAATCATGAGTCAATACTCAAAAGGAACATGCTTTACTATGATATTGTATACAGCTTATGTAAAAAAAAAATCTTCTGTGATGGAGTGCATGGATAAAAAGATGTAGCCTTTCCTCTGAAATACATACACATTTATCCAAGGCCTGTATTTTCATAGCATAGGTAGTACACTTCTCTTCACATTCAAATTATAGTTTTTATTTGCAGGACAACAAATCCTTTCATCTATTTTACCACAGAAAATTGAGTCTCAAAACAGAACAAGTTGACCAAGCTGGAGGGCATCATACTGAATCGGTTTCACGGGCATGGCATGAGAGCTGTGGTATTGTAAGATGTAAGGTGTTTCTAATGAAGCATTTGTCTCATCTCTTACTGCAGCTCCTGTGAGATACTGATTGTGCAAATGCTTATCCTCTCGGCTTACCGAAACGATTTGCAACGGACTTTTGTCAGAAATAGGACATTAGGCAAGGAGCGTGTGCCGGGAAGAGTGGTGGCCTAGCACATCCGAGTTCAAACGACTTAATAAAGCCAGTCTGTATCTACCCTGGGGATCTCCTCACCTCAATTATATCCCTGACACCCATCCCTCTCTCCCACACGCCTCCACCCCTACCCCACCTCCAACCCTCCAGCCGAATCAGATTACAGAACTCCGGAGCAAACAGGCCACCAGCACTCCATCCCTTAGACGTTATTTTGGAGAAGACGACTTTGAATTGTTTCCCACTCGCGTATCGATGGCAATTAGCCCCAAAGGTATACCTGTTTGCGACACACACAAAGCAAAGTGGCTTTGAAGTGTCTATGTGTGTGGCATTTATGTGGCTTTCTAACAAAACGTAGAGAAAACGTTCAAACGTTCCAACATTTAAACGCAGGTGGTGAAGAACGGAACATAAGTTTAGTTTTCTTCGTGATGGAGAAGTGTTTGAGGACGCTGGGTGATTTGTCCGCTCCTTGAATCCTTGGCAATCTCCAAGGTCACGAGTGAACCTGCATCTGGCTAACCATCTGCCTCCTCCTACCCCCAGAGATGCTCCGTGACAGTCGCACCTAAGCATTGTCCTTTGGTGTCCCACTGTTTGGCTGTGGCATTTGCCATGGGCTGTCTGACTGGACAGAATGCCTCGACATACTCCCCAGGCAAAAACCTCAGGGGGTGTGCAAGTGTCCCACAGAATTGTAATAAACAACTCCAACTCCAAACAAGGAGGCAAAGTTTTTAGTTTTTTTCTCCCCCGGTGCCTTAGTGTGTGGACGTTGCTCCTGGCAACACTTCTAACCTCTTTCTAAGGACGTTGTGTGAGAACTAGCTTGCACGGTTTGCTTTAGTGAAGCAACAACAGACCACAATACAAACATGATTACAGAATATCATGTCTGAAAAAATATCCAGTCCGAAAAAACTGAATATGTGTGCAACAAGGCAAACGGCCAGAAAGAACTCCCACTCAGGAAATGCATTGGTTCTTACCAGGTCTTTCAGCCAGTCTGACGGCTTGACAGCTTGTTGGTTGTCAGACGAAAAGTGTGAGATGGCGACAGGGTCAGATACTTCATTGAGCAGTGACTTGGTATCAACCTAGAGAGAGAGAGCAAGAGAACGTGTTTAGAAAAGGAACCATTGCAAAAAACGATCTTCCTCCGCACATGCTCAAATGGCATACCCAAAATGGCAATAATAATGTTTGAAGAATTAACAAACTGTCCCACACTAACAGCCCCAGATTTATCATATTCTGTGTTGCCCCGTACAACTCCTGCCCTAAATTACGAGTGTGTTTCAGACGTTCTAGTATTTAACCCCTATGAAGTTGGTCGCATTGTCGTCCGAAACAGAGAAAAATTAGACACATTTCGTCCTTAATTTCAAATCCAAAAGGGAGGGGTGTTAACAGCACACACACACACACACACACACACACACACACACACACACACACACACACACACACACACTCACAAACACACTTACTCCTTCTCTCTCATACACACACACATACACACACACACACACACACACACACACTTACTCCTTCTCTGTCATACACACACCGACACCCTCATACACACACAGACTCAAACACAAACACACACACACATTTCGTCCATACTTTCAAATCCAAAAGGGAGGGGTGTTAACAGCACACAAACACACACACGCACACGCACACGCACACGCACACGCACACACACACACACACACACACACAGGCAAGGATCAAGGCCATTCCCACTACCAGGCCATTCGCACCTGACACATACACACACGCACGCACATACGCACGCACGGATCAAGGCCATTTGCAGTACAATTGATACCACTTGATACTACAATAACAGGGTCATAAATGTTAAATGGCCTTAAGAGCTTAAGAGAATCACCTCAAATGACCAAAGCCCTTCGGTTCAGTGGTTCAGTTTATGTTTTATGCACTTCATAAAGCACAAGTAAAAAAAAAAAAAGACTTTTCACAGAAATATTATTTGATAGGGAATACCTGACATGCACACTTCTTACACAGTATTGTACTTAAACTGGCGCAGAATTCAAATAAAACAAATAAATACGACTTTGTTTAAAGTTGCTTAAAAAAAAAAAAAATATCACAGCATGTCCCAACCTCCTAAGTGCCTGACTCTAGCCCCGGGCTGTTAGGGTTTTATGTGCAAGTCTGTAGACTTTAAAAACAGTCGTCATGCTCCACAGCGGTAGAAGCACACACTGAGAGTGCAGTCTTTGTATGTAAGTAACAACGCAAGTAGAAAACGGAGCAGAGAAACATAAGCCCTAATGTAACAGAAGTCTAAGCATTTAACATGCATAATGGACCATTTTCAACTCAAATCTCCACAAATCCAAACGTGGAGCTGCCCAAATCTCAGGGCAACTCAGAACACAAGCTGCTCTCCCAATCTGCTCAGCATGAATAAGGTCTTTCATAGCCAGCCTGCAGCTTCAAGCAGAAATCCTGATTCTGGTCAACGCAACTCTCACGCAAAACCTCCTTTCATAGGCAGCATGCAGCTTCAAGCAGAAACCCTGATTCTGGTCAACTCAACTCTCACGCAAAACCTCCATGTTCTACCATGACTGAAACGCCCCACATCATCTGATTTGACAAGGGATTTTATTTTATTTGCTATAGAGTTATTGGTCTTAAGAAGTCTGTATTAATGTTAGTTTGAAAAATGTCCTTATCCGTACAATAGGTAGATATCATGAAATTAACGTACGAGTCACAATTCTTTTACCAACTGAGGTCAGCTATATATCGTATAGAACAATGAGATCAATGTGTCTGGAATCTTATATCTAATCATACATGTCCACTCACGCGCGTGTCAGTGGTGAGATGGAGAGCATTTGAGCCTTGCCTTGTTAACCAAGCTTTTAAATTCCACGGACGATGAGACAATGAGTGGTGTGACATGGAGATACTATCTGAGATTAACTGGATGAGTACGTTTTAATATTTCTAACGGTCACACTGGGAGATGTGTGTGTTTAGAATGTTTTAAGCGTAACGTTTTCAGCGTCACATAGTTGCTAGTGGTGTCATGACAAGTGTTAATCCACTGTGTATTCATAAACAGTATACAAACCTTGCGTTGTTGTGTGCATTAGGTAATGTTACAGGGTCCGTCAGGAGAATTTGTACTCATTTAGCTGTGTGTGCTAGTTTGAGCCCTTGGGCTAATTACTGCATGCCTACTCACACAGTATATTGCATTTGGACAGTTCTTGAGTGTAATTTGTGCCAAAATTTGTTAAGACTATTATAGAGTGTACTTTGTGTCAAAGTACATATTTGCAAGTGTAGTCAAATAGTGTATACGTCAAATAGTGTGTGAGATTTCTCTAAAACTGTCTTCTCCTAAAGACATTCCCTTGGCTTTGTCTTCTGTCTAGACTTGGGTGTTGATGTGTGATGGGAGGGGTGTTAAAATCCCCCCCCCTGCACATCCATGGCTCAAGGCCATTAGATACCACTTGATACTACACTGACAGGGTCATAAATGCTAGATGGCCATTTATTTGTTCATATGAACAGGGTTATTAGGAGTTTTTATGATTTAAGCGACCACAACAGTTATTATTACATACATACACACACAGTCCAGCAAAGGATATGATCCACATGTCACAGTATGATTATTGGATAGGGATTTTAGAGACAAATACAAATCTGACATGCATACTACTTACATATTATTGTGCATAAAACTGTGCAGAATTTAAACAAATACATTTGACTTTGGAACCACTGTGTTTTTTTCCCATTTTTTTTTTTTTTAAAATATCACGTATCAGCATGTCAGAACCACATAAGAGCCTGAATCTAGCGTTTGACTCCTGTGGCAAATTAAATAAAGCTGCACCCTGTCTCTAATATACATTATAGATGTACGAGAAAGTTACGAGAGCCTTTCCTTCAAGAAATGTAGCAAAATGGACAGTGACACCTAAGCATTCAAGGGGTGATGGGGGTGGGGATTAAAGGTGGTGGTGTGGTGTGGGGATGGTCCATTGATAACTACACAGTGATCAATAGCAGCTCTTCATCTGTGCCAACCCTTCGCCATTCCTGCCCAAAAAAAAAACACTGGACTGCACCATCTCTGGGGGGAAGAAAAATGTGCCCTTTCCCGTCCAAGTCAACCCTGGCCGCAGGAGAACGGTTGATCATCGGAGAGTATGTGGGAGTTGAGGATAACATTCCTCTGGAGTCTTCAGAGACAGGACCCTGGATAAGCCTACTGACCAGCTGGCTGCCACATGCTTATGGGGGGTTCAGGTGAGGTTAGAGAGATGAGCAGTAGGGTGTGCCAGGCTTTAGAATGGCACAGACTTTTACACAGGGAGAAGTTCTGCTTAAGGGTGCACTCATATCACTGAAGTTGACCGAACGCTAGACTTAACATACTGAGGAATCTATAAACAGAAAGAAAGAAAGAAAACAGACCACCAATGTCAATAATAGGCTTAATGGAATTGCCATGATACTCTTGGGCGGCTGGCCAGAGTTTTTATTGTATTTTACTCCATGATGCTGCTGTACCGAGTTTCATTCAGGTCGATAGCATGCAATGGTTGTAATTTGAGGAAAAGTCAACACTATCTGATTTTCAAATGCAAAACCCAGCCCGAGGAATCAGCACCAATCAAAATGGCCTCCTGTTAAATAGATGTGTGTGTGTGTGTGTGTGTGTGTGTTAGGACAGAGCCAAACATTCCAGTTACTCTGGAATTAAACTGATGGTACAAAAATGTCCTAGACTGTCGAGATTATTCCCCATGGCCTTGCATCTCAGCAGGAACAAGTGATTTGTCTGAGTTTTCAAATGAGGACAACAGATAATGAAGCACCCGCTTGGCCTGTACCAGAACTTGATTGGTGTGCCGAGGCAGACCTGTGAAAGTCATTCCTAAAGATACTTGGCATAAGCACAGGAAAAAAACCTGGAGCGAACTCCTCTTTGAGGCCGAACCGACTTTAAAAGGTTCCCAAACAAATTGCATGTGCACGGGCCAGGTTTCACAATCAAGGCAGCTCTTAAAGGCTTTTAAAGTTTATCTCACTGCTCTTTAAAGGGAAAGTTTGCTCATTTACAAAGTATTTCACCCAAAGGCCAAAAAAACCTAAAAAAAAACAAAAAAAACTCTCCCCTGAAAAAAGCAAACATTGGAAGCACTTACAAGGAAACAAACAATCAGCAAAGTCTTTGGGAAACCCGCTCCAGCTTAATCTTCTGTGATTAAACAAAGCATGCAGAACAGAGAAAGGCAATTCCACCACCAGTTGGAAGATTACATTACTACTCCAGCCCGGGTTCAACCTCAATCCTACAACAATACATTTGTACGCACACAGCCCACACAGCGAATACTTTCTCCACCACAGCATCAATCTCACAGCATACGCTCATTCAGGGAGGATGGGAGGGTGGAATGCTGCTCAACTCCAGCCGCTCCATTTCATTTTCAAAACAAACCGGTGTGATAAGGAGTAGTTTACCCTCAACACGGAGTTTTTTTTACAAAAGTTGCTGAATCTGAGGGAAAAAATGACATACCCAAACCCAAGGACTATATTACATGTTACATACAGCCGCGGAAAAAATTAAGAGACCACTTCAAAATTATCAGTTTCTCTGGTTTTACTATTTATTGGTATGTGTTAAAGTAAAATGTACATTTTAGTTTTATTCTATAACCTACTGGCAACATTCCTACCAAATTTCAAATAAAAATATTGTCATTTAGATCATTTATTTGCAGAAAAATGACAATTGGTCAAAATAGCTAAAAAGATGCAGTGTCTTCAGATCTCGAATAATGCAAAGAAAACAAGCTCATATTCATTTTTAAACTACACAATACTAATGCTTTAACTTAGGAAGAGTTCAGAAATCAATATTTGGTGGAATAACCTTGATTTAAAATCACAACTTTCATGTGTCTTGGCATGCTCTCCACCAGTCTTTCACATTGCCGTTGGGTGACTTTATGCTACTCCTGGCGCAAGAATTCAAGCAGCTCGGCTTCTTTTCATGGCTTGTGACCATCCATCTTCCTCTTGATCACATTTCAGAGTTTTTTTTATGGGATTCAGGTCTCGAAATTGGGCTGGCCATGACAGGGTCCTGATCTGGTGATACTCCATCCACACCTTTACTGGCCTGGCTGTGTGGCATGGAGCATTGCCCTGCTGGAAAAAACACTTCTCAGAGTTGGGGAACATTGTCAGAGCAAAAGGAAGCAAGTTTTTCTTCCGGGACAACGTTGGACTTTGCCTGGCTGAGGTTTGTAAAAGACCATAAGGATTGAACCAAAGCGGACTGGAAGGTCTCCTAGTTCGTCTTCTCTGATGAGTCCAATTTTCAGCTTTGCCCAACACATGGTCGTCTGATGGTTAGACGGAGACCTGGAGAGGCCTACAAGCCACAGAGTCTTGCACCTACTGTGAAATTGGACTCATCAGAGAAGACGAACTAGGAGACCCTCCAGTCGGCTTTGGTTCAATCCTTATGGTCTTTTACAAACCTCAGCCAGGCAAAGTACAACGTTGTCCCGGAAGAAAAACTTGCTTCCTTTTGCTCTGACAATGTTCCCCAACTCTGAGAAGTGTTTTTTCCAGCAGGGCAATGCTCCATGCCACACAGCCAGGCCAGTAAAGGTGTGGATGGAGTATCACCAGATCAGGACCCTGTCATGGCCAGCCCAATTTCGAGACCTGAATCCCATAAAAAAAACTCTGAAATGTGATCAAGAGGAAGATGGATGGTCACAAGCCATGAAAAGAAGCCAAGCTGCTTGAATTCTTGCGCCAGGAGTAGCATAAAGTCACACAACGGCAATGTGAAAGACTGGTGGAGAGCATGCCAAGACACATGAAAGTTGTGATTTTAAATCAAGGTTATTCCACCAAATATTGATTTCTGAACTCTTCCTAAGTTAAAGCATTAGTATTGTGTAGTTTAAAAATGAATATGAGCTTGTTTTCTTTGCATTATTCGAGATCTGAAGACACTGCATCTTTTTTGCTATTTTGACCAATTGTCATTTTTCTGCAAATAAATGTTCTAAATGACAATATTTTTATTTGAAATTTGGTAGGAATGTTGCCAGTAGGTTATAGAATAAAACTAAAATGTACATTTTACTTTAACACATACCAATAAATAGTAAAACCAGAGAAACTGATAATTTTGAAGTGGTCTCTTAATTTTTTCCGCGGCTGTATCATGTCCAAGGACTATATTACATGTAACATATCATGTCCAAGGACTATATTACATGTTACATATCATGTCCAAGGACTATATTACATGTTACATATCATGTCCAAGGACTATATTACATGTTACATATCATGTCCAAGGACTATATTACATGTTACATATCATGTCCAAGGACTATATTACATGTTACATATCATGTCCAAGGACTATATTACATGTTACATATCATGTCCAAGGACTATATTACATGTTAAATACCATGTCCAAGGACTATATTACATGTTAAATACCATGTCCAAGGACTATATTACATGTTTACATATCATGTCCAAGGACTATATTACATGTTAAATACCATGTCCATGGACTATATTACATGTTAAATACCATGTCCATGGCTGCTATGGAGATATAGTGAAACAGAAAGAAGAAGTAGTGAGAGGAGGAGCAGGAGGAAGAGGAGGAGGAGGAGGAAGAGAAGAGAAGGAGGTCCCGGGTGGAAACCCAGCGGCCGCCCCCTACGACCCCGTTTGATTAATCACAGGCCCCGGGGCGGGAGGACTTATCCTCTCATCATCCCGGATCAGGCACCAGGGAGCGGTGTCAGAGTGGAGCATTAGGGGCGCAGGATAACACATCGCAGACGACAACCAACAGCTACCCCCCCCAACCAGCAACCCAACCAGCACCCCCCTCCCCCCGAACACAAACTATACATGGGCCTCAGCACCATCAGGGTAGAGCGTAATCTTTTTTTTTTTTTTTCACTTTATTTTCTACCCAAATTCAGTGTTTTCTTTTTTATATTCTCCAGATTCTAATAATAATTGAATTTATGTCCCATAAAAACATTTAAATGTTAAATAAAATGTAGAGGTAAAATGTTTGGACAGCCACCCAATCCCCAAAAACAAAACTACATGAGGCCCCACCACCATCAGGCTCACTCAAAGAAACAACTAGTAAGAAACACAATTTTTTCCTCGTCCACTTTAAAAATGTTTGTTATACATTTAGTGAGACTCCGCAGGGGATTATAAAAGACCGAAATTCCCACGAGGACACTTTTGACACTGCCTATCGAGTTTGTCACCATCACTGTATTTCATGCTCATCTCAAGGCTTAAGCAAATATGCCTCTCCCATCAGACAAAAAGGGGGGCTTCTCAGCAGCAGTGTCAGTGCCGTGAGTGGGTATTCGTTGCTGTTTTACAACTGACATATTTCACTTCTATGCCAGCAGGAATTTTGAGGAGGTAAGGGGGTTGAGACAGGCACCTGAAGCCTGCCGCCATAGAAGACGGAGGAAAACAAAAATGGTAAACCTGACAACCTACAGCCTTTCTAACAAACCTGCCCGAAGCCTGGACCAGGCCAGGCGTAGAGAGGGTTGGGGGGTTTGGGGGCTGGGGGGGTGAGGGTACTCTCGGAAGTCCGAAGATCATTACTAGGCTTCTATCTCCATACATGTTTCAAATGCTAAGAAGATGTTGTTGCAGGCTGGTCTGCCTTTCCGCTGTCTATTAAAAGCAGGCATGTGGGTCAGAGCTGTATTTTAGACATCGGCCGGCGCGCGCACACACACACATTCAGACACACACACACAGACACACGCACACATACACACGCACACATACACACACACACACACACACACACACACATACACACGCACACATGCACACACACACACACACACACACACAGGCACATACACACACACACACACACACACATACACACACACGCACACATACACACACACACACACACACACACACATACACACACACGCACACATACACACACACACAAACACACACACACACACACACAAACACACACAGGGCCTCAGAGAGGGAGAGACATGTTGTGTCTGCCCACTCAACTCCACTCACCATTTCCTCTCTGCACCTTTGTTTTCTCTCACTTTCCTTCTCCTTTTTCTCCTTCAGCTCCGTCGCTCTCCCCCTCCGTCGCTCTCTCTTTCTTTATTTCTTTATCTCTCTCCCTCTCTCTCTCTCTCTCCCCCCAAGACCACCCTTCCTCCCCACTTCCATTGGGCAAATGACACGTTCCCTGTTGCACCCCCATACCAACCAATCTATTCTGTATTCAGGTCACACATATTCAGCTGATTAACTTCTGAACCCTGTGACCTTGCCAGACTTTTTTTTTTTTGGGAGGAAAACTGAGATTTCTCTTAGTGGCCTTAAGTCTGCTCTTTGTCTGCAAAAATGGGGCGGAGCAACTCCTCACCAAACCAATGAGAAAGAGAAATGGTATCCTGTCTGCCTTGCCAAACGCCTGCACAATATAAAGCAATGAGAGAAAATCAAGTATAATTCCTACATGGCCTTCCTTCTTCCTCTGCTAGGTGCACAGGTACAATGATTCCAGAGAAGAACGGCGAAATGGGTTTGAAACTTACAGAACACACACACACACACACACACACACACACACTCACACACAAACACACACACACACACACACACACTCACACACTCACAGACTCACAGACTCACAGACTCACAGACTCACACACACACACACACACACACACACACACACACACACACACACACACACACACTTTCCATACACTTCCAAGAAGCAATACTTCTCCATTCAGATGGTACCACAGGGAATACTATTAACTTAGAATAATTGCGAAGGAAACTATCCTGTTAACGCAATACAATATCATGAGCATGGGGGAAAAAAGACATACAATTTGCCATTGTGTCCCCTCATCCCCCTTTACTGCCAATCTATGATATTACAGATTTATGAAGGATATCAGACTGTAAGTTTAACTGATGATGCATTCAGCTCTATAATAACCAGCCCGTTACACACGGCGAGTCTGATTAGCAATCCTCTACCCTGTAAAGGGTATTATAATGCTAATCTTCGAAGGGAAAAAACCTAGCTGAATAAAAGATATAATAATGGATGCCTGAGGGGAAATCAAATGCCTGGTTAACACAATTCTGCCACCGTCTCGGGTCAGCAAGCAAAATGGACAAAGACATTATGACCACCAGTTAATTAAACAGGTTACATATCAAAGGTCTTGGAAGAGAATGGGTCTCATTTTAAGCTTGAGTGTGCAAAATCCCTGTCCATCTTGGTCTTGTCTCGTCTCGCCTCGTCTCATCTCTCCGTTTCGACTCGGCGTGCGAAAAGCGAAGAGCCGCACTGGAAAAGCGAGTGAACGAATACCAGGTTAAAATATGGAAACTTCGATGACCTCTATAAAACCTCACGCTTCGCTGAAATGTGTCTCGTGACATTTTCCTTTACCCCTTCTCTCATCTCTGGAGGTTTTGTTTTATCGCTTTTACGGGTCTCTGAAGCAGATATTCCAAGTGACTCATCAACATAACTGGGAAAAGAAAGAAAAGAGAAATAGAAGAGGGGGGAAAGCATATGTGGATCGAGACCACGATTCAGATGGACAAAATATGGAGTAGGTGACTGCATGAGGCACTGCATACCTTTATGAATCTGTTAAGGTCTGTGATGTACACCCCACCAGAGTCTTTACTTTGTGTGAGTGGGTGACTGGTTAACTGTGTGTGAGTGGGTGACTGGTTAACTGTGTGTGAGTGGGTGACTGGTTAACTGTGTGTGAGTGGGTGTGTGAGTGGGTGACTGGGTGACTGGGTGTGAGTGGGTGACTAGTTAACCGTGTGTGAGTGGGTGTGTGAGTGGGTGACTGGGTGTGAGTGGGTGACTAGTTAACCGTGTGTGAGTGGGTGTGTGAGTGGGTGACTGGGTGTGAGTGGGTGACTAGTTAACCGTGTGTGAGTGGGTGAGTGGGTGACTGGGTGTGAGTGGGTGACTGGTTAACAGTGCGTGAGTGGGTGACTGGTTAACAGAGTGTGAGTGGGTGACTGGTTAACAGAGTGTGAGTGGGTGACTGGTTAACAGTGTGTGAGTGGGTAACTAGGTGACTGGTTAACAGTGCGTGAGTGGGTAACTAGGTGACTGGTTAACCGTGTGTGAGTGGGTGTGTGAGTGGGTGACTGGTTTACCGTGTGTGAATGGGTGTGTGAGTGGGTGACTGGTTTACCGTGTGTGAGTGGGTGGGTAACTAGGTGACTGGTTAACAGTGTGTGAGTGGGTGACTGGTTTACCGTGTGTGAGTGGGTGAGTGGGTGGGTAACTAGGTGACTGGTTAACAGTGTGTGAGTGGGTGACTGGTTAACAGAGTGTGAGTGGGTGACTGGTTTACTGTGTGTGAGTGGGTGACTAGTTAACCGTGTGTGAGTGGGTAACTAGGTGACTGGTTAACAGTGCGTGAGTGGGTGACTGGTTTACTGTGTGTGAGTGGGTGACTAGTTAACCGTGTGTGAGTGGGTAACTAGGTGACTGGTTAACAGTGCGTGAGTGGGTGACTAGTTAACAGTGTGTGAATGGGTGACTAGTTAACCGTGTGTGAGTGGGTGTGTGAGTGGGTGACTGGTTAACAGAGTGTGAGTGGGTGTGTGAGTGGGTGACTGGTTAACAGAGTGTGAGTGGGTGTGTGAGTGGGTGACTGGTTAACAGTGTGTGAATGGGTGACTAGTTAACCGTGTGTGAGTGGGTGAGTGGGTGGGTGACTGGTTAACAGAGTGTGAGTGGGTGACTAGTTAACCGTGTGTGAATGGTTTGACTTGTTAAAGAAGAGGTTTGCCGGACTCAGCACCTCTGCCAACAACAACCTCGCTATGCGTGCGGCACGTGAGGCAAAAGACACACTAAACACAACAGAGAATAGAAACTCTCAGCAAACCACACAGAGGACTGAATAAGCTTCGAGGCAGCACAAAAGGACCAGTTTAGAATATGAGGGTGAGAGACCCCCCCCCCCCCATACACACACACACCACCATTTCCACAGTGTAAACTACTTCAGTCTACCTTGGCAACCAGTGAGAGTGTGAGAGAGAGATAATTTGGGGGCTTGGCGAAGTTCTCGGAGGGTGAGCAGCGGTGTTAAAAGTAATATCAGTTTCTGTGCTGAGAGGTTTGTTTACCTTGACTTGTTTTTTTTAATACAGTCAGTCAGCAGTGATTGCTCTTATGGGGAAACTGTTGAGCCTGAGAGATAATGTGGAAAAGCAATAAGGGCGGATCAAATGAAGAGGCTTTCTCTTGGATGCACTCGACCAGATACGCCTTGTGTGCGTGTGTGTGTGTGTGTGTGTGTGTGTGTGTGTGTGTGTGTGTTTGTGTGTGTGTGTTTGTGTGTGTGTGTTTGTGTGTGTGTGTGTGTGTGTGTGTGTCTGTGTGTCTGTGTGTCTGTGGCCATGTTTGTTTATTTCAATGCAAATGCAGCACAATGCCCCCCCCCCTCGCCCTCGCTCTCACACACACACGCACAGACAAACACACACACACACACACACAGGCACGCACGCACACAACCCCCCTGAGCACAGCTGTACACCAGTGAGTCACCACATGTTGAACAGTGAGGCACACTTGGAAAATGAGAATACTGCCAGGGAGGGGTGGGGAGTGAAGGGGTGAGGGGAGTGAGGGGAGTGAGGGGTGTCAGGGGAGCTTTGGGTGAGGGGGTGAGGGGGTTTGGTGGGGGGCTTATTGTGGAGGTGGAATGGAGGGGGGGAGGGCCTCCTGGATTTGTGCCAAGGGCAGATTTGACACGACACCGACTCCACCAGCCCCCTCCATCTAACCTCCTGCCCCTCTCGCACTCACAGACGGAGCTAAATATAGGCCGGGGTTCTGGTAAGAGAGTTTGGAGTTCGCCGAAACCCGGGGCAAGAGCGATGACTGGAGTCTTTTGCTGAGCTAATCTTGAAAACCCTTTCAGACCGGGCTGCTATCACCACCCACACATGCATTCACTCAAACACTCTCTCTCAAACACACACACACACACACACACACACACACACACACACAGAGAGAGAAACCCCATAAAGAGGTTCGAAAACCAGATGTGGAGCAGAGTGTTTGCCTTGAGTCGAGGCGAAGGTTTTGGAGAAGAGCCACATATGGTCGTTTGCCTTTAAAGATTGAAGACATGTGCTGACGGCTGCCAGTTTTTTTTTTTTCTCCATCCAAGGTCAAAACAAGACTGCTCCAGCAGTATTTATGGAAAGTCGGGGCAAAAAAATAGATGAATTTGCATACAATGATATAAATACAATCAGACTAGACTCGGTTAGCGAATATATTCTCTTTGATGCTGGTGTGATGTGATCCCATCCCCCTAAAATCTGAATTCTTTCTTCCAAACATTTGTTGCTGAACAGCTTCCCCTCTGGAGCGAACGCAGCATTTGAATTGGGCATGGTGAACCACTGATGTATGAAGCCGTAGCATTAAGCGAAAAAAAAAATCTTATCTTCATTTTTTAATTTCCTGCTTCATTTCACATATTAAAGCCATAAAAACCTTCACTTTTCAATAAATATACTGGAGTGTAATCATTACTTAGATATGATGGTAAAAACTGCATGAATGTTTCACCTTATATGTTCATGGGAAATATATGGACAGTGCATAGGCATACTTAGTCACCCTGACAAAATACCACAGTCGTTTCGTAATGGTGGACGAAACTATTCTAAAACGGGTCATGAGAAATACTTAAAAAGGTGCCTTTCCATTCCTTTGTCTCCACCTTTCAGTGAGTTTGTATCAGCTCTCCCCCTCCCCCTCTCTCTCCTTCCCTCTCCCTTCCTCTCCCTTTCCCTCGTTCTCTCATACACACACTCTCTCCTTTTCTCTTCTCGTTGTTCTAATGATCATTCTGCACACTTGGGAAATGGGACCAGTGGACCACTTACCCAGAATAACAGTTAATAACCCACCCCCCCCCCCCCCCCTTTAAATTCCTGGAACACTTTCCCTGGGCATGCAAGATGGTCGGAGAGCTACAGTTGTGCTCAGGTTTTGAGATTCTCAAGAACTCGGCGAGAGCACACGCATTCAATTTAAAGACAAAAGGCGCCGGAGAACTGGCAATTGCTTTGCTATGAGAGAATTTATGTCTCAAACGACGCTTTATCATAACCCTCAGTGGGGGGGTTTGGTGGTGGGGGGAGGAGTGGGTGGCTTGTGAAGAGAGTTCAGCTCATTTTCAGCCAACACTGTGAGGGGTGGAGAGTCGCAACGAAAAACACAATTAGAAAAGTTGAAGGATCAGCTCAGGTAATCAATGTAGTGGCGGTGGGAAGGGGGAGCGATTGCATTATGAAGTGATTAAGAGATCATCTCCCGCCGCAAACTGCAGCAACTTTTGAACCCCTCCAAGACTGACTGACTGTGTAAATCAATAATGCTCTGCATATATGGCTGACAGCAATCTCCTCAGGGCACCATTTTACATGGAGGAAATGGGAGGCGGAGAATGGGGTGAGTGTTGCTGACGGAGGAATTCTCAGCCTTTAGCCAAACCAGTGGAGGTTTTCCTTGCTTCCTCCTCCCTCGAGTCTGCCTCTCTCTCTCTCTCTCTCTCTCTCTCTCTCTCTCTCTCTCTCTCATCTCTCTCTCTCTCTCTCTCTCTCTCTCTCTCTCTCTCTCTCTCTCTCTCTCTCTCTCTCTCTCTCTCTCTCTCTCTCTCTCTCTCTCTCTCTCCTTAAGAACCCTTGCCTACGGACGGGCAAGTTTTTGCTCTTAATGCCCGGAATACCAATGTGAGGTGGTACAAAAGGCCACTTGTAGACCGGAGCTTAGGGAGCCGTGATGCAGCTGACTATTGAATTTGTATGAAATGCTCTTAGTCATCACTCAGTAATCCACTGTGGGGAGAGGTAAGCAAAAAATAAAGACATAACACCGTCTTAGGGATGGGCAGTATTCTGGTGATATAGTTGTCTACGGTATTCTGTCACGCTAACTCATGAATTTTGCAATACAGGGATATTTTTTTAAAAACCATGGTAAAAAAGCAGACGAATTTCCCAGAAATTAGTTACTGGTAGTCTGCCTACATTTCTTGCCTACAATTTTCAAATTGAATAGCTATGTAAACAGCAAACTGTGAAATGTTTTAAAAATCTGAAGAACAATGTCCAGTTTTGAAATGGAACAGATGTAATAATATATTTGGCCACTGGTAGACATTTTGGCGCTGTTCCAAGTTGTCATTGTAAACAATGGAAAGCAAAATGCCTAGCAAACACAGGTAGGTGCAACATTCCTACACAGTAGTTCAACAATGTCTTCTAAATTGTCTGTATATTTTGTTTCCATAAGTTAATGTCATGACAAACACCAGGACATCCCTCAAGATGGAAAATGTCAACAACCTTGTGTTTCTAGTTTTAGTTTTTTGTTACTTCAGCCACACTGACCACCTGTGCTAGTATTTGGGGGCCTCGCCATGTTCATTTAGAGAAACTCTTCAAGCCAATTGTGCGTGTTCATAACGGTAATGAAAAAATCACTTTCATATTTGAATCTTTCTTGGATCTTCTTACTCTTTGAAATGTTTCTCTTTTAACTTTTGCCTAATTCTGGTGATTTTGCAACTGGAAAGATCAAATGGAATTAAGTGTAGGAACATCAGATGATGAATACCAATTCCATCGATAAAGTTGAAAATACTGAGACAAAGATTTTAGTCCATATTTAGTCATCCCTATGTCATGACTTTTGAATGGCTGTGGGTCCCGAACAAATATAATTTAGTTCCATTTGACTCATCTTTTTCTGCGGTATCAGAAATGCCAACCCTATGGTTAGAAAGCCCAGTCAGCTAGTCACACTAATCAAGCTCTCTTTCTGTGTGTGGTAGTGTGTGTGTGTGTGTGTGCTTAAGCTGACAGCTGAGGAGGGGGAATAAAATCTATAGGGCTTATGTCTTGAGTGCTCAGAGCAATTTCACTTATTAGGCTGTTTAAACATCATGACAAAAACAGAGTATGGCTGGGAATTAAGAACAATGAGAAGCCAAAGACCATCATTAAAATCACTTCCACAAGTCTGTTTCTCCCCTCTCTTGCGTGCTACCTCCTCAGTCACTGTATACCATGGAGAAATTAAACATCTAAGCTCTAAGTTCACTGAAATAACAAGAAGCACTGCTAGTATTTAAGAAAGCATAAATGCGGCCTAATCTGCTGACTCCCGACTCCCCCCCCTGAGCCGGGGTTGGAGGAGTTCCATCCCGAGCTCTTAGGCTCCGACCCGCTAGCTGCCCGTGGTCCTCCTTCTGCGGTCCTCAAGTGGTTTTGGCCAAACGGCCCCAGATGATGTTTGACAAAGGAGGTTAACGTTGCTGAAAAATGGCACACAAAGCCACTGGACGGCAGCCAGTCTGACAAGGGCTGGTCTGGAACTGAGGTCTGAGGTCTGTAACATGTCCAAAGTTAGAGGTCGAAGACCAGTTCTCTTCACCCTTTTTTGAACCCCCGTTCTTTCTTTTTTTTTTCCCTCTCTTCTTTTTTTTGTCTCTTGGTTATTTATGTCTTGTCTTCCCATTCTCATGTAGTCATATGGACACACACACACACACACACACAAACACACACACACACACACACACACACACACACACACACACACAAACACACAAACACACACACACACACACACACACACACACACACACACACACACACACACACTTAGTCATATGGCCACAGTCACTTAGACAACTTGAGCGATGAAACACTTGCGACATTCAAACCAACCTAAAGCTATTGAGTGCTGCTCGGAAGCCACATTCGAAGAAATGCATTCAGATCTCCGAGCCAGATAAAAAAAAACTGGAATGTTGCAAATCTTCAGTAATTCATAGTTATGGTCACTGGTGACATCATCAGTGATATAATTTTTTGGTGTGACAGAAATTTGGCCTTCACTATTGCAAAAAAAGTATTAAAGAGCACGTTGTAAACACTGAAGCCCGTAGCCCAAAATGGCATTCAAGTGAGTTATTGAAGGCCAGTGCACAAACAGCCCATTCAGAATCCATGTTTCATAAATAACATACAGCTAAACCAGGCAAGACACCACAGGCATTAACGCCCCCTCCACCCAGTGCACACACACACACACACACACACACACACACACACACACACACACACACACACACACACACACACACACACACACACACACACACACACACACACACACACACACACACACACACACACACACACACACACACACACACACACACACACACACACACACACACACACACACACACACACACACACACACACACACACACACACACACACACACACACACACACACACACACACGTGTCCTGCAATGATGGACTACCTCCCTACAACCGGAGAGGCCATCTGACAAGACATGCCCAGGCACCAGGAAAAGCCCATTTGTAAAAGTTCTGCATGGCTTATGCTAATCTGTTCCACCCCTGCACACACACACACAAACACACACACCACTGGGAAGACAGGGCTGGAAGGCCAAGGCCTGCGCGGCCCAGAGAGCCCAGCCAGAAGGGGCTGCTCCAGTGTCACCGCGGGGTTATGGATGGCGGGCGGCTGTGGGACTGGCAGGTCATATTTCAGTCCCCCAGGGGGGTTAGGGGGACATTTCCTGGACAGGGGCCGCTGGGCAGGTGGAGGATGGCTGTCCGTCTCTAGCTATTAACTTCACCTCCTCCTGCGGCAGGAGGCTATGGGGCGGGAGGCTGCAGCTGCGAGGGGCTGGGAAGCAACAGTGAACAGGGCCATGATGCAGCCATCAAGCAGTTCCACATGAAGAATTCCGAGGGGGATAGAATTCCAGGTGAAATGCATCCATACAGTTGGAACAGGGGTTACATAGGAAGGTGTGCAGCTGATGTGCATCTGAGATGATAGCCCGAACCAACCATGAGGTGGGGGCCAGGCCATCTTAACAGCCATATACCACACACACACACACACATACACACACACACAAACCACTTTCAAAACATCAAATAAATGTCACATATAAATCAAAAAAACAAATTGAGTCATAAAACTGAACATTCCACACACAAAAAATGAAAAAGACAGCACTCAACATAAATGCTATTTCAGCTTTCATTACCCCCAAGAGCCATTAGGGAGACAGTAATCGGCAACCCTCCAACGCCATCCCATCACTGAAGACAATACTACAGCATGGGAAATAGGAAATCAAATGACACCCTCGGCTAGACGCCCCATTACACACACACAAATGCAGGCAGCAGGTACACAGGGCGAAATTAAACTACAGGAAGACGGAGCATAGAGGTGACGAGTTTCATTGGCCCTTTCCAAAGAGCCATGGATCGCCACTTGGCACCAAGGGGTACTGCGGGTACTCGAAGGCAGGGAGAGCTTAGATCTCAGTCTAAAAATAACGGCTAATTTCTTTGACATCTTTATAAACATTGATTTCAAAAAGTCCTCCAAAGGTGCAGCCTTCGGGTTCAAACACACAACACTTGCTGTCAGATTCAGCACATTTCTCCTCATGGTTCTCAAGCTGTCCGATTCTGTGTGTGTGCACAAAAACAACTCTGGTGGTCATACATACATCTATACTCTGTAAATAGGTAACAAATAAATAGACTCGGACCAAACAATACACGATTGCAGCCAATCAACTTGCTTCATGAGCATTAAAGGGAGGGGGGTATTTGACTGGCTCTTGAGTTCAAATATCAGCCATCTTCCACCAGGATTAAGGACTGGACCTTTAACTGTTGATGAATACAGTGGCTGTAAAACAACTATATATTCTCATATTGGCATTCGACCATCCAAAAAGAAATACTGTACATGACATGAAATGGCTATCACTTTACAAGCATCGGTATCATCATTATGTAAAAGTACCCACAGATATAGGGGACAATCTAGCAGCCTCGTCATTCATGTACATCCCCAATGGAACCTAACAATAGTCTGTTTGACATAATCAGATTCCTCCTAACAGGACGGAAGGTAACAGTGGGTTATGCTCATGTCCCCTGTGACTGTAGGCTCTAGGCTCCTTTTTTATTATGGCAAGCACTGTAGGACAGAGGGTCAATCAAACGAGGAGATGATTGTTAGACAACAGGACCCCATATTGATTAAGTTAAACTGTGTCTCGTTGTGGAGACTAACAGCACCGCAATAATCAATCCATGGTTTGATTATAACCATTAGGAATAGGCTACGTGCAGTTTACCAAGTAGCCTGTTGTCGTTGTTGAGTGTCAAGTCAAATGAAATCTACAGGGCAAAGTAGCTCGTGGTGGAATTAAAGCTCTCGTTGAATTACCTGGTGAGGAAATTAATTTCATTGCCCACCGATTCTTAGCGACTTTCCTTAAACCGTTAGCTGCCTGGGACATTTGAAAAGGAAACAGTATTTCTGTCTGCAAATCCGCCTGCCTTTCGTCCAGCCGTGACTCCCGTTTATGATGAAAACCCGTTCAAACTGCAACATGTCATTGTCACTAGATTTTACATGAAACAATAAAATCTTGCAAGACGCGTGCCCGTTCTCAGTAGCCATTTCAGTTATACGCTCGTAAAAGGGCTTTACTACGTAACCTAATGATTTTGAGAGGCAGTATTTTTACAAAGAACGCTCCAACGCTCAGAATTCTACAACGAAAACACACTGACACATGATGAACACAAGACCGTCAAGCCAGGGCTGCACAATTACTTGAAATGTTTAACCCGTTCAAACAAGTTATTTTCCAAAAATCACTGCAGTGTCATTGCCGAATGTGCAATACGTTTGGGCAGCAATCTGCATCCTTTCACTGTTGAACACCGGCCAAATTATTAATACAATGTTCGGACGCAATACTCGAAAACAAATTTCAACTTGCAAAGCCAAAACGCATTTTCGTCGTAATTTCAACATTTAAACTTTTCAGAGTTGCACACTATCGCACAAAATAATAAATACTTCTTAAAGCATATCATGACAACGCAATGACTCAACTTTAGAGTTTTTTGAATATCGGAGGCAAGCCAGTGAAAAGGTGGAACAAAACATTGGGAAAACTTTCATGCAGAATTACCTTTTCTCCTGTTTTGCCCTCAGACCTCAGGCAGACATCCGATTTCTTGATGACCTGAAGTCCTTACGGTATTGAATAACCAAACGGAACACAGACATGCACACGAGATTTGTTAGTTTTCCCACAGGACGTTTATCACTGGATCTCACAGACTGCGAAAGCGCGCTCCGTAGTACTACGTCGACCTACACGAGCCTACAGTGAAGGCGAGACTGCGTGAAAAACAGACCTCACCAGTCGCAACCTCCTCGAAGTCACGCCCTCGTGCTATTGGCAGGGACTCTACCCAATCAGATGGAATCAAATATTACCAGTCCTTCTTTGTCATTTTCAGTAGCAGAACGACTCAGAGATTATTGCGCGGATCTTCACTGGACATTTTTCTTGAGTAATACTGTTTAGTCTTTATAGCTTAATGGATTTGAGGTGATTACAATTTCTCTACCCAGCGTCAAAACACTGTTTTGATTTATCAAATGTTTTGTCTACAGATTGCTTATGGTCTTATCTCTTCTACCTAATAGCTCATCTGAAATTATTTGGTGTGTTGGAAAGACATGAGCAAGTCTGGAATATAAAGACAGTCGCTATCTGGTCTCTTGTGTGAATTTCAGTTATGTAATAAAATACTAAATATATAGCCTAAGTCATTAATTGAAACTAAATTCCTCTTGGTCTGACAAAAATATTCTCAAAATCCATGTCCTGGCCTAATTGGAAATGAGAATGGGACAGAGATATAATTCAGCACTTCTAAAAATCAATTTGACCCTCTTACGGACTAGTTTAAAAAAACATGATGCTGGACATTACTTTGATCGCCTATTCTCTTTCGTCTAGTTGAGGTAGATAAATGTGATCATATGAATAAAGAAAAAAAGGTTTTAGTAGAACAGTCCACTGACATCAATTAAATTAAACGATAGTGTCCAGTCTGGGCGGTAGAACAGAAGAGCTGGTGTGTGGAGGTGGAAATGGAGCGCTTTTGACCCTCAGTAGCAGTGAATGGAGGTAGAGAATCTGTGATATATTTTAGCATGCCAAGCAGTTTCCCTCATCCCCCTTCGGAGAGAGGGGTGGAGAGAAGGCGTGGAAGGGCGCTGAAGATAATGAAGAGGATCCTATGGTTCATTGCTCATGCAAATGCCTAATCATTACCAACCTCACTGGGGTGTGGTGGCCATGCCCTGGCAACAACCCCCCCCCCCCCCCCCCCCCCCCCCCGTAGTCTCATATCTACTTCCAGCGATATAAAAGACACTTAATGCAAAGTGACCCCCACAGTGAGAGGAGAGCAGAAAGCATTTTGGGGATATGGTTCCCATAGGGAGTAGAACACTGCCCTTGCTGTCACTGCTAAAAGCGTACAAGCCCGGTGGGAGAGGAAGTGGCGTTTGCTGGCATGTGTCTAAGGCACTGTGATGCTTTTGTTTATATGCATTTGGACAGTACTGTCTGCTGCCATATTGTGTCACAGCACAAGCTGAATTGTTTATTACAGTGAGGGAGTATTCAGTCATTCGACAGATAAACGATGGATGGGTTTTTTCTTTCCTCGTTTTGCATGCAGGATGAAGCCAGAGGATCATTTTGGTTCGGGTTTTGGGTTTAGGGGATAGTTTCTGATTGATTTATTTTCCTCATTCCCTTCTGGCAGCTTTTTTTGTATTTTGTATTTTTTTTTCCCCCCAAATGTGAGCCAAGACGCTGCGGTGAAGGGAAACGGATAAGCTCCGAGTGGACGCATTACAAGCCTGCTAGGGGAGTGCTCAGCTCCGCGTCAGCTTTGCTTGCTGGGGGACCCCCGTCTTGGCACTCATCTCCCTAAACATGAGTATTTTATGAAAGGCTTTTGCTCTGACTTTTTTAGTTCAAGAGGCGTGCTGTTGCACCACTCAGTATCTTGGATTTCAGACCAAAGAGGAAAAAATGGTACAGTTTGGATCTTGCGAGTGTGACATGTACATGTGCGAGGAAAATGAAAGGGCTCTGACAAAATTGTGTGTGTGTGTGTGCGTGTGCGTGTGCGTGTGTGTGTGTGTGTGTGTGTGTGTGTGTGTGTGTGTGTGTGTGTGTGTGTGCGTGTGCGTGTGCGTGTGCGTGTGCGTGTGCGTGTGTGTGTGTGTGTATGTGTGTGTGTGTGTGTCTGTCTGCGTGTGTGTGTGTGTGTGTGTGTGTGTGTGTGTATGTGTGTCTGTCTGCGTGTGTGTGTGTGTGTGTGTGTGTGTGTGTGTGTGTGTGTGTGTCTGTCTGCGTGTGTGTGTGTGTGGTGGATGGGAGTTGTGATTTGAATCTGCCCGAGGTATCATGAAAATAGAGTTTGCATTGCAAGCGCACAGAACAGCACCTTCAGTAGCCTCTCAGTGACACTGCGTCCCGGCCATTTAGATTGCCCCCTGATTATATTAATGGAAAAGAAGATGGTAGGAAACGGGATAACTGCTCTAAGAGAATGTAGCAGAGTGCAGACAGCAGAATATATCTTATTAAATCCCACTGAGCGAATGAATCAACCCGGCCGACTCTCAATCATTGCTATCGGGTCAAATGCAATCTGGATCAATACACTTAAAATAACACATAGAGAAAGCATCAAAGTGTAGAAAGGAGCGAAGGACATTCAAAGTTAATGAAAAGCTCCAAGGAGTGACATTTCAATCAGGCCCGGGCAAATTCATATTTTGGCTGACAGGTTCTGATGGCTTGACCTACAACACGCTGAACCGAACCTTTCCTGTCACACTTCTTAAATGACACCGTCCAGATTCGAAAAAAAGACTTTTCCAAAACAGGTTTCCAGGCCCAAATGATTAGAGCTTAACTTTTTCGTGGAACGAAGTGAAGTAAAAGATATTCGTGGATATCTCAGCAGGTGAGGTGCCAATTGGGCCAATCCCCATGTCCTGAAAATCGGTGCAGCTCGAGCCTGCTCTAATTTTCCCCTTTACTCCCTAACTACTAAAACACGTAAACAGATCTGGCATAGCATTGCACCTAAGAGTACAACATCCAGTTAATATCAGTCAAGGTGATATCCTGAGCCCACTCCCTATCCCTCCCCCTCATTCATTTCCTGTCTACTCTCCACTGTCCCATCGATAAAACAGCCCCCCCCCCCCCCCCCCCCTCCCCCCAAAAAAGAAAGAATAGGATTTTGGAAAATAGATTAAATGACACAACACAACTACTGTAAGAAGGATTGTATATCATGCATAGTATAAATAAATACTTGGAATGAAATGTTGATGTTGTTGAATATATCTATATGACCAGTATAATGTTATATATATGACCAATACAATGCACAGTGGTGCTGCTTAATATATCTGTATGACCAATACAACTACAACAGGAAAGTTTGCATATCATGCATAAGGACATTTAAGCGGTTGAATAGAAATGTTGTCGACTATATCTATCTGAGTTGATGAAGAGAGTGATAATGATGTGGATGAAGGTATTGTTGGAATGATAATGATGATTTCACCGTTTTGACTTCATGGGAACGTCAGCAGAAGCTCCAGTCTGGAGACCTAATTACTGAGAGTGCGCTACAGATGTGAAGAATCCATGTGTGCTCCCCAAGGAGCGGCCTCCCCCTCGCAGGGAAAGTGGGAAACTGCAAGCACTTAGGCTAGTTTTTTTAGACAAAGGATAATGATCAGAAAACATCACTTTGTGTTTGCTGTAGATTTCAATATGGAGGCCTTGAGGCGAGGGGTTTAATGCCTGGCTTGTTTTCTCCGAGGCTCTCGCAGAGGGAGACGGAACCGGTTCAGATCTCATTAATGTGCTGTTTCGCAGCTGATGTTTGCTGCTGCTGTGCGAGTCAGTCAAAAACACATAAGTGTCCTCTGAGATCAGAATGTTCCACAAATGAGATAATGAGATATGAAAAATTTAGCCTCTTAAATATGTGGTCTTTTTTTCCACTAATAAGTCACAAACACATATACTTGTGTTGACTGGTCTTCCTTGACTTGCGAAGACCTGTGCAGAAATCTCCTGCTGGGTAGATTCAAGGGGATTTGCAAAGCCGATATTTGCATGAGCCTGTTGGCTGTATGTGTTCTCAGAGTGTCTGTTATTGCTCTAGACACCAGGAAGAAGGAAGAACACGAGGCCTCAAACTGCCCTAGTCTTCCGTCACAAGATCTGCCCTCGTGTTGTTGGTTGGAAAACGCGGTCAAACCCACAAAAACACAGACACACACAGACACACACACACACACACACACACACACACACACACACTCAGGCAAACAAACACCACGAGTGTGTGCACATGCACATAAAAACACAGACACACACGACACCTGCAAAAATACAAGCCGACTGTCCTCAAAAAGACTTCAACCATAAATGCTTTATCAGTTTGTCATGTGCTCACTTATCCAGGGCAGCAGAACACTGGACTACATTCATAAATGCGTCCGGTATAATGCATGTGCTCTTGTTGGACCTGATTTGTATGAACATGCGAATATATTGATATATTTCACTCATCTGTGTTACAGAGCTAAAATGTCTGCAGTCATTAACAGTGGTGTAGTGGTCCCTGGAGAAGTGGGTATACTCTTAAATTTGCATTTTTTTTAAGCAGCCATACAGCACAGGATAAAAGCCCTGTTTTGAGAAGTTGGTATACGCAATGCTGACTGAAACATAAGTTGGTATACTCTGTATACCTGCGTATACCCTGGACTACACCACTGGTCATTTATATGCCACCCAATGTATCATCTCATAAGGTTTTTTTATATCACGCAGGAAGAAATGTTATACTGTGGGAAATCTGTCGCACTAAATTTGTTTCTACATTACACACAGCTGTAGTTTCTTTGAGGTTTGTGGTTGTCAAATGCAAGAAATGGCAAATATAGCTAAATCAGAGCACTTAGTCGTACCCAGGAAAAACTTAGACACCATCACTTTGAATGCTTTGAAGCTCAAACATCCCAAATATTTCAGACGGCAACATGCAAATATGGTGGAAAAGTACAGAATGTCCATGCCTCAAAAATATGATTTGTGAGAGACTGAAAACCCCAAATCAAATTCCTTAGATGCCACTTTGTGTCAGCCACGACTAGAGATGCTGAGAGAGTGAATGAAAGGAGAGACTGACAGCCACGGCCACACCAACCTCTGCTCTGAGGTAACAGCCAGCCATGCCTTTGAAAAATGTCCTACCTGTTCCTCTATTAACCAAGTGAAGGCAATGGATATGACTGGCCCCATCCTCCAGGGGTCTTTTGGTGCAGGGTTGCCAAGTTTCCCCTCAGTGCAATTACCTCAGGCACTTTGAAGATTAAAAAAAGCCTCAAACGTGGTCCCCAAAACAAGTCTGTGAGAAAGAGAGGACAGAGGGGTAAAAAAAAAAAAGGACGAAAATGGAGCCGACGACTCAATGCTGGACAGGTAGGACAGGAGTAATCAGTATTAATGTGTTTCTCGTGAGGAAAGTAAAATAGTTCCTTCACTGAGACCAGGGACATTGCTATTGTATACAAAGCAAACACGTGCCACAGGCCTTATATGCTCTTGACCGCCTGGTCCTCTCAACATTATATGTGACTCAAAAATCAATGGACACAGGCGGCCTGCTCCTTCCACCGGTTATCTCATTAAGTGGCTAGGCATTGCAAATGAACCTTTCAAATGTGAACTCCCTCCCTGGCTGGTTGCTTTGTCTTCAGCACGGCTCTGGATCTCCAAATGCGCTGGCACAGGACATCGATGGGAGCGGCGGGCGGTACGTCGTTAGAGCAGGAATGACTGTTCACAGCGAGTATTTTCAATCACGTCTAATGTCATCTCGAGAGCGATATTGCATTACCCTTCCTTTCGCGTTACTTGTGAGAGAGAGTGCACGCTTCTGTAAACCATTGTGTACATTCCCCCGGCAGACATGATAAATAAAAGATAGAAAAAGAGGAAGAAATGCAAGCTGGAGTTGAATGGCATCATCCTTGTAACAGAGATTATCTCAGTTGCCCCTCGTCAGACGCCTTCGTCTCACAACCGTAATGGGCCATCTTCACCGAGACCCATTTCACACTCACAGTTCATGACCATCACACACTATATAGCAGTAATGACATCGTCAACTGCCGTCGCAGGAGAACGGAGAGAAAAGCCACAATGGGTAAATATTAGAGGGTTAAATAAACATGATGAGTTTGGAGCGCCCAGGAATGGCATTCGAAGTCCATCAACACCCACTGGCTTCGCATTTCACTCTCCAGAAAAAGATGTTAAGGCCGTGCACTCTAGCAGGAGATGGCATCTCGGGGGCAAATGAATAATCATAAGAATGTGAGCATGTTGTGCAGATCTGTGTGTCTCTCTCTGTGTCTGTGTGTGTGTGTGTGAGTGTCTTTGTGTGTGTGTGTGTGTGTGTGTGTGAGTGGCTGTGTGTATGTGTGTGAGTGTCTCTGTGTGTGTGTGAGTGTGTTAGTGTGTGTGTGTGTGTGTGTGTGTGTGTGTGTGTGTGTGTGTGTGTGTGTCTGTGTGTGTGTGTGCTGTGTACGTGTGTGTGTGTGTATGTGAGTGTGCTGTGTCTGCGTGCTGTGTGTGTGTGTGTGTGTGCGTGCTGTGTTTTGTGCTGTGCAGCCGGGAGCAGGTCAGCTCAACCGGTGCCCCAGCTCTCCACTGATCTGCCCCTGGGGTCGAGGGTCACTGGCAGGGAGAGGATTCCGACGCGCGGCCTGCGGCTTCAGGCTGCCTAGGCGGCCGCTGACATTGGCTGCCCTTCTCCTCGGCTTACTGGTGGGCAGTAAAAACTCTCAGACAGTCACATTTCAGAGTCATGACTGAGAGCCTGACACCCCCCTGACCACCCCTGCCCCCCCCCCCCCCCTCTTTGGCCCCTCTGGCCCCGGGCCCCCTGCCAAGCCTCACCACCCAAGAGCACGGAGGTCCCTCTGGTTCAAGAGGTCAGAGCGAGCACTGCTGCCCCTCTGTAATGAATAAATCCCTTCATTTAGCGAGCTTCTATTTTTTTTTTTGTACAGTTGCCATTTTGTTTTCAGACGAAAAGCTTGGGAGTGGGGGTGGGATTTAATTGTCAACTGAACACACTGTACTTTATGCAAAAACCTTCCAAAAATGCGGTGAAATACTCAAAGACGCAGTGCACAAATCATGTGATGGCTGAATTGATTACAGATAAAAAAAAATCGTCAGATTCTTTCTTTTTGAACCTTTTTTAAGACCAAGATCGATTCCGTCATTAAATGAAAACACCCAATTACATTATTTTCAAAGAAACATCCAACAATTAACAGCTCTGGCGGTGTTGACTCAGAGGCGATGTGTGGAGAGTCAATAGGGACCCCATGCCAGCCAGCGGGTGAAGGCGGGGGGCAGGGCTGCCGGCGGGTGAAGGCGGGGGGCAGGCTGTCGAGGACAGGCATCTGGGGCTGGAGGCTCCTGGTGACATGGTGTTAATTAAATCAAAGCGGTGGGAAAGGCAAAGCGATTAATGAGGACCAGTCCATTGATGTGCCATAACTCACCAGGAGGTTTCCACCCGCCCCCCCGATTCTTTTCCGCCAAAATCCACCACGTGCCGGTGGGAACCTGTTTATTACCCCCCTACACACATAAACACATAAACACATAAGCACACACACACACACACTCAAACACACACACACACAATAACACACACACACACACACACATGCACACACACACACACACACACACACACACACACACACACACACACACACACACACACACACAAACACACACACACACACACGCATGCACACAAAAGCCCACCTCCACCCTCCCCTTTCTCCTAGCCCTGCCTATTCACAGCCTAAGTCCTTGCTCTAAATAAGACTAATTAGACTGTAGAGGCCTGAAAAAAAGACCCATCCTCTTCAGTGAAGTGACAGCAATTAATTTCCTTGGGAATGTGACTGCGACAGCGGCGTTTCTGGAGGTGATGAGCATGGTAACACCCACTGCAAACCCCCACCTACACCACACACACGACCACCACCCACCGCACACATACTACCACCACCCTGCACCTCCCTATGCACCCTATCACAGACACACCCTCAGGAGCCATCAACTGTATTCAGAGGGTGGTAACAGAACATGACATACGTAATGTGACATCTGTAATGTGACATCCGTAATTTCTGTGCCTTGTTGGGATCGCAGCCCCTCCACACACACACACACACACACACACACTAACTCCCACCTTTCCCCTACTTTGCCATCCTCCCTCGCACACCTTCCAGCTTGTTGCAGATATACAGTAGCTGCTTGATACATACCTATGCACAAACTCACACACACAACACACACACACGCACACACACACACACACACACACACACACACACACACACACACACACACACACACACACACACACACACACACACACACACACACACACACACACACACACACACACTCACACACACACACTCACACTCACACTCACACACACACACACAACACACAACACACACACACACAGTTGCTAAAAGGCCTCGTCCTCCTGTGATGCTGCTGGACAGGCTTCTGCGTGACTGAGAGGCGAGTGGGAGGATCAGGGTTATTACCCCCACCAAGGCCGCCTCTAATCACCGAAATCTGGGCCAGAACGTCTCCACAGACACACACACACACACACACACACACACACACACACACACACACACACACACGGTGTGTGTGAGAGAGAGAGATCGTTTTCATCTTTCATCCAAACTCCTAAGACTCTCATGCAAACCCTCGTCTTTACATCTTTCATTACCACACAGCACACGTTCTGTATCCTCATATCTAGCTCTGGTGGTTGCCTCACACACACAACGCTCTGCGTTACAGTACACGTTACCCTGCACTTTATGCACCGGGCATTTGCATCACAATAGGGTGCCGTTCCAGAACAGTGCAATTTACATCCGATCTCTGACCTGAAGCATCTTGCCAGCTCGCTGTTGTTCTGTAATTACCATCCTCGTAAGACACCTCGCATCTCAACAGAAGACCGAACACACACAAGCATTCAGAAGAAAATGGAAGTGGAGAGATCCGGCTTTTTTGCCTCCTTTGTTTTTTTAGCCATGATGCTTAGAATAGAGACTCTGCCGGCATCTGTTGCCTGTGGATGCTGAGAGCAGGTGTGTGCTGGCACCTCGCATCTCAACAGAAGACCAAACATACACAAGCATTCAGAAGAAAATGGAAGTGGAGAGATCCGTCTTTTTCGCCTCCTCTGTTTTTTAAGTCATGATTCTTAGACTAGAGAGGCTGCCGAGTCTGTGACGGCATCTATGGATGCTGAGAGCAGGTGTGTGCTGGAGGGAAACCAGCCACAACACTCACAGGAAGCCGGTGTTCATGTCACTGGTGGAACAGATATGCTGTTGTCCATTCCAACAGTTTTTGGCTTATTGTTTCTCCGTTCACATGTTTTCTTTGCTTGTAGCTATTTCAGAGGACTTGATTGCCTCTTCAGCTCCTGAGATAAGATTAGCCATTTTTTTTAGTAATCGCCTCATTCCTCTGTGAGTAGTTCCCACTAAGAGACAGCCAGTGTCTAGTGACATCTCAGCCAGCCAATGCAGACATCCCTCAGATCAGAAGCCCCTTCTCCTTCAGCTTACTTCACTGAGAAAGCTGCAATTCCTCAGGCGCGGCAATCATTACACTTCAGAGACCTCAGTCTCTGCCCAAGATCCAACACTGATGTTCAACTGGCTGCCTATTTATTCTCTACTGCCTCAGAATCTTTTGATGCTTGATAAGTGACTAGGGTCCACAGATACCTTAAGGATACTTGGATGCAACTAGAGAGTGTTTGGAGTGGAGTGATTTCCTAACGGAGAGGAAATAAACAACTATAAAAAGCTTAAGACCCTTACTTTTGTGTAAGGGTGGAAAGGCCAGCATTGCATTTCAAAGGCACCACAACACCTCTGCATTATTACTCTACATGCAGATGACTTGATGCTAAGATATTTCTTAATAAAACAGTCGCAACTCCATTGTGCAGTTATGATCTT
The DNA here is from genome assembly GCF_963457725.1 of Sprattus sprattus. Lineage (NCBI taxonomy): Eukaryota > Metazoa > Chordata > Actinopteri > Clupeiformes > Clupeidae > Sprattus > Sprattus sprattus. The sequence continues at coordinate 21,079,826 of NC_137917.1, read as the reverse complement.
TCATTTGACCTGCATTTCCTTGCATTGGGAGTTAAGAGAGAATAAGGGCACACACATACACACACACACACACACACACACACACAAATACACAAAGAGAGATAGACACAGGAAATGGAGAGAGAATATCTGAGCACTGTTCTACGGGACTCAGACACAATTAATTTCAGTTGAGCTACCATCTGCTCCTCATTGATCCGTATGTTTGCTTGTGGGAGGCAAACAGATGTACTGTAAGAGGCAGCCTCACTCGGTCCTGGAGAAACAGGCAGCTCGGAGCCTCACACTCGGCCCTGGAGAAACAGGAGGGTCGGAGCCCCACTCAGCCCTGGAGAACGAGGCATCTCGGAGCCACACACTCGGCCCTGGAGAACGAGGCAGCAGGGGGTTTGTCAGTCTTTGGAGTCTAAAAGAAGCACAGTCATTTCTGAAACCACATGCAGCAGCAATGAAGCAAAAGCAAGGGTGTGCATGTTGAAAACACTGGAGCTAATTTGAACAATGGAAAAGTATGCACTTGTTTAAACAATGCGCTAGTGGACAAAACACGCCGACACTGAATCCCTTAAAAACAGGGGGTAACCACACAAGCAAGTCAATGGTTATGGAGGAAGACTGCCATATTAGTTTGTGCAAATTGTAACTTTTCTTTTGTCGTCTGCACCTCAACACTTTGTTTGTTACAAACTCTCCCAGCTTCCCTAGTTATCATAGAAGGAAGTCTTCCAACAGTGTTATGGCTGTTCTAAGCCAGAAGTCATTATTAAGCAAGCTTCTTAAACCAGATTAAAAAAAGGAAGACATTTTGATAAGGATACCGCTTCCTCTCGGCATCAGCTCAGGAGGGAGTTAAGGAGCCACTTGACCCCTCTGCTGCAGTCTCAAACCTATTCCCTCCTATAGTGATATGATCAGACTTCACACAATTTGAACCGCCAGACCTCAGCTGACCTCTATTAAGTATATCTTGCTTCAAAGACGCAGAGAACATCAAGGGGAGCAGCGAGTAAGTCCTCTGGGTGACAAACTCATGCTTCATTGATATTCATGTTGTGTGGCTATCTGAGGCGATAAAGGGAGTAGAACTGTGTTGCTCCTATGGCCCGGGGGTGATTTGGACTTCTGTAAGAGAGAATCTTTAGCTTGTTCTCATAGGAGAACCCCTTATAGGCTGGACTCAGGGTCTTTAAGTTGTTGTCCAGAGGTCCTTGGAGTTCTTCAAAGGATTTTGTGATAGTGATTATAGAAGGGAGAGTGCAGTCACTCCAACCGGCCTTGAACCCAGGTCTACGGGGTACCAAACCGGAAGCCTGACCACAATGTCAAAGAGCCAGGCTGGCGTGATCCACAGCATACATGAGCCTATAGTCAAAAGACGATACACTGTCACCGTGAATCGTGATCCACAACCTACATGAGCCTATAGTCAAAAGACGATTCTGCGTCAACGTGATCCACAGCCTACATTGCCCTATAGTCAAAAGATGATTCTCTGTCACCGTGATCCACAGCATACATGAGCCTATAGTCAAAAGATGATACTCTGTCACCGTGATCCACAACCTACATGAGCCTATAGTTAAAGATGATACTCTGTCACCGTGATCCACAGCATACATGAGCCTATAGTCAAAAGATGATTCTCTGTCACCGTGATCCACAGCAGCATACATGAGCCTATAGTCAAAAGATGATTCTCTGTCACCGTGATCCACAGCATACATGAGCCTATAGTCAAAAGATGATTCTCTGTCACCGTGATCCACAGCATACATGAGCCTATAGTCAAAAGATGATTCTCTGTCACCGTGATCCACAACCTACATGAGCCTATAGTTAAAGATGATACTCTGTCACCATGATCCACAGCAGCATACATGAGCCTATAGTCAAAAGATGATTCTCTGTCACCGTGATCCACAACCTACATGAGCCTATAGTCAAAAGATGATTCTCTGTCACCGTCAAAAGACGTTGTTGGGAAAAACAGAGAGTCTATGCTCATGGAGGAATTCACAGGCAGACAGTCAGAGACAGTCAGTGCCTCACTAAAGATGATAACCAATCCCTGTTTGACCTCTTACTTTGTGAATTCAAGTGTTCAGGTATTTTAAGAGTTCTTAATAAGTTCCACACCGGATTTTGGATAACAACCTTCAAAGCAGTTTGCTGACAACTCAAATTGTCCCATCGCCACAGATGGAGTCTGGAAAAGAATCACTTCAATGAATGAACAATCAAGCATATGCAGAGCAGTGTATCCCAGCGACGAGGACTGATCCCTGTCTGGCTTCCAGTCTTCCACCATTCTGCTCCTACGTCTCTGCCACCCTCCCTTGCTACTTCATCCTAACAACAGTGTGGAGGGAGATATCTGTCTCTCCCACCTCCCTCAATACCCCATCCTACCAACAGTGTGAATATAAGGCAGATATCTGTCTCTCCCACCTCCCTCAATACCCCATCCTACCAACAGTGTGAATATAAGGCAGATATCTGTCTCTCCCACCTCCCTCAATACCCCATCCTACCAACAGTGTGGAGGGAGATATCTGTCTCTCCCACCCTCCCTCAATACCCCATCCTACCAACAGTGTGGCCTGCTGGCAGGTATGAGGCAGATATCTGTCTCTCCCACCTCCCTCAATACCCCATCCTACCAACAGTGTGAATATAAGGCAGATATCTGTCTCTCCCACCCTCCCTCAATACCCCATCCTACCAACAGTGTGGCCTGCTGGCAGGTATGAGGCAGATATCGGTTTCTCCCACCCTCCCGCCCACACGCCACTATCTCAGCTGGAGAAGACAGCTGAAGGGGGCACCTTAGAGTCCAGATCTTACCCCACAGACACCTTAGAGTCCAGATCTTACCCCACAGACACCTTAGAGTCCAGATCTTACCCCACAGACACCTTAGAGTCCAGATCTTACCCCACAGACACCTTAGGGTGCAGATCTTACCCCACAGACAGGCCTGCTTCCTATTAGTTGTGGCACAGGTGTCAGGTGTGTGTGTGTGTGTGTGTGTGTGTGTGTGCGTGTGCGTGTGGATGCGTGCATGCGTGTGCATGTGGATGCGTGCATGAGTGTGTGAGTGTCTGTGTGTGTGTGTGTGTGTGTGTGTGTGTGTGTGTGTGTGTGTGTGTGTGTGTGCGTGTGCGTGTGGATGCGTGCATGCGTGTGCATGTGGATGCGTGCGTGAGTGTGTGTGTGTGTGTGTGTGTGTGTGTGTGTGTGTGTGTGTGTGTGTGTGTGTGTGTGTGTGTGTGTGTGTGGGCTACACTGCCACTGCTGGAGGCCCCCGGCAGGGTTGAGGCACCCGTCGCGTGTGGCACACCTGGACGCGTGTTAGCAACCAGCTGATGGGCCACCTGAAGGAGCTCCTGTCTGGAGCCAGGAACGCTCTATTCTTCTGGGAGAGTGAGTGTGTGTGCGCGTGTGTGTGTTTGTGTGTGTGTAAGTGTGTACGTGCCGCTGTTTGCGCCAGTTGGTTGTCTGAGACGGCGACTGTTTGACGGATGTGCACGCGTCACTGTCGGCAGCTCATGGAAACGCAACAGGCAAGCTGTGTCTCACACAGAACACACACAGTACGCACCAAAACAAAAACAAACATACAAACACACAAACACACAAACACACAAACACACACCCACGCCGGCATTGCTGATACTCGAAATCTGTTCTTTTGTCTACTGGGCACAACTAAATATGATATCAACCTGGCGGAGGGATGCTGTTTGTGTATTTTAGGGTTTATGTGAATAAGCCGGAAGGCTTGCTATCCGTATGGGCATAATCCACAATTTCCATGTGAATGTGACAACGAAGCCTGGAGCCGTCCATACGTGCCAGCCAATGCCATTGCAGTTTCTTTTCTTTTTTGAAACATGAATGTCCCCCCGCCACTCCCCCCCCCCCCCCCCCCCCCCCCCCCTCCCCCCTCCCACACACACACACACCCTCACAATATCCCTGGAAAGTTATTCATTGCGACGGACAGGTCTGAAATAGCCTCTTTTCAGTTTTACAACGCGGACGCCCGTAACACTGAGGCTCGGGCTTGGGAGGGAGCCCAGCGGAGTCTGACAGCAGTAATCTCTCGCCGGCAAAGAAAAGCGTAGAGAAGTGAAGAGAAGAGAAGAGAAGAGAGAGAGAACGCGAGGGCCCCCCAACAAATCAGCGTGACAGTAACTTTAAGTACCAACTCTGCTTAAGGCCCCTACACTGTCATCATCATTACCATTTGCTGCTGCTGCTGCGGTATATTGCAGCCCCTGCACCAGCATGAGTTAGGGAAGAGGTGGCATTGTGTGTGTGTGTGTGTGTGTGTGTGTGTGTGTGTGTCTGTGCGTGCGTGCGTGAGTGCGTGCGTGCGTGCGTGTGTGTGTGTGTGTGCAGCAGCATGAGTTAGGGAAGAGGTGGCATCGTGTGTGTGTGTGTGTGTGTGTGTGTGTGTGTGTGTGTGTGTGTGTGCAGCAGCATGAGTAAGGGAAGAGGTGGCATTGTGTGTGTGTGTGTGAGAGTGTGTGTGTTTGTGTGTGTGTGTGTGTGTGTGCAGCAGCATGAGTTAGGACAGAGGTGGCATCGGCCCGAGCACTCAAATGTGTTCATTACTCTGAAGCACTTGACTGGGGCTTGCTTAAAGAAGCATACCGTCAGAAGTGCAGGGCTGCTTGATCCAAAGATGTATCCTTGTGCACTGAATGGAGAATGCACATGTAACTGATACGCTATGAGTGATGCTTGTTCTGACAGTAGCAGTAGAGACAAGACAGAGACAAGACAAGAAAGCTTTCATATTTGTCCTTTATTTTGCTACATTCACATCTTTTTTTTTGGGTGGAAGAATGGAGTATAATTCACAGCAGTTGTTTGTGCGTAGTTGGAGTATCAAACGTATTTTAATAATACAAAAATCCTTTGAAAATAGGGAACCACTCTGACCTCATATGTCTCCCCACCATCTGTTCTCTGGCCATGATCGTTGAGAACAGTGAGGTAAAGCCAATATGTCACCTTGAGTCAAGCTCTTATCTTTAATCTTTTAATCATCTCCAGTGATGAGAAGAGGGACTGTAAGTATTGACATACGCTAGCATGGACATTTCGGTTTTAATTGAAATACCAACATTACAAGCACTTCAAAAGTATCTGACCTTTACCTCCAGTTTGAGAGGCAATTAATATAGTGAGTGCATAAAATGTTGTCAAAATAATCAACAACAATTACAACAACAACAACAACAACAACAATAAAAACACTCAGCGGGCCAAGGTAAATAAATAAAAGCCAGCAGTATTCCAACTGGCTCGAGGGTATCCAGCACTTTGGTATAATGTATGACGGCTCTAAACTCTTCTCCCTCTCAGAGGCTGGTTTTGATTTATCGAGCCTGATCATTTCAGCACAACCACCGCCCCCCTACCCTTTCTCTCTGTCCAACCCCCCCCCCCCCCCCCACCCCCCTCCACCCCCACCACCTCTCTTTCTCTTTCTCAATCTGTTTCTCTCTCTCTCTTTCTCTCCCTCTCTCTCTCTCCCTCTCTCTCTCCTGCAGTCAGCTCCCATTAGAGAACGTGTTGGCATATCTGCACAGCCCCAGGCTAGGCACCAAATGACTTAAAATAATAAAGAACAAATGTGTTTGCAGAGGGGGTGGGTGGGTTAATTCACTGGGGGAAGGTGGGTAGTGTGTGTGTGTGTGTGTGTGTGTGTAGGGGGGGGGGGGGGGGGGGGGGGTGCAGCACTGAAAAAAAGCAACAACTGAGGAGGTTCTTACATAGATTTGGGGATACAGGGGACAATACGATGTTCAGAAACACGTTACGTAAATAGGAAATATGCTTCTCCTTACTGGCCCCTGAGTCTGAACGCATGGTGTCGAATTTGAATGTGTACATGTTTACCTGCCTTCAGAGAGGAGTTTAACAATGCAACACCATGGCCCTTTCCCAGAATCTATTTAACCGCAAATACATTATTATCATAATTCATGAAAAGTCTCTGGGTCAGAGTTTGCATAGAGGTTGAAAGCGGGGGTGACCAACCCATTAACTGTGTGCCAGTTCGTGCTGTATGTGATTTAGCAGCTGTGACTCATTGCCACGACAACAGAATGCTTGATTCCAACGCACATTACTGTGTGCGATATTCTCATAAATCAACGTCTAAACAAATAAACATGCGCCCGGTCCTCGGTCCGTGCCCAAACATGCCTCGAGAACAGAGTGCCTTTTTAATATCTCCGCCATAAACACAGGATGAAAGACTGGCAAACAGATGTGTGTTGCTGGGAACTACTACAGATTAATACACACATATGTACATGCACATAAACACACATACACACACACACACACACACACACACACACACACACACACACACACACACACACACACACACACACACACACACACACACACACACACACACACACACACACACCCACACCCACACACACACACACACACACACACACACACAGATAGGCTGCAGCCACTCACAGATGAGTCCCATCTTAATCTGGATTATCCCCCACCGTGTGCAAAGTCCTGGTAAAGAGATCAGTAGAAACAGCCCTCGTCATTGTTCTTGCTGTTTACCCCAGTGCCGATGCTCTAACTTTCTGATGCTTTTTTTTTTTTTACAGTAAGTCGGCCAAAGAAGAAGCAGTGGGTGATACAGCACATGAGACTGCCTGACAGTCCCCTTTGAAGTGTGGCCTTGAGGAAACATATACTTCCTCTGCCGAAGAGGCTCTCGCCGCACTGAGGAAGCCCAGCTGACTACAGCTGATGAGGTTGAATATGCTCTCTGCAGAGAGCTAGGATACAATCTGTTTGGAAAGGACTCCATTTGAATGTTTGCGCAAGGGATGTTTTTTTTCTTTAGCTTTTTCGTACGTCTCCTTTAAATCCTCACAATTCTTTTGAGGGCTCTTCCATAATCAAATATATTTTTTGCATGTTTGTCAAAGTTTTTTTCAGCTTCTCTCAAGAGCTTCCCTGTTGACAAATACCTCTGTTGAGCCTTTCATTAAATTACAAAATGACTCATTAAGTATTTATTGCAGTTTATGAACATCCGTGACACACCGAGCGAGCGCCCAGCAAAAAAAAACACACTCTCTCCGGAGTGTTTAACCAGCCCAGCGTGTGGTGTGGCCGCGCGGCGTTGGGGGTAAAATTGGCGGACGTTTAGAGCGTTTAACTGGAGGTCTATGAGGATGGGCAGGGGAGGGCTTATCCTCCCAGCTCACTGACAACTTAATCAGATCCGTCTGTCCTCCATCTCTCTTGCGGTGGCCTCTCCCTTGCTCCAGCACATCCAGAGGCCATTTTCAATGCATACACAATAAGGTCCTTCTCTGTGCGAAGCAGAGATTAAAAAGTCATTTTTTTTTCACTTCTTCTTTCTTTTTTTCCTCTCCCATCCCCCCCCCCCCCCCCCCCCCCTCTGCATTTGGGCCGGGCGGGGGGGGTGGTAAAAAGACGGCATGCGTCGGAGCCAGTGGAAGGCAGTTCTGAGACTGCTGCAGGCAGGAGTCGAGCAGCATAGCTAGAGAGTCTGTGTGTGAGAAAACAAATAAAATCTTCTGCACAAGGACAGAGTGTGTGTATGTGTGTGTTTGTTTGTGTGTGTGTGTGTGAATGTGTGGGAGGGGGGTTTGGGGGCCTGAAAAGCTGCCTGTGGGATGACTGGTTGTGTTGAATCTAAATCTGCTGATAAAAGGCAGGGAGAGGTGGTGCCCGTCATGCCAAATAATGGGCACAGTTGTCACCACACAGACCCGCAGAGAGTCCAATCACGCTCGGAAGCATCTGGAGCGCCAGGCCAGGCCAAGAAGCTGTTGGGCTGGGTTTCCACCTTCCCCTCAGAGGAAGCGTCCTAGCGTCAGGAAACAAAGAGGACATTTCATTTACTTCCTTTCATATCACTAGTGATTGACTTCCCACCAGCTTTTACAGAGATCAGCTAATGTGCGATTTACTTTATATGTTTCACTGTGGGAGAGTGGGAAACGTCCGATCGATTCCTGTGTATGTCTTGACATGCTAAGAAATTGACAATAAAGCTACTTTGACTTTGAAAACATAAACTCCCTAGCTGGTTTCTGGTATTTGTCCACTTTTTGCTGTTACAAAGCCTTATAAACCGTGTTCTCAGAATGAGGGAGATGATTTTTGTCCAATAACTGTATATAAGTTCATACAAACTAAAGCCACTTATTCCTGACTCAAGATCTGTAGGTGCAGGCGGCTGAATTTGACCAAATCTCTGTAAGTTATTACCAGTCAGAGATTAGGTAATGATACACTAATGTAATGATACACTATGCTTCAATGGCACATTTGACATAATGCATAATGAAACTATACCTAGTTATACATTTTCAAGAAATGTGTGACACTGTGGAAATCTAAAAATACTCAACTTTCCACCCACGTCCACCACTGTGAACTTGGACGCAAAGCCTTAACATCAGCATCACATTCTGATGCATTCGGATCACAATTCTGTGAGAATTTGCCCTTTGGCGAATCTCATTATGACTGGTTCTCATAAACACTAAGATCAGAGGATAAATCCCTCCTCTGTCCCTCAGCGAAGTTCTCTAATCCCCTGTTTCAGCACATATTTGGTTTGTCAAATGTGCGCTCCCCTTAGAATTAACCAAAAGGGAAGGTTGGTAATACTACAGCAGGACAGAGTCCCAATAGGATACATAGACATTTAATGAGTACACTGTGAAGGACAGATCTGTTGACTTCTATTGTGAAGATAGCAATGGCTGGGAACACTGAGTTACTACACGATATTGAGCATATAGAACCTCTAAAAAGATCTATAAATCCCTGGATTACGTTATGTATCTTTAGTGGGGGTAGCATTGTCTGTCTGAATCTTAAAGCCTTTCTAGAAATCTTTCTGATGTACTTCAGACAGACTGATTACTGAAGGATGATCTTGTTCTTTCAAGCTGCAGTACCTGAAAGCTGGCCTCTTTGGTACTTTGTGAGTCTTGATGTTCTTCCTCTGATGTGATAGAACTGGTATAGAGTCAACAATGCTAGTTAGTTTTGAGAGTGCGAAGCAGGAATATCCTTCGTGGTGTCTTTTTATGCACTTGGATATTTTAAACATTTTCTCCAAAGCAAGCATATGAAATGTGATGAAAGCTTCCTCCTAATATAAATGTGCTGTGTGCGGTTGTCATGGGGTTAGAAAGGGTTAGATAAAATGAAGGCCGAAAAGGCTACTCTATTCAATTTCCCAGCTGAGCATAATATTAGTTGCATTTTGCATCCTCCATATTTATCAGGGGGGTAAAGGTTGTCCTTTCATGCACTCAAAGCCAAACACTAAATATTAATAGCACATAGCATAGCATTTGCCAAACCAGCAGTGTCATTCAGATGAAGACAGGAGGTTACTCTTTGAACAGCAAGCATTTTGCTGAGAGGCCTAGGGGTAAAATCAGTGACAGATACTCAGAATAGACATATCGAGGATTGGGCGGAAGGCTAAAAAAAAACAGACAAAAACATCATACATGGATGAAAGCAGCAGGTTTGCCGAGGGAAAGAAGTGGAAGAGTCGATACAGGAGGTGACAGGGAGGAAAAGGACAACACAGCAAGATGGAGATTAAGGGGAAGGGGAAGCTGGAGCGACAGGACAAGAAAGAGAGAGGGAAGGGGGGAGGAACAGAGGGTGACAGGACAGGAAAGAGAGAGGGAAGGGGGGAGGAACAGAGGGTGACAGGATGAGAAAAGGAGGAGGAAGGACAAGAGTGACAGAGCGGCGAAAAAAGGAGAGGAAATAAAGCCAATCCCCAAGGGTGATGACAGAGGAGTGTTTGTGTGTGTGTGTGTGTGTGTGTGTGTGTGTGTGTGTGTGTGTGTGTGTGTGTGTGTGTGTGAGTGTGTGTGTGTGTTTGTGTATGTGTGCATCTGTGTGTGTGTCTGTGAGTGCATGCATCTGTGTGAGTGGTGGGGGTACCAGGAATAAGCACAAACATTAGCCGTCGAATACAATAGACCCTAGCCCATAACCCCAAGGGGTGTCCCCTCCCTTTCACTAACACACACATACTCTCACACACACACATGCACACGCACACACACACACACACACACACACACACACACACACACACACACACACACACTCACACACACACAAAACAAACCCAAAGATCTCTCACATCCGTATGCAAACTCAAGACGCACTCTAAAATAACATGAGGCAATCTCCATTGGGTTTCAGGAACACAAGGCAGTGGGCTATGCTTTGATCAGCCCCCTCACTGCACAGCGGTTGGTGGGCATGGCTGGCGTACGGCCCCACGGTCTCCCCCCCTGCACTTAGAATTCTCTCCGTGGTGAGGCTGCACGAGGCAATCACAGGGAGAGAGCACTACAGAAGTGCCCACCAGTGCAAAGGATCAGTGCTTTAAGTGCTCCGCTTCATCTCACCTCGGCTCGCCAGCGCCTCTCCGGAAAAAAAAAAACCCCTTCCCTGCGTCACCCCTCCCCACCTAGCCATTTCAAATCCTCCTCCTCCTCCTTCTCCTCCTCCTCCCCCTCCTCCTCCTCCTCCTCCACCTCCTCCTCCTCCACTTCAGGCTCACACCCGGCTAGAAGGATGTGCTTAATTGGTTATTAGATGGAGTCTGGCATCGTCACCTCATTACGGAGCGCTTAAAAAAAAAGATGACTGGACGCTCCAGTTTCAATTTGTTCCAGTTCCATCGGCTGCCTCGGAGGATCATGTTGATACTCCCAGCGAGGAGACAGGCTTGTGAGAGGGGGGGTCGCTGTCAATAATGAATGTGTGTTCATCGCTGATGGGGGTGATGTTTTGTTTAAAATGGACGCATTAAGGGAGAAAACGATCGGTTTGCTTTCAGGCGAAGCGGGTTTTTGCATATGCCACTCAACTAGCAGTATGCAAACTAACAAGGTCAACCTAAATGTGCCTCCCGTAGATATTACACCAATTATATAAATAGAATAATAGCTGACGCTGCTTCAAAATAACACTTATCTCAGCGGGGACAAACATTAGCAGTAAGTATCACCCATGCTGAGTTGCGGTCTTCGTGGATGAGTGGATGTGATGGTTCCATTACTGCGTGAACATTATCTCATTGCTATAAATAAAGGTTCATCATGTTTTGCAAATAAACGAAACGGTGTTGAGTTCATACCTGTTGAGGTTATACATAGCTGAGAAAGACTTTTTTTTTTAAATATGGTAATGTCCTACACGCCATTTGGGTGCGTGGCAGAGTAGGGCACTAATTGAGGTGATAGGCAGTCATGTACACATAACGAATTTGTAAAATCGCTGTAAAATTTGACGAACCATTTCAAGGACCTTTACCAGTTAAAGCATCTGAGTCGCTGTGCAGCCGAGCATCAGGAAAAGTTGTCAAGGGCATCCTGCTATGACAGAGGAGCATTGGGCAATGACACAACTCTCTCCGCCCTGTTACCCCTGAGACAAACCATCAGTGCACAAAAAGTGTCGAGCGATCCCTCCACCCTTCCCCCTTCACCACTCCACCCTTCCTCAGGGGGAAGTGACAGTGGCCATTCTCCTGCCAAATGGATGTCTCTGCGCAGGGGTTGCCTTTAACACAAGCAGTGCCCTCGTCTCAACCTTTTCTAACAAGAGAGATCAATTAGCCATGAATCAACCGAACGGAGAATGGGACGGCGGGCTTTGCCATCGCAGTCAGCCGCCAGAGTGGGACTGTTTGTCTGCGGCAGTGGAGAAAGCAGGATGAATGGCCTCATTGTGCAGAGAGGCCAGAGTTGAGGACAATTGTGTCCTGGAGAACTGTTCTTACTCTCTCACTGCTCTCTCTCTTTCTCGCTCTCTCTCTCTTTCTCTCTCTCTCTCTTTCTTTTATAGAGGTTTCAGCCCCTATGCTAACTGGCAATTAAGGTCAAATGGAAGACCATTTGTGTGTGTGTGTGTGTGTGTGTGTGTGTGTGTTTTCCTGTCTGTCTGTGTGGTCCTGTGGATCCCCTAAAGTAACTTGATTTCAGTGGACCATTAAAATAGAAGAGTGCAACCTATTTCATTAACTTGCGACCCACAATCCCAGGGAAAACAATTGGCTCAAGGTGGAACAAAACATACCATACAGTATAACACACAGTATAAACCAGCATCAAATTTGGAGGAAATGAGATTAAATGAGATGAGTAATTAGACGAAAATGACACTGGTCTAAATGTTCAAGCGTTTGCATTGTCTGTCAATGAAAGTATTTCATCTTCAACCCCGGGGTTTGGGTCTGACCTGTAGTAAAAATGCACACTTTCACCTCTGTAGTTCATGCAGTAGCTCCTCCTCCTCCTTCTCCTCCTTCTCTTCCTCCCCTTTTTTGGTCTTCTCCCCCTCTCCCCCCGTCTCTTTCCTGTCTCTTAACCATTGGTCAGTCATCCTGGACGCATCATGTCATCCAGGGCTATCGAGGTCAGAGGCTGCCAAAGTAGTGGTGAGCTGAAGACTGGGAGAGAGGCCATGGATGAGGGTGAGAGGTTTGGAACGGTCTCCCCTGCGGGCGTCGTGGGTTTTTTCCATTTGGACTGGCTCGTTCCTTCCTCAAGCGGTCCAATTACGCGGTGCTCCTACGAGTGTATCTGAGTGGGGAGAGTGAGAGCCTCGCCTGTGAAGTGATTACAGGGTAGGGGGAACGCAAATATTACCGCTGGCTCTAATCATTGATTCATACACATTTCAAACAGTTCTGGCTTGAAAAATAATTGATGGGGATAATTAAACAATTTAGAGCTCGCGGATGGAGTGGTAATCACAGAGACATGAGCGTGCAAAACTCGAGCTGCAAACCTCCCTTCAGGACAACTAAAGGCTGGATTTATGGGAAAGCGCCTCAGGAGCCGGGTAACAAGGGTCAATAATGTCCGCAGAGCCAGTATTGGACGGGGTCGTTGTCTTGGCACCAGGGGGAGCAGAGAGTAATTTCCTTTTATCTGTCTCTCGATAGAAACTTTGTGGAAATCAGTAAACGTGAATAAAACTAACTTCAACTGTTAAACTACAAGGTTTTAATTTCCGTCGATGCAACCGTATGCACAGTAGAAATCCTCGATAATGCTTACACAACCTTATGCACAGAAGAAGTACTCGATGGTGCTTACACAACCGTATGCCCATAAGACGTCCTCGATGGTGTTTGCGTCCTTAAATCGCTCAAACATGTTTGGGAGTCATGGCAGTTATTATGTTTGACCATGTCAGAACCAAGGGATTTTTTTTCAATGCACATTGAACCAGAAATGAACAGACAGACAGACAAACAGATAATTCATATAGACAGGCATTATAAATGGAATACATATTCAGCCCTGTTATAGATAATAGATAGTAAGTTTATTCAGTTATAGATAGATAACTACACATTGAGTTCTGGTATTTTAATTTGGTTAAATAATAATAAGTACGATTTTTTACTTTCAAGTAACTACATACAAAGTGCAGTAAACTGAAAAAACTAAATCGAATCAATCTACTACGACCTCCTTAAAACAGAATCAGTTTTTTAAGGCACTTCAAATATAAGTTGTTTCAAGAATTTTGAAGAACTCTCCACCGTTTTTTTGTGGATTTAGACTGCTTTGATTCTTTCTGTCTATTCGTGTAATCCCAAGTTACACTGGTCTCTGCCAGTTCTGAGCTGATGGCCTTTAGTTTTTTGATGTGGTCTATCACCTTCTTTCTTTAAAATCATATAAATACCTCACTGGAATACTTCACTTTTTTCAAAAGGAGTGTTTTAAAATCTAAAACATAACATTTCTCATTGACACACTGATGCTAATGAGGACAGATTATAACTGTCTAAGACAAATCCTTAACACTTTTGCACAGTACTGTATATTACATCCTGGAATTTCACCATTCATTTGCAGCAATGGGATCATGAAAGACCACTATCTTCACTCAGGGTAGATATCTTAATTACCTGAGTTTTCTTTTTTAGATAAGGAGAATCACCATCTGCCGAGCTTTTCAAGCACGATCACAAATAAGCATAAGCATACTCAAATATATTTTCTTATACATGTATACATAAACAAGGAAGACATCTCCAAGCGTCTTTTGGTAAAACACAATCTCCTGTTCAGGTTCTGCCAAAGGAAATGTGGAATCATTGTCATAGACAGAAGAACAACAAACAGCAGTTTGTGTGTCCGGGATGAGAGAATGCGAGGTGAAAGGATGAAGCGGGCTGTGTGAAGTTTTAATCCCTTTGCTCTCGGTGTGGAAAATGATCTGCCAGTTTGAATTGTGTAATTGAGTGTTGTGAGAAGGCCACACATGAAAAAAAAAAAAAATGGGAGTCAGTCTCTCAGGCAATTGTTGGAAATGAAGATTAACCACACAATCTGGTGCCACTGATTCATCATGCAATACGTGATTGGGATCCTCAGATCCTTCTAAAGAGACACAGATGTTTCAGTTTTCCTGATATGTGCAGGTTGGTCTCTAGCGGATCTCGCTTACGTGTCAGTTTCAAAAGGACATTTCTAACTGCAGTGGTTCGTTTTGATGGTGTGAATGCTTGCACTCCCTGTGCTGTGTTACGGACTCCTATGAATGCCGAACGAATTTACTGATTGAAAAATTACAGGTGCTTCAGACTCTCAAACTCATGTGCCCTGAGAGGGATCTTGAGGTGCCGGGGCACATTAGTTATGTAGTCTTTAAATGGACCCAATTACAACCATCCTGCTGTGTTGCTTACAAAAGAAAAACTCCAATCCCTCGCACGGTAGCTATTACTCTCTCTCTCTCTCTCTCTCTCTCTCCACAAAGCAAAAAACAAATCAATTATATTGATATTTCTACCATGGCAACCTGCATCAGGGTATAGCTTCCAATGAGGAAAATTAGTACTACCAGCTACTTACATCTCAAATTAACCGACCTTTATTGATTTTCTAAGGAACACACACACTTTCTGTCACTCACTCTCTCTCACACACACACTCTTTCTCTCTCTCTCTCTCACACACACACACACACACACTCACACACTAACACACACACAGTGCATACATTACAATTAGGAGTAGTAACAACGACGAGTTCGTAAGACTTCAGCCACACATATTTTAAACTCTGAAAGTACTTACAGATTGTCAAAGATTCCAGATATAGAGACAGAACCTCCGCGGAGCTCGATCTTCCCTCAAGTAAAAATTTAATTGAGGATACAATTATCTTGAGCCTAACTAAAATGGTCTGAAAACGGTGGGTATATAGTCATATCATTGAAAGTGTCTGCAATTTTTTAAAAAGTGCTGCAGGCTATGATTTAATCATATGCTCATTCTTCTCAGCTAATAACGATCGGTGCTCTATCCTGTCAAAGGCTAACTAGGTAGCTCTGACAGTGTCAAACCTAAATGGAGTTTGCGGTCACGCATGTTCACGCTTGTGCACAATTTACTGATGGTATTTTTGTACAGCAGGGCATTTCCGAGCCTAAGCGTCCTCTTGCAGTAAAACATGTTTAAAAAGCAAAGGCACTGCAGCTAGGTTTGTGCTGTGTAGGGCTGCACACGGTCATATGCTCTCTGTATTATCCCCATGCTTCTCAGCAGCGTGTGGGCTTCATTCAGCGCTAACAGCACATCATGAGCCCAACAATGGGGGAAAGTGAGACCGCACCGCAGGCTCATATCGTATGTATGAAATTCTCGCTCCGCCAGCCGAATATTTCATTCCAGCGTCAGACTCTACCTGAGAATACCAACTGCCGGATTTAGAGGCGCGGTAATCGATTCAAATGCGCTTCTCCCACCCGGACTGCATAAAGAGTTAAACTACCAGGGAAGAAAAATGGGGGAACGCTGTAAAGAAAAAAAAAACTATGCAGACCAAAATCTCAAGCAAGGCAATCATGCCGGGTCCCCATGAGGGGATTACTGTAGAGATAGGAAGATATCCATTATTATTTATGAGGATTTGTAGTCCTCTAGTGTCGGAAATGAGTTTGCCCATTGACCAGTCCTGTGTGTGTATTCATCCAGAAGAACTCAGACATGCCGGCTGCGTTGCTCTGGATTCAACCTGTCGCAGGCATCCCGGGCTTTGGGGGAGATAAACGACAGTATTGGTGGTTCAGATTGTGGTAAAGTAGGCAAAGTGTAGTCATCGCCGCGCCTGTGGTTTCAATGCTGTGGACAAATTGCGTTTGTATTGTGACAGGAGGTGTTTGATGTAACATCTGACCACAGACAGGACCAGCAGTGGCAGATAAATCACACCCCGTACATACAAACACAGTGGGTCTGGTTATGGTGTTATTGATCCTGTCTTGTGCCCCTATATTGATCTTTCAGTGTAATTACACATGGAGTGATGTTGAGGCTACAGAGAGGCGGGGCTACCGGTGAAGTTTTTACCGTTAAAAATCCACAAGCAACACCCCAGAGACACCGCAGATTAATGTCAGTGATCATATGGCCAATAACCCACAGGCCAGCCCACGCACATCAATAACCAAGGTGACCCATGAACCCTATGGCACTGTGTCGCGTCTCACCTTTAAAACACTACATTTGAACCCATATTAAACGTCTCCTAATAAATTCTGATTTCAGCCGCAGTGATGGCTGCCGTGAAACTGTCATGTTCAAAATTATGGCTGCTCTCTCTCTCTCTGACTCTCACTCCCACTCTCTGGCTCTCTCTCTCTCCCTTTTTCTCTCTGGCGCTATCTGTACGCTCTTTCTCTGTCTCTTTCGCTCTCTTGCGCTCTCTCTCTTCGCTTTCTCTCTCTGTCTCTTTCGCTCTCTTGCTCTTCGCTCTCTCTCGCTTTGCTCTCTGTCTCTTTCGCTCTCTTTCTGTCTCTCTCGATCTCTCTCTCCCCGATCTCTCTCTCTGTCTCTTTCGCCCTCACTCTCTCTCTTCGCTCTCTTTCTTTGCTCTCTCTCTCTGTTTCTTCGTTATTGCTCTCTCACTCTCCCCCCTTTCTCTCTCATCCCCTTTCTCTCTCTCCTAGCTCTCTCTCACTCTCTGCCCTTTCTCTCTCTCCCCGCTCTCTCTCTCTCTCTCTCGAAGGCCCACGGGTGAGTCATCGCTGGCCGTGCTGCCGAGGTCCAGATGTGGCCGAGCGTGCCGGTGAAACAACCTCAGGGAAATAAATAGTCACAGCAGCACCGATACTCATGAGCAGAGGAAATGGCCCCCGTGCAGCCAGGAGACGTACAGAGGGGTCCATATTGTGCCGGATTAGAGCCATAAATACAAAGGCGGCCAGTGAACTCCAGGCGGGGTTAGGGCCCCGACCGCTGAAAGGCAGCAGCTGTATAGCGACCATAACAATTTCAGAGGAGACTCTTCAGCATCCCTCAGACATACCCGGTGGTAACTGCTGTTTTTTTACGACATGACAACATATTTTACACACCAAAGAAAGATGATGTTGAAATTGCAAATTGTTGACAAAAGTTGTTAACTTTTGTAAAGCGGAACACTTCCTCAAGCACATAATGAACGATGGAGAGAGGTAATTACTCAAGGCATAGTGAGATTGAAGTGGACTTGAATTTTCTTCTCTTTGGCCAAAAACA